>NC_029773.3:57688697-57719990 GCF_000817695.3 Arachis duranensis
CGTCTGTAATTACAGAACAAAAAATTCGTCTGAAAATCCGTCTGTAATTACAGAGAGAAAATCCGTCTAAAAATCTCTCTGTAATTATAGACGAAAAATTCGTCTGAAAATCCATCGGTAACTGGTAAAAATCCGTCGATAATTTTTTCGACGGAAAAAATTCGTCGGTAAATAATTTCCGACAGGGCTTTTATAGAGGTACAAAATTTGTCGGTAACCAAAAATCTGTCTGTAATAAAGACTAAATCTGTCTGTAAATCTGTCTGTATTAATCTATTTTCTAGTTGTGGGAATTAGAATTATATTAATATAATTAAAATGATTAAAAATATTTTTGATTGATAATTAGTTTAATAATGCATTAAATATTAATTTTACATAATTATAATAAAGATCTTTTTCTAAATTAGTATAATTATGCATTATTCATTAAAATGATTAAAAATATTTCCGATTGATAATTGATAAGTAGTTTAATAATATATTAAATATTAATTTTATATAATTATAATAAAGATATTTTCTTAAATTAGTATAATTATGCATTATTCATTAAATGCATTCATTTTAGAGAGAAAATAGGTTCATGTAAAATTGATACCTCACTTTTATTAGTTGATGGAAAACCCAATTTTAATATATTAAGTAGATAGATTATATCTTCCTAAACAAACCTAAACAACTCTAACACTAATAGCCCGTGCCATTTCGTGTTTTTCAAGACTTATATTTAGGAACATATAGAATTTTAATAATATTACACGGGTAATTGAAATAGTTTATATATGGGTTTTTCAAGTTATTATTATTATTATTATTATTATTATTATTATTATTATTATTATTGGATAATGAATAAGAATTAGAATTATATCAATATTTTAAAAATTAATATAATTAAAATGACTAAAAATATTTAAAATTAATGTGCGTTATTAATATCATAAAATTTAATCATTTTATGATTAGATTCAAATATTCTTATTAATTAAAAGTATTTTTAATTGATAAGTAGTTTAATAATACATTAAATATTGATTTGATATAATTATAATGAAGATATGTTCTTAATTTAGTATAATTATGTATTATTCATTAAATATTAATTATAATATAATTATAATAAAAATAATTTTTATAAAATAATTTACAATAGAATAAAGTGCATTCATTTTGGAGGAAAAATGGAGTTACGAGAGATTGACATCTCACCTTTCTTAGTTGGGGAAAAACCCAATTTTAGTATATTAAGTAGATTATTATATTCTTGGTACTAGCAAAAATTATAATAACTTTCTATTTGAATTAATATAATTTTTATTTGATTAAATCAAAATAATGATTAAATAATTCTTTAGTAAAGATTAAAAAATTTATTACTGTGTGACCCCATCTATTCAATACTAAGTGGATTATAAATTAGTCATCCTAAATTTATTAATTAAGATTAGTATCTAACAAAACTGCTTAATAACCTGATAGTGTGAAGTAAAATATTTTTACTAAGAATCCAAGAAGAGCAAAGTATAACTCTTTCTATATTTTCAACTCTTGGTTAATCCTTAAAGTATGATTTAATTGTCAAACTCTAACTTATTACTATTAGTCTATAATTATAATGAACTGTGAATGACCTAAAAAATTGATTTCTTCTTTCGTTCAATCCTCTTGGCCTAGATTTTACTTATTCTAATCATTATAATCATAGAGCTCAAACTTTTTAACAAGAGTTGACATATTCTTTATTGACTAATAATTAATTCTATAAGTATTTAAATCATACCTAATACACTGTTGATTACTATGACAGTCGCAGGTAAAATAAAAGCTCTATTATCATGTTCATCTTGATAATATCCTATTGACAAATATGCAATAATTAAAACTATTAAGAATTCTCAATGTGAGCTAGTTCAATGATCATATCTTTATATGCACTATATATATATATAAATACGATCTAGGATAATTCACAAAAGCAATTCATATGGATTGTAATATTCCACAAATGTCCTAAATCTAAACAGGTTACATGGATATCTCGTTTGCATATCTATGTAAATCGAATCAATTATATTTGATTTGCACTTTCTCAATGTAAATCAAATTAATTGGATTCGAATTAGCAGGGATATTGATAAATAAAAAACTAGCTTCGATTTAGCAAGAAAATGCATTGAATATTTGATTATAAGTGTTAGTTAAAATTTTTAAACTACGAATATCAGTTAGAGTAGTGATTTAGTTGTTTGTTAGAATTCTAAATGTTACTTAGAGTATTAATTATAAATGTTAATTAGAGTAGTGAATAGAGGTTTTGTTAGAATTTGTAAGTTCTAAATGTTAGAATAATTAATTAGTGACTAGAGGTTTAATTAGAATTTATTTTAAGTTAAAAGTATTAGTGATAATAGTAATTTAGGATTGTAATATCTTTTACATTAAATGGTTTTTTAGAATTTGTAATTTCTAAATGTTAGAATAATTAATTAGTGACTAAAGGTTTAATTAGAATTTATTTTAAGTTAAATGTATCAGTGATAATAGTGATTTAAGATTGTAATATATTTTACATTAAAGGGTTTTTTATTTAGAATTCTTCGTTTTAGGTGATTTTAGATTTAGCGTGGATTTGATTTTTTTTATAATTTGTTTAATATATAAGTATTGTAAGATTATATTTTTTAGTATTTGTATTTTTTCCAAAAGGGCATGCATCATTTAAAATTCATTTAATGTATTGTTTTGTTAATTATTATGGTTCTTAGAAATTTTTTTATCATTATGCATGCCACCCGATGTATTACCAGCATGAAGAGGCAGGATGGTATGTCCCTGGATAATGGGATCATAATGTACTTGCAGATGGCCGGCTTATACCATCTTGCGAGACTAAACGACCACTGGTTTAGGTTGGATGAGTCGCTAGTCAGTGTTTTCGTGGAGAGATGTAGCATTAGGTCTGATTAAACTATCCAGAGACACATACTTTTCATATGTCATTCAGGGAGGGCACGATTAAACTATAGGATGTAGCATTAGGCCTCCCAATCGACGGTGAGTATGTTAGTGGATGTCTAACGGACTTTGAGCGGTACATTGAGAGTGGCTGACCTCCATGGACTTGGTTCGAGGAGCTATTCGGTGTCTTACCTTCTGTGGACTGTATCGACAAGTTCACTGTTAACTGCACTTTGATGCAGAATATATTCGTGCACTTGGATGCAAGATACATGATAAGCAACTATTTTATGATATATTTTGGACTGTATTGAGTGGGTTTTGTCAACTATCCTCACACTTATGCATGTAAATTGCATATTTTTCATTACATTCCTAATTTTATGCTATGACTAAAAACATGCTTCCTAGGTCTTAAACATGTTAATTTTTAATTCTCCTTTATTACCATTCGATGCCGTTATGTATTTGTGAAGTGTTTTCAGGTTTACAGGGCACGAATGACTTAAAAGATGAAGATCAGGCATGTCAAAGTGGAAGGAACACAAAAAACAAAGAAGCTAAGAAGCGAGGAGCGACACGCATGCATGGCTGACGCGTGCATGTGATTTGGAGCGTCTTACAGCGATGCATACACGTGACTGATGCATACGCGTGACCTGCGCAGAAGTCCAGTGACACGTACGCGTGACCGAGCATCACGTGCTGTACTTAACAGAACTCGCTGGGGGTGATTTTTGGGCTGATTTAGACCCAGTTTCAGGCCCGAAAACACATACTAGAGGCAAGGGTGGAGCTAAGACTGAAGACACTTCACTTTTCATTTTAGTTTTTGCTTAGTTTTGAATTCTAGGGAGAGAAACACTTACTTTTCTCTAGGGTTTTGATTTCTTATTTTTGCTTTGGATTAGATCTTGAGAGAGTTGCTACTACCTTCAAGTGGAGTCATTCTTCTTTCAATTTTCTTCTCTTTTACTTAAATTTCTCCTTGCTATTTAATTGCTTTGAACTTATATTTGGATCTTGTTATTTTTGAATTTTTTTACTAATGCATTGAAGTATTTTATATTTATTCTTATTGTTTGTTTGATTCGTGTTAATTATTGTTCATGCCAATTTTAATTTAATTAATTCCTCAGAATTACCATGTCTTGTATTTACTCCCATTATATGTTATTGAAATGGCATTCATGTTAATGACTTAAAGCTCTCAACTTGGTGATAAACTATTATTTTATGATTTATATTGTGTTTAATTGAGTGATTTTATTAAGTCTTCACCCACTTATTCATATGATTTGCATGTATTTACAATTCCTTTCCAAAATTATTCTATGATTGAAAACTTGATTCCTAAGGATCTTTTAATTGTATATTCTTATTCTCCTTTATACCATTCGATGCCGTGATCTGTGTGTTAAGTGTTTCAAGCTTTATAGGGCAGGAATGGCTTAGAAAATAGAGAGGAAGCTTGCAAAGATGGAAGGAACACAAGAAATTAAGGAGACGATCAGCGGGAAGTGATGCGGGCGCATGGCTCACGCGATCGCGCGAAATAGAGGAAATTGCAGTGACGCGCTTGCGTGCCTGACGCGACTGCGTAGATTGGAAGCTGCACGAGTGATACGAATGCGTGGACGATGCGCACGCGTGGCACAGAAAACGCTGAGTGACGCGAACGCGTGGATGACGCGGTTACGTGATGTGCGTAATCTGCAGAATTACAGAAATCGCTGGCATAGAGTCTGGGCCACATTTTAACCCAGTTTTTGGCCCAGAAATGCAGACTAGAGCCAGGGAACATGCAGAGACAAGGGAGAACATTCATTCCGCATAATTTCTAGTTTTTATATCTGATTCTACTCCTCCTCTAGGTTTTTCTACATACATTCATAATTTAGGATTTGAAGATTTTGGCTTTGGTGATTGAGAAGAGTCTACCTCCGGAACTGGTCATTCTAGTTTGTTTACCTACTTTTCATTTACTCTTTCATATTCTTAATTTGTCCAGAGTTGACATTGGATTACTTTTAGAGTTCATTAATACAAGACTATTTTTATTTTTAATTGATCTCTTTGATTATTATTTATCATGTCTCTTTTTATTTTCCCTCTTAATTTTGTGAAGTCTATATTTATGATGATGGAGTAGTTGCCCAACTTGATTGGGAGTTGATTAAAAGGAGAACCTTGAGTTGGAATACTCAAGAGTTCAATTGTAATTGGTTCGTTATTGGTTGACTTGTTAGTCACTAACTCTAATCCTTCCCAAGGAAGAGGATTAGGACTTGTGAATAGAAGTTGACTTTTAACTTACCTTTCCTTCAGGGTTAACTAAGTAGAAACAACTACTAATTATTAATTGATTTTGAGAAAATTCCAACAAGGATAGAACTTTCGATTAATCTTCTCCCGGTCAAGATTTTTATTTAAATTACATAAATTCTCTAATTTAATTTTCTGTTCATCAAACTAAAAACTATTTTGAAAAACCTCTGATTAGTAAAATAGCACATCTTCCTACAGCTCGTTGGGAGATGACCTGGGACTCATACTCCCAGCATTTTATTTCTAAAATTTGTGACAACTCTTTTCTAAATTGATAAGTGGGTTTTTGCTGGTTAAAAACTATACCTGCAATGCGATTTTCCTTAATAATTCTTAATCTATTAATTTTCGCCACGTCAATTTTTGGCGCTATTGCCGGGGAGTTGCAATAGTGTGATAATTTATTGATTGGAATTTATTTATTTGTATTTTTCTTTTTATTTTTGCTACTATGTGCTGCATGTTTCTTTTATTGAATGACGCGTTCACTACCTGATCGAAGCTTGCCAGTATTTGATCCTGAGATTGAAAGAACTATTTCACGTATAAGGCAAGCTCGGCGTCTGTTAGTCCTCTCCGAGGACGAATCTGAAACGTCACTTAAGGAAGAAACACGCTCCCTTTCTACTGATTCGGTTGATTTACATGCAGGTGACATGGCAGCACCTAGGAGAGTCACTATTTAGGAGGCTGGAGCCCTTGATTTTACACTGCAACCGTATCAGGCGCATCACCCAACGGTGGCTGCAGATTTTGAACTAAAGACTGCACTACTCAATTTGATGCCTAAGTTTCATGGCTTACCTGCTCAAGAGCCTATCAAGCACCTTAGGGATTTCCAGGAAGCCTGTTCTTCTGTCAGGTGCGATGGTGAAGATGAAACTTCTATTCTGTTAAAAGCCTTCCCGTTCTCTCTCGAGGGAAAGGCAAGAGAGTGGTACTACGCCCAACCTAGAGCGACTGTTGCTAATTGGGACACGCTTAGAAGGGAATTTTTGGAAAAATTCTTTCCAACTGAAGTTACTGATAGATTGAGGAAGGAAATTTCCATGATTGTTCAAGGCAAATCCGAGACTCTCCACAAATATTGGGAGCGCTTCAACAATCTTCTAGAAGCATGTCCCCACCACATGATTGAGAAGCTAGTGTTGCTCGGCTACTTCACACAGGGCATGAAGTATCAAGATAAGACCACATTGGAAGGTGCTAGCAATGGGTCTTTGAAAAAGTACAAGACCACTGATAAGCATGGTAATTGATCAGCGACTTAGCTGAATCCACTAGGAATCACAGGCAGAAGCAAGGCCACTCAAAAGCTGTTGCAGAGGTATCCTCTAGCAGAGAGACTACTGCTCTAACTCAGAGTATATGTGAAATGACCAACTTACTGAAGCAGATACAGTTGAGTCAACAACAAGCTCAGTAAGCTCAGCCTTCTCCACCACAGCAAAGCCAACAGTTGGTTCCACAAAGAGTATGCGGGATCTGTGCTGATTATAGTCATTATACTGATGAATATCCACAACTTTAACAGGAAGACAACACCGTGGCAGCAACTCATAACTTCTATGACCGCCTCAATCAAGGATACAATCAAGGTGGCAGCTATAACCATGGATGGCAGGACAATTCCAACCAAGGTTGGAGAGATAATTCTAACCAGGGTTGGAGGGACAATCATAACAGAGGAGGCAGAGATAACAATGGAAACCAAAGGTGGAATAACAATAACAACTTTAGGTAGCAAAATCAGAACCAGGCCTATAGAGCACCTCATCTAAGGCAGCCACAAGCATCTCAGCAGACCCCTCAGATCACTTATCCCTCTTCATCTTCTAATGATGAGTTATTACAATCTATTGATCGGAGGCAGCAGGCCATGGAAAGAAACCTTACTTCTACTCTAAATGGTCTGAACTCTACCTTGCAAGCTCTTGTCTCACAGATTGGATCACTAAATAATTCCAACAACCAGCCTTCGAGCTCCAGTGGAATCCCCTCTCAACTATTACCCAACCCCAAGGGTGGCATCAATGCCATTACCTTGAGGTCTGGCACCACACTACAAGGGGGTATCCTGGGGAACCAAGCTTGCTAGAGCACCCCCAACTGAGGACACGGTTGAGGTAGAGGATGTTGAAGAAGAAGATGAAGCACAAGGCATGACCGAAGCTGAAGCAACCCAACCAAGGAATGCAGAACCCCAGCAAGCTGAAGCTGTAAGAGACGCCACTCCTATCCCATTTCCACACCTTGCTAGGAAAGCCAGAAAGCAGACGAAACTTGATCATAAAATGATAGAAATCTTAAAAAAGGTTGAGGTAACTGTTCCCCTTTTTGATGTTATTCAACAAGTACCTAAATACGTAAAGTTTCTTAAAGAATTGTGCATACATAAAGATAAAATTAATGAATTAGAAACTATTCCTTTAGGTAGTTCTATATCTACTTTAATGGAAAATATACCTGAAAAATGTAGTGATCCAGGCCTATATATGGTTAACTGTACCATTGGAGGTGTGATATTTTCTGACTGTATGTGTGATTTAGGAGCGTTCGTGAGTATTATGCCCTTGTCTATATATAATGCTTTAAGGCTTCCTCCCTTAAAAAGGTCGGTAGCTCATTTTGTGTTAGCAGATAAAAGCATTATTACAGTGGTTGGAATTGCTGAAGATGTGCTAGTGAGCATTAAGGGGCTCACGTTTTCCATTGACTTCTATATCTTGGAGATGCCCCAAAATGACTCAGGAAAGCCTTCGTCTATCCTGCTTGGAAGACCATTTTTGAAAACTTCGAAGTTCAAGTTGGATGCCTTTTTGGGAACCTATTCTATTGAGGTAGATGGCAGAACAGTGAGCTTCAATCTGGATAAAGCTATGAAGCATCCCCCAAAAGATTACTCCATATTCCAATGTGACATCATTGATGAAATTATAGTTGCAACTCACCAGGAAGAAATGAAAGAGAGTCACCTGGAGCAAGATCCAAGTGTGGGGACACCCTCTAAACATACTAAAGATTCATTACCATTTTCACCAGCCCCATATGATCCAGAGCCAAACCATGAGGAGAAAATGGAATTATAGCCCCTTCCTCCACACCTCAAGTATGCTTACCTTTATGACAAGCAGAAGTTTCTAGTTATCATTGCAAGGGAGCTCACTTCCCAACAAGAAGAACAACTGCTTAGTGTATTGAGGATGCATAAGAAAGCAATTAGATGGAGCTTGGCGGATATAGTAGGAATCAGCCCTCAAGTTTGTGAACACAGAATATTCTTAGAAGAAGGAGCAAAGCCTGTCCATCAACCTCAGAGAAGATTGAATCCAACCATCTTATAAGTTGTCAAGAAGGAAGTGACCAGACTACTTGAAGCAGATATCATTTATTCCATCTCAGATAGCGAATGGGTAAGTCCAGTACAAGTGGTGCCCAAGAAGTCTGGAGTCACAATAATAAGAAACGAGCAGGGAGAACTTCTGACAACCAGAGTGCAGAACGCATGGAGAGTTTGCATTGACTACAGGCGTCTCAACCAAGCCACTCGCAAGGATCATTACCCCTTGCCATTCATTGATCAGATGCTTGATCGCCTGTCAGGTAAATCTCATTACTGCTTTTTAGATGGTTATATAGGTTATTTTCAAATCCATATAGCTCCTGAAGATCAGGAAAAGTTTACTTTTACATGTCCTTTTGGGACTTATGCTTATAAAAGAATGCCCTTTGGCTTATGTAATGCACCAGCTACTTTCCAAAGGTGTATGATGAGTTTTTTCTCTGATCTCATTGAGACCTGTATGGAAGTTTTTATGGATGACTTTTAGTGTATATGGTGATTCATTTAGCCTTTGCTTGGATAGTTTATCTAGAGTGTTGGACAGGTGTGTTAGTTCAAACCTTGTTTTAAATTTTGAAAAGTGTCATTTTATGGTGAAACAAGGAATTGTTCTAGGACATGTTGTTTCTGATACTGGTATCTCTGTAGACCCAGCAAAGGTGGATGTTATTTCTAGTTTACCTTATCCCTCCTCTGTGAGGGAAGTCCGTTCGTTCCTTTGCCATACAGGTTTTTACAGAAGATTCATTAAGGACTTCAGTAAGGTAGCACTACCCTTATCCAGACTACTGTAGAAGGACATTGAGTTCGAGTTCAGTGAAGATTGCAAATAATTGTTTGATAAGCTGAAGACCGCCCTGACTCAAGCTCCGAATGTGAGGGGACCAGACTGGAGTCAATCATTTGAAATCATGTGTGATGCCTCAAATCATGCAGTAGGAGCAGCACTAGCTCAGCATGAAGGTAACGATCCTTTTGTAATTGCTTATGCATCTAAAACTTTGGATGCTGCTCAATCTAATTACACTACTACTGAAAAAGAGCTTCTAGCTATTGTTTTTGCTCTGGATAAATTCTGAGCCTATTTACGTGGTACTAAGGTAGTATTGTACTCAGACCATGCAGCTCTAAAATATTTATTAGCTAAAAAGGAGTCTAAACCAAGGCTAATACGTTGAATGCTACTGCTGCAAGAATTCGATTTGGAAATTAAAGATAGGAGTGGTAACCAAAATTTAGTGGCAGACCACTTGAGTCGCCTTGAGCACATTAAAGATGACTCCATTCCCATCAATGATAATTTCCCATTTGATAGCTTACAGGCAGTATCTGATGTAGTTCCTTGGTATGCACCTGTAGCTAATTATCTGGTTAGCCACACTTTTCCTCCCGATTTTACTAAACATCAGATAGACAAGCTGAAAAGCGAGTCCAAATATTATGTATGGGATGATCCATATTTATGGAGGTGTGGTGCTGACCAGGTAATTAGATGATGTGTACCTCAATCAGAATTCCAGTCCATTTTAGAGGCCTGCCACTCATCTGAGAGTGGAGGACACTTTGGCCCTCAACGAACAGCTAGAAAAGTTTTAGACTGTGGATTCTGGTGGCCTACTCTTTTTAAAGATGCTGCTAACCTTTGTAAATCTTGTTCTCCTTGCCAAAGATTTGGTAATATATCCCAGAGGGATGAAATACCTCAACAAATTATGCTTTTCTGTGAAATTTTTGATGTTTGGGGCATTGACTTCATGGGTCCATTTCCAAATTTTCATGGTCACCTCTATATACTGTTAGCTGTAGGTTATGTTTCTAAATGGGTGGAAACAATTCTGACCCGTACTGATGATGCTAACACTGTTGTTTCCTTTGTTATAAACCATACTATTTGTCGCTTTGGATCACCACGAGCAATCGTGAGCGATCAAGGCACTCACTTTTGTAACAGGAGACTAACAGGATTACTGAAGAGGCATGGGATCATTCATAAAGTATCAACAGCCTATCATCCCCAAACTAATGGGCAATTTGAGGTGTCTAACAGAGAGATAAAGCGCATATTGCAAAAGATAGTCAAGCCTCATAGAAAGGACTGGAGCACCAGACTCCAAGATGCGCTTTGGGCATATCGGACAGCATATAAGACACCAATCGGGATGAGTCCTTTCCGCTTAGTTTATAGAAAGGCCTATGATCTCCCAGTTGAGTTAGAACACAAAGCCTTCTGGGCAGTAAAGGAATGCAACATGGACTATGAGAAAGCTGGAGCTGAACGGAAGTTGCAACTGCAAGAATTAGAGAACCTTCGCCTAGAAGCTTATGAAAATTCCAGGCTGTATAAAGAGAAGGTGAAAGTTGTGCATGACAAGAACATCAAGAGAAGAGAGTTCCAACCTGGGGACTTAGTCCTCCTTTACAACTCCAGAATGCGGCTCATGCCAGGCAAGCTGAGATCCAGATGGGATGGTCCTTATCGAGTAGAGAAGGCAGAACCATACGGAGTCTTTCACTTGAGCCATCCTTCAAGCCCTGAACTTATAAAGGTCAATGGACACCGTTTGAAGTTATTCCATGGCAAAAAGATGGCAAAAAACCAGGAGCTAGAGATCTTCCTCTTGGAGGATCCACCCACAGCAGAAGACTGAGCTAGTGGAGCGTCCAACTTAAGGATTTTAAACCAAAGTGCTGGGTGAGAGACAACCCACCATGGTATGATCGTTCTTTTCCCTCCCCTTAATTTCCTTTTCAATAACTCTTCTCAGTACTAATTCCTATAGTCTGCATCTGCATTTGCATGTTAAAAAAAAGAAAGAAGAAATCGCACGCGACGTGCCAGCGTCGCCGACGCGTCCGCGTCGCCAGTGCATTGGGATGAAAAGAAAATCGAATAGAGAGTCACGCAAAAGTGTGGCTGGAGGCATGCCTTTGGCACAAATTGCTCCACGCGACTGTGTCGCTGACGCATCCGCGTCATGTGCGCAATGACCTCCCCACGCGTTTGCGTCACCCACGCGAACGTGTGGCCCTGCAATTCGATGTAAAAAGGGTGTATGGCAGTAAGTTGAGCTGGCGTTGGGCTGGACTCATGCTAGACGCACAAGCCCTACCATGCGTACGCGTGCCCCACGCGTCCGCGCTATTTTCAAAATTTGGCCATTCACGCGATTGCGTCAACCACGCGACTGTGTCACCCTAAAATTTGGCAAATTGAGTTCACACAGAGAGTTGTGCGAGCGCGAGGCTGCCCTCGCGCCACTAGCATAAATCATGTCACATGTCCACGTGACCGACGCATCCGCGTCAGCTCATTTAAGCGCTATCCGCGCGAAACGCGTGACCCACGCGTCCGCGTCGAATGCGCCGCACAACTTATCTAAATCTGCCAATATATCTTATCTTTTTCTTCCCCAAATCCTACTTTTTTTTCCCTTTCTTATTTCTTTCTTTGCCCTTCCTCCTTCTTCCTCCTTCCTTCTTTTTCACTTTCTACTTCCTCTTTCTCACCACCATTACCAAGGTTTTTCTTTTCTTCTTCCCTCATTACTTTTCTATTCTTCTTCTTATTTTTATGTTTTCTTCTTCTTTTTCTTCCTACTTTCACTATCCATGTTTTCTCTCTCTTTCTTTTTCTTTTTAATGGTGTTGAAAATTTATTTGGGTCATTATTTCCTATATTTTGCTTGTGGATTGTTACGGAATTGTTTAACAATTATATATTATTTTTATAGGGTTGCTTGCATGTTCAATTTAATACTTTCAAATACCTTATTTACCATGCATGCTATGTGTTTGTGAAAATGCCCGTATGGCTTTATGCACTATTTTTAGATTTCTTTTAATCTACTACTCTAAATGCTTGCTTTTCACCAAAACCCTTCTTATATTTTATTAATTAAATATACCTATTATTATAAACAGATTCTTAGTTTGACAAGCTTGGTAATCTAACTTGGACATTGAATGCTTGATCTATGCTACTCATTCCTTTGTCGGCATGCCAATAAACACCATGCATTTAACTGTCATCATATGCACTTGCTGTATTTTCATTGTTGACTTTCACGTGTAGTCATGACCATGTGTTAGCGTCATTCTTCTTTACTGTGCATTGATTACCACCTTTCCCATTCTCTTCCTTGCTCTAACCCTAGACGTTTTAACGTACTCCCTTTTTTCTTTTTTAGGATGGCCACCAAGAAAGGCAAGGAAAAAGCTACCCCCAAATCAACAGCAAGGAGAGGAACAAAAAGAGCATTAGTGGTAGAGCCATCTTCCACTGCAGTTAAGTCCTCAACAAAAAGAATTAAGAGGATTATAAAGATCGATGAAAAAGAAAAAGCCTTCCCAGCAAAGGACACTGCGCAATTTCCCAACCACTACTGTGAGCAGAAGTTCCCCATCCTGGCAGAAAGGAGTTACAACCATGAATACCTTCTTATCCTCCCACTCCGTATTGCTGAATTTGTTGAGCCGCGAATTGAGCGACGACACTGGGGATTCCTACAGAGACAGCCACGGCAGGTTAATCTTTCATGGGTAGTTGAGTTCTACTCCAATGTTCACCTGCCAACCTTGCAGTCTGTATATGTCCTTTAGAAGCAAGTCTCCATTATAGAAGAGGCCATTCAATGAGCCTTAGATCTCCCCTCTGCTCCAGAAGGACTGGACGCATTTCAAGAAGCCACACTCAAGCGCCAGACGTACCAATTTGACTGGGACGCTATTCTCAGAGTTATCGCACAACCTGGCAGCAGATGAATTTTTGGATACCATCGTTCCCAGCCTAAGGGAATGTCAGCTTCCGCTCTTACCTTGGAGGCTCGCGTATGGGCATAGATTATGTTCCATTACGTCTTTCCAAGCACTCATGAGTCCTCCTTCACTGCAGACATGGCCGTTCTACTATGGTGCACCCTTACAGACCAGCCTCTGAACCTCCCAAGACACATCCGAAATGCCATGGGACACGTACAAATTGCGGGCAACCTACCTTTTCCCGCCTTGGTCTCAGATCTTGTCTCAGCAGCTGAAGTCTCCTACAGAGCTAGGGACACCAAAGCTATGCTTCCACGGGATGATCAGTACATCCCTAACGGGAAATATCTCAGGCCACCAATAGCCACTACCAGCCAGTCCGCAGAATAAGCTGCAGACATTCCTCCTTCAACACCACAAGCACCTTCATCAAGTCAGTTGCTCCAGCAAATACTGGAGAGGTTGGACTGGCAAGAACAGAAAGTAAAGCTACGAGAGCGCCGCAACCAGCGCCGTTTCAAATACCTCAAGGAGCTACTCATAGGCAACCACAGACCTGAAAAAGACCCAAACACTCCGGACTCCACTTCCTTTACCAGCACAGGGAGCCATGACGGTCCCGACTGTGGAGATACTGCTACTAGCCCACCTTTGGTCCTGACAGATGGCACCGAGGACGGTGCAAAGCCTTAAGTGTGGGGAGGTCGGTCAGTACCTGACTTCCGGAGGTAATTTCTGTTCCCTAACACCAATTTCTTTTTTTTAGAATAGGATAGATTGCATAGTAATAGGTTAATTGCATGCATGTTCTACTTGATTGAAAAGATAATAAGTTTCTTTTAAGACCCTGTTTTTGAAAATTTTCACTAATTTAAATCAAAACCTTTATGCTAAATTTGTTTGAAGTTGTAATTGGAACATGGTTTTTGAGCTAAAGAACACACAACCCGTGAGACTTTGAGGCTAAATACATGGTTACATTATTTAACCATAAATATTTTTTTTCTTGTGTGTTTACTTCTCTATGATTGTAATATGAATTTTGTTTTATCCTATATGTCCAATGTTAATGTGTTATATGCATGCATATGATTGAGGCCATTGTTTGTTAGCTCACTTATCCCAAATAAGCCTACCCTTTTAATTACCTTTGTTAGCCACTTTGAGCCGTTTTAACCCCATTTGTTCTACACTTTACCACATTACTAGTCTTAAGTAGAAAAATAATTAAATATCCCAATTGAATCTCTGGTTAGCTTAAGATAGAGATCGTGTGTTAATTGAGTATGGAAAGATTGTGGGAACAAATGGTAATAAAGGAATGTGTCATGATGAAATAATGGGAATTTGGGTACCTACTCATGTGAAACTATAAAAGAAATTTAAAAATCTATGTGCATTGATAAGCTATGTTTATTAAAAATATTTATTTTAATAAATAAGGGGCAAAATTACCCCAATGATAAGTTAAAGTTCAACAATCAATGCACATGTGATAAAATTAAAATGAAGGTTGATGCATGAGTATGGGATGTGAAAAGGAAATTCTGGGTAGCTAGGTATGAAATTTGAAGTTATATAGAATATACATATATAATTAGGTGAAGGCCTGAGTTAATTAAAGATTCATTTTATAAGCTCACTTAGCCATATATACCCTTACCCTTAGAGAACTTATTTATTTTTAATCAGATAGACAAAATCATATAGTTGCATTCATTATATAAGTTGCATTGCATTGCATGAGTCTTACATGTCCCTATTCTTTAGATTTATCTCCTTCAACTAAGCATGAGGACATGCTAATGTTTAAGTGTGGGGAGGTTGATAAACCATTATTTTATGATTTATATTGTGTTTAATTGAGTGGTTTTATTAAGTCTTTACCCACTTATTCATATGATTTGCATGTATTTACAATTCCTTCCCAAAATTGTTCTATGATTGAAAACTTGCTTCCTAAGGATCTTTTAATTGTATATTCTTATTCTCCTTTATATCATTCGATGCTGTGATCTGTGTGTTAAGTGTTTCAGGCTTCATAGGGTAGGAATGGCTTAGAAAATGGAGAGGAAGCTTGCAAAGATGGAAGGAACACAAGAAATTGAGGAGATGACCAGCAAGAAGTGACGCGGGCGCATGGCTCACGCGACCGCACGAAATGGAGTAAATCGCAGTGACACGCTCGCGTGCCTGACGTGACCGCATGGATTGGAAGCTGCACGAGTGACACGAATGCGTGGACGATGCGCACGCCACGGAAAATGCCGAGTGACGTGAATGCGTGGATGACGCGGTCGCGTGACGTGCGCGATCTACAGAATTACAGAAGTCACTGGCATAGAGTCTGGGCCGCGTTTTAACCCAGTTTTCGGCCCAGAAACACAGATTAGAGCCAGGGAGCATGCAAAGACAAGGGAGAACATTCATTCCGCATAATTTCTAGTTTTTAGATCTGATTCTACTCCTCCTCTAGGTTTTTCTATATACATTCATAATTTAGGATTTGAAGATTTTGGCTTTGGTGATTGAGAAGAGTCTACCTCCGGAACTGGTCATTCTAGTTTGTTTACCTACTTTTTATTTACTCTTCCATATTCTTAATTTGTCCAGAGTTGACATTGGATTACTTTTAGAGTTCATTAATACAAGACTATTTTTATTTTTAATTGATCTCTTTGATTATTATTTATCATGTCTCTTTTTATTTTCCCTCTTAATTTTGTGAAGTCTATATTTATGATGATGGAGTAGTTGCCCAACTTGATTGGGAGTTGATTAAAAGGAGAACCATGAGTTGGAATACTCAAGAGTTCAATTGTAATTGGTTCGTTGTTGGTTGACTTGTTAGTCATTAACTCTAATCCTTCCCAAGGGAGAGGATTAGGACTTGTGAATAGAAGTTGACTTTTAACTTGACTTTCCTTCATTCGTTGAGGGTTAACTAAGTAGAAACAACTACTAATTATTAATTAATTTTGAGAAAATTCCAACAAGGATAGAACTTCCGATTAATCTTCTCCCGGTCAAGGTTTTTATTTAAATTACATAAATTCTCTAATTTAATTTTCTGTTCATCAAACTAAAAACCATTTTGAAAACCTCTGATTAGTAAAATAGCACATCTTCCTGCAGCTCGTTGGGAGACGACCTGGGACTCATACTCCCAGCATTTTATTTCTAAAATTTGTGACAACTCTTTTCTAAATTGACAAGTAGATTTTTGCTGGTTAAGAACTGTACTTGCAATGCCATTTTTCTTAATAATTCTTAATCTGCTAATTTCCGCCACGTCACTTGGCTTAGGGGTTGATTAATTGGGATCCCTTGAGTTATGATACTCAAGTGTTGATCTGTAATTGGGAATTGCTAGCTATCTCAATATTCACCAACTCTAGTCCTTTCCTATGAAGTGACTAGGACTTGTGAATCAAGAGTTAGTGACAACCACTTGACTTTCCTTCAATTGTTAGAGGATAACTAAGTGGAAGCAATGAAACTTTACTATCATACTTGGGAAAGATAACAAGGATAGAAACCCCAATTATCTCCCATAACCAAGGCATTTTATTTCAAATACATAACATCTCTTGTTATTTGCTCATTGCATCAATTTAATTATTTATTTTTCCATTCTCAACCTCAAAAACATTCGAAAAAATCCTGATCAATAATTTGCATCATTATGTTAGCTCTTAAGGAAACGACCCAAGATTCTACTCCTGGTTATTTATTATTAATTGTGACACACAATTTAAATTGATAGTGGGAATTTTGTCAATTAAGACTGTACTTGCAATGCCACTTTTATCAGAATTTCTTAACTGGCATTTTTCCACCCATCAATTTTTGGCGTCGTTGCCGAGGAGTTACATATGCGTGCTAAATAATTGGTTGGTGTAAATATTTTTATATTTACATAATTGCATTTTTTTATTTTTATTTGTGTGTTTTTTTCGTTTATTAGTAGTATTTATTATTTATTTTCCTTAGTATATTTTTTTACCATGAGCTCTATGTTTCTTTCATTGAATGACGTGTTCATTACCGAATCCGAGCTTAGCCACATTTGATCCTGAAATTGAAAAGACCATTTCACGTATTAGGCGAGCTCGGTGTCGGTTAGCCTCTGAGGGTGGTGAAGGGGTTCCACCCAATTCACCAGTCTTATCTGAGGTTGAGTTTGAAGTGTCATTTGAGGAAGAAACTAACTCCTCTCATACTAATTCCATTGATGCCTCTTTTGCTGATTTAAGTTCAGATACTATGGCAGCTCCAAGGAGAATTACTCTCAAGGAAGTGGGAGCTCCGGATTTTACACTACAACCATATCAAGCGCATCATCCAAATTTGACTGCTGATTTTGAAGTGAAGACCGTATTAATTAATCTACTACCTAAATTCCATGGTTTACCTGCTCAAGAGCCCATCAAGCACTTTAGAGATTTTCAGACAGCTTACTCAACTACTAGGCGGCATGGTGTGGACGAGACTACCGTGTGGTTATATGCCTTCCCATTTTCTCTTGAGGGAAAGGCAAATGAGTGGTTCTATACTCAACCTGAAGCTGTTGTTACTAATTGGGATCTGCTCAGAAGGGAATTCTTGGACAAGTTCTTTCCAGTGGAGGTCACAGATAGATTGAGGAAGGAAATTTCCTGCATCATTCAAGGTGAATCAGAGACTCTCTATGAGTATTGGGAATGCTTCAGGAATCTCCTTGACTCGTGCCCCCATCACATGATTGACCAGTTGGTGTTAATTAGCTACTTCTGCCAAGGCATGAAGCCTCAAGACAAGACTATCCTTTATGCCGCGAGTAATGGTTCTTTGACATAGTATAAGACGGCGACGGAGGCATGGCAACTTATCACCGATCTAGCTGAGTCAACCCGACATGCAAGGCAAAGGAATAATCATCCCAAGGCGATTGCAGACGTTTCCTCTAGTAGTGAGACCACTTCTCTCACCAAGACTTTGGGAGAGATGACCAATATACTCAAGCAGCTCCAGCTCAATCAACAACAACCTCCGCCTCCTCCACAACAACAATGTCAACAGTTAGTCCTTCAAAGAGTCTATGAAATTTGTGCTTGCTACACTCACTACACTAATGAATGTCCAAAACTCCAAGAGGACAACATCTTGGTGGCTACCAATGCTTATTACAACCATCCAAATCAAGGGTACTATCAACAAGGCGGTAACTATAATCAAGGTGGTAACTACAATCAAGGTTGGCAAGACAACCCCAACCAAGGATGGAGAGAAAATCCCAACCAAGGATGGAGAGACAATTTCAACCAAGGATGGAGGGACAACTACAACCAAAGAGGCAGAGACAATGGTAGAAACCAAAGGTGGAATAATAACTACCAACAAAATCGAACTCAACAAAACCAAGGCCAAAGTTACCGAACACCCCGCCAAAGGCAAACTCAAGCATCTCCACTCAACCAACCACAAGCCCCCAAATTACCTACCCCCTTCTACCTCCAATGATGAGATGCTTCGCTCTCTTATACAAGGACAAAAAAGCTTCAAGCCACAATTGCCTCTAGTATCACCGGTCTTACCTTTACCATCCAAGCTCTTCTATCCTGTATAGACCCACCCTCTACCTTAAATACTCAACTTTCAAGCTCCAGTGCACTTCCTTCTCAACCTTTACCTAACCCTGGTGCACGAAATTATGATCTCAATGGCGCCAACAACTTGTTATGCACAATTGTAATCTCAACTCTTTTTCACAACTTTGCACAACTAACAAGCAAGTGCACTGGGTCGTCCAAGTAATAAACCTTACGTGAGTAAGGGTCGATCCCACGGAGATTGTCGGCTTGAAGCAAGCTATAGTCATCTTGTAAATCTCAGTCAGGCAGATTCAAATGGTTATGGAGTTTGGATAATTAAAAGATAAATAAACATAAAATAAAGATAGAGACACTTATGTAATTCATTGGTGGGAATTTTAGATAAGCGTATGGAGATGCGTTATTCCTTCTGAATCTCTGGTTTCCTACTGTCTTCATTCAATCATTCATGCTCCTTTCCATGGCAAGCTGTATGTTGGGGATCACCGTTGTCAATGGCTACCTCCCGTCCTCTCAGTGAAAATGGTCCTCTATGGTTTCTGTATGGCAAATCAATTGTCAGATTTCTCGTCTCGGATGAAAAATACCAGGAACAGCTACCACATGGCTAATCAGCTATTGGTTCTTGACCGTGTTGGAATAAGATCCAATGATCCTTTTGCGTCTGTCATTACGCCCCACAGTCACGAGTTTGAAGCTCGTCACAGTCATCCCTTCCCAGATCCTACTCGGAATACCACAAACAAGGTTTAGACTTTCCAGATCTCAAGAATGCTGCCAAGTGTTTCTAACCTATACCACGAAGATTCTAATCTCGGATTCAGATGCCCCATTATCAGAGGGGAGTCGATGTGAATCGTTGATTAGAAACCCAAGAGATAAACACTCTAGCTTTTGCAGGTAGAACGGGAGTGTCTGTCAGGCACGCGTTCATAAGTGAGAATGGTGATGAGTGTCACAGATCATCACATTCATCATGTTGAAGTGTGAGTGAATATCTTAGAATAAGAATAATCTTGAATTGAATAGAAGAACAATAGTACTTTGCATTAATACTCGAGGAACAGCAGAGCTCCACACCATAATCTACGGGGTGTAGAAAAGCCACCGTTAAAAATACATAAGTGATAATGGTGTTCATTGGCTTCGGTCCTAGAAAGGGAACCAGAATAACCAAGATGTCTAATACAATGAGAAAATGTAATATTTATACTAAAACTAGTAGCTAAGGTTTACAGAGATAAGTAAACGATGCAGAAATCCACTTCCGGGCCCACTTGGTGTGTGCTTGGGCTGAGCATTGAAGCTTTCATGTGTAAAGACTTTTCTTGGAGTTAAATGCCAGTTTTTATGCCAGTTTGGGCATTTAACTTCAGCTTCTATCCTGTTTCTGGCGTTTAACGCCAGAATAGGGCAGGAAGTTGGCATTTGAACGCCAGTTTGCATCGTCAAAACTCGAGCAAAGTATGGACTATTATATATTGCTAGAAAGCCCAGGATGTCTACTTTCCAACGCAATTGAGAGACCCCCATTTAGGTTTGTGTAGCTCCAAAAGATCTATTTCGAGTACAGGGAGGTCAGAATCCAATAGCATCAGCAGTCCTTTTTCAGCCTCTGAATCAGATTTTTGTTCAGGTCCCTCAATTTCAGCCAGAAAATACTTGAAATCACAGAAAAACACACAAACTCATAGTAAAGTCTAGAAATGTGAATTTTGCTTTAAAAACTAATAAAAATATACTAAAAAGTAGCTAGATCCTACTAAAAACTATCTAAAAACAATGCCAAAAAGCGTATAAATTTTCCGCTCATCACAACACCAAACTTAAATTGTTGCTTGTTACCAAGCAACTGAAAACAAAATAGGATAAAAAGAAGAGAATATACAATGAATCTCACAATATCAATAAAACTTAGTCCTAATTAGATGAGCGGGGCTAGTAGCTTTTTGCTTCTGAACAGTTTTGGCATCTCACTTTATCCTTTGAAATTTAGAATGATTGGCATCTATAGGAACTCAGGATTTTGGATAGTGGTATTGATTCTCCTAGTTCAGTATGTTGATTCTTGAACACAACTACTTTATGAGTCTTGGCCATGGCCCTAAGCACTTTATTTTTTCAGTATTACCACCGGATACATAAATGCCACAGACATATTACTAGGTGAACCTTTTCAGATTGTGACTTAGCTTTGCTAAAGTCTCCAATTAGAGGTGTCCAGAGTTCTTAAGCACACTCTTTTGCTTTGGATCACGACTTTAACCACTCAATCTCAAGCTTTTCACTTGGACCTTCATGACACAAGCACATGGTTAGGGACAGCTTGATTTAGCCGCTTAGGCCAGAATTTTATTCCTATAGGCCCTCCTATCCATTAATGCTCAAAGCCTTGGATCTTTTTTACCCTTACCTTTTGGTTTAAAGGGCTATTGGCTTTTTCTGCTTGCTTTTTCATTTCTTTCTTTTTCTTTTTCTTTCTTTTTCTTTTTCTCTTTTTTTTCGCCACCTTTTTTTCGCTATTTTCTCTTTTTCACTGCTTTTTCTTGCTTCAAGAATCAATTTCATGATTTTTCAAATTATCAACAATATTTCTCTTTGTTCATCATTCTTTCAAGAGCCAACAATTTTAACATTCATAAACTTCACTATAAAAAATATGCACTGTTCAAGCATTCATTCAGAAAACAAAAAGTATTGCCACCACATCAAAATAATTAAACTAATTTCAAGATAAAATTTGAAATCCAAGTACTTCTTGTTCTTTTGTAATTAGGCACATTTTTCATTTAAGAGAGGTGAAGGATTCATGGAATTATTCATAGCTTTAAGACATAGATGCTAGACACTAATGATCATGTAATGAAGACACAAACATAGACAAACATAAAGCATCAAATTCGAAAAACAGAAAAATAAGAACAAGGAAATCAAAGAACGGGTCCACCTTAGTGATGGCGGCTAGTTCTTCCTCTTGAAGATCCAATGGAACTCTTGAGCTCCTCTATTTCTCTTCCTTGCCTTTATTGCTCCTCCCTCATGGCTCCTTGATGTGCAGTCAAACGCTCTACTACTGAGCTATAGACCCTTGAGATAAATCTCTCCATCTCCCATGACTCAGAGGTGGAAGCTTTTGCCTTCTCTTTCCTCTTTCTAGAGGTTTTTCTGGCCTTAGCTACCATAAATGGTTATGGAAAAATAAAAAGCAATTCTTTTACCACAACAAACTTAAAAGGTTTGCTCGTCCTCAAGCAAAAGAAGAAAGAAAGAAGGGGAAGAAGAAGAAAATGGAGGAGATGGAGGGAGAGAGTGAATTCAGCCAACGGGGTATAAGGTGATTGTGATTTGTGAAAATGAAGGATGGATGAGGGGTTTATATAGGAGTGGGAGGGTTGGGTTCATGTATTTTGGGTTAGGTTTGGGATGGAAAGAATTTTGAATTTTTGGAGGTAGGGGTTTTTGGGGAAGAGATATGGAGGTGATTGGTGAAGGGTATTTGGGGTAGAGTGTTATGAAAAGGTATGAGAGAGAGAGAGAATGAGTTGAGGTTGGTGGGGATCCTGTGGGATCCATAGATCCTGAGGGGTCAAGGACTTCTCATCCCTACTCCATTTAGGCGTGCAAAAAGCCCTTAGAGTGCAATTCTGGTGTTTAACATTAGACTACTGCCTGTTTCTGGCGTTAAACGCCAGCTTTTATACCTTTCCTAGTGTTTAACGCCAAGCTGTTGCTTGTTTCTGGCATTTAACACCAACTTGGTGCTCTGTTCTAACGTTAAATACCAATCTAGTGCCCATTTCTAGCGTTAAACACCCAGAATGGTGCCAGACTGGGCGTTTAACGCCCATTCTGCTACTCTTACTGGCGTTTAAATGCTAGTAAGCTTATCCTCCAAGGTGTGCTATTTTTAATGCTGTTTTTGAATTTGCTTTGATTTTTGCAGTTGTTTTTGTGATTCCACATGATCATCAACCTAAAGAAAACATAAAATAACATAGATAAATAAAAATTGGGTTGCCTCCCAATAAGCGCTTCTTTAATGTCAATAGCTTGACAGTGGGCTCTCATGGAGCTTCACAGATATTCAGAGCATGGTTGGGGCCTCTCAACACTAAACTTAGAGTTTGGTTGTGGCCTCCCAACACCAAACTTAGAGTTTGAATGTGGGGGTTTTATTTGACTCTGTATTTAGAGAAGCTTTTCATACTTCTTCTCCATGAGTACAGAAGGAGAACCTTGAGTCTTGAATACAAGGTAGTCCTCATTCAATTGAAGGACCAACTCTCCTTTGTCAACATCAATCACAGCTTTTGCTGTGGCTAGGAAATGTCTGCCAAGGATGATGGATTCATCCTCATCTTTCCCGGTGCCTAGGATTATGAAATCAGCAGGGATGTAAAGGCCTTCAATCTTCACTAGCACGTCCTCTACTAGTCCATAAGCCTATTTTATTGATTTGTCTGCCATCTCTAGTGAGATTCTTGTAGATTGAACCTCAAAAATTCCTAGTTTCTCCATTACAGAGAGTGGCATGAGGTTTATGCCTGACCCCAGGTCACACAGAACCTTCTCAAAGGTCATGGTGCCTATGGTACAAGGTATTAAGAACCTTCCGGGATCCTATTTCTTTTAAGGTAATGTCTGCCTAATCAAGTTATTCAGTTCATTGGTAAGTAAGGGGGGTTCATCCACCCAAGTCTCATTACCAAATAACTTGGCATTCAACTTCATGATTGCTCCAAGGTACTTAGCAAATTGCTCTTCAGTAATATCTTCATCCTCTTCAGAGGAGGAATAGTCATCAGAGCTCATGAATGGCAGAGGTAGGTTCAATGGAATCTCTATGGTCTCTAGATGAGCCTTAGATTCCTTAGGTTCCTCAATTGGGAACTCCTTTTTATCCAGAGGACGTCCCATGAGGTCTTCCTTACTGGGATTCATATCCTCCTCCTCCTCTCTAGGTTTGGCCACACCAAGTAAGGTTATGGCCTTGCACTCTCTTTTTGGATTCTCTTCTGTATTGCTTGGGAGAGTACCAGGAGGAGTTTCAGTGACTCTTTTACTTAGTTGGCCTACTTATGCCTCCAAATTTCTAATGGAGGACCTTGTTTCATTCATAAAACTTAGAGTGGCCTTAGATAGATCAGAAACTATATTTGCTAAGCTAGAGGGGCTCTGCTCAGAATTCTCTGTCTGTTGCTGAGAGGATGATGGAAAAGGCTTGCTATTGCTAAACCTGTTTCTTCCACCATTATTATTGTTAAAGCCTTTTTGAGGCTTTTGTTGATCATTCTATGAGAAATTTGGATTATTTCTCCATGACAGATTATAGGTGTTTCCATAGGCTTCACCCATGTAATTCACCTCTGCCATTGCAGGGTTCTCAGGATTATAAGCTTCTTCTTTAGAAGATGCTTCTTTAGTACTGCATTTTGCAATCCATTCAGACTCTGAGAAATCATATTGACTTGTTGAGTCAACATTTTGTTCTCATCCAATATGACATTCAGAGCATCAATTTCAAGAACTCCCTTCCTCTGAGGTGTCCCATTACTCACAGGATTCCTTTCAGATGTGTACATGAACTGGTTATTTGCAACCATTTCAATGAGTTCCTGAGCTTCTGCAGGTGTTTTCTTTAGGTGAATAGATCCACCTGCAGAATAGTCCAATGACATCTTAGACAATTCAGACAGACCATCATAGAATATATCCAGGATGGTCCATTCTGAGAGTATGTTAGAAGGATACCTTTTGGTCAGTTGCTTGTATATTTCCCAAGCTTCATAGACGGATTCACCTTCTTTCTGCCTGAAGGTTTGAACATCCACTCTAAGCTTGCTCAGTTTTTCAGGAGGAAAGAATTTGGCTAAGAAAGTCGTGACCAGCTTATCCCAAGAGTTCAAGCTATCTCTAGGTTGAAAGTCCAACCATATTCTAGCTCTGTCTCTTACAGCAAAAGGGAAAAGTATAAGCTTGTAGACCTCGGGATCAACTCCATTGGTCTTAACAGTATCACAGATCTGCAAGAATTCAGTTAAGAATTGAAAAGGATCTTCTGATGGAAGTCCATAAAACTTGCAATTCTGTTGCATCAGAGAAACTAATTGAGGCTTTAGCTCAAAATTGTTTGCTCCAATGGCAAGGATTGAGATGCTTCTTCTATGGAAGTTAGAATTTGGTGCAGTGAAGTCACCAAGAATCTTCCTTGCATTGTTGTTGGGTTCGGCCATTACTTCTTTTTTGAGATTCTCTGTAAGGTTTTCTTTGGATTGTTGTGCTTTAGCTTCTCTTAGCTTCTTCTTCAGAGTCTTTTCAGGTTCAGGATCTGCTTCAACAAGAATGTCCTTGTCCTTGCTCCTGTTCATATGAAAAAGAAGAGGACAGAAAAGGAAGAAGAATCCTCTATGTCACAGTATAGAGATTCCTTTATGTGAGTAGAAGAAGAAAAGAATAGAAGAATGATGTAGAGAGAAGAGATGAAGAATTCAAACACAGAGAGGGTGAGAGGGTTCGAATTATAAGAAGAAGAGAAGAGTGTTAGTGGTTAAATAAATAAATAGAAGAAGATGAGAGAGAGAGTTTTCGAAAATAATTAAAAAGAAAAGGAAAATATTTTTGTTTTTATTTTAAAATTTTGTTAGAATTCGAAAATTAAGAGAAGAAATAGAATAAAATTAAAATTTAAAACAATTAGTTAATTTAAAAGAATTTTGAAAAAGAAGTTAATGATTTTCGAAAATTAGAGAGAGAAAAGTAGTTAGGTGGTTTTGAAAAAGATAAGAATTTTAAAATCAAAGAAAAAGTTAAGTAGTTAATTGAAAAAGATTTGAAAATCAATTTTGGAAAGATAAGAAGTTAGAAAAGATTTTGAAATTAATTTTGAAAAAGATATGATTTGAAAAAGATATGTTTGAAAAGATATGATTGAAAAGATATGATTGAAATTTATTTTGAAAAATATTTAATTTTTAAAATTAGAATTAATCACTTGACTCACAAGAAATCAAAAAATATGATTTTGAAATTTAAAGTTTGAATCTTTCTTAACAAGAAAGTAACAAACTTGAAATTTTTGAATCAAAACATTAATTGTTAGTATTAATTTTGAAAAATATGAGGTAAAAATAGAAAAAAGATTTTGAAAAGTTTTGGAAAATATTTTTGAAGATTTTCGAAAAACAAAGGAAAAAAAATGAAAAAGATTTGATTTTGAAAAAGGATTTTGAAAAGATATATTTTTGGAATTGAAATCTTGACTTGACTAACAAGAAACAACTTATTTTAAAAATATTTGACTAAGTCAACCCAAAGATTTCGAAATTTATGAGTGAAATAAGGAAAAGATATATTTTTTATTTTTTTGAATTTAATTAGGAAAGAGAAAAATACAAAAATGACTCAACACATAAAAATTTTGGATTAAAACAAATGATGCATGCAAGAATACTATAAATGTCAAGATGAACACCAAGAACACTTTGAAGATCATGATGAACATCAAGAACTTATTTTTGAAAAATTTTCAAGAAAAGAAAAAAATGCAAGACACCAAACTTTGAAATTTTTCATTTTAGACACTATGAATTCAAAAATGCATATGAAAAACAACAAAAGACACAAAACAAGAAAATATGAAGATCAAACAAGGAGACTCATTAAGAACAACTTGAAGATCATGAAGAATGCAATGCATGAATTTTCAAATTTTTTTTCTAGAAAAATTAAAACATGCAATTGACACCAAACTTAAAAATTGACACTAGACTCAAATAAGAAACACAAAATATTTTTTTATTTTTTTCAAAAATTAATTTTGGAAAAACGAAAAAGAAGAAAAATTTTGAAAGATTTTTGAAAACTTTTTGAAAACAAATAAAGGTTGAAATAAGAAGAAAATTACCTAATCTGAGCAATAAGATGAACCGTCAGTTGTCCAAACTTGAACAATCCCCGGCAACAGCGCCAAAAACATGGTGCACGAAATTGTAATCTCAATGGCGCTAACAACTTGGTACACACAATTGTAATCTCAACTCTTTTTCACAACTTCGCACAACTAACCAGCAAGTGCACTGGGTCATCCAAGTAATAAACCTTACGTGAGTAAAGGTCAATCCCATGGAGATTGTCGGCTCGAAGCAAGCTATGGTCATCTTGTAAATCTTAGTCAGGTGGATTCAAATGGTTATGTAGTTTTGATAATTAAAAGATAAATAAACATAAAATAAATATAGAGATACTTATGTAATTCATTGGTGGGAATTTCAGATAAGTGTGTGGAGATGCGTTATTCCTTTTGAATCTCTGCTTTTCTACTGTCTTCATTCAATCATTCATGCTCCTTTTCATGGCAAGCTGTTTGTTGGGGATCACCGTTGTCAATGGCTACCTCTCGTCCTTTCAGTGAAAATGGTCCTCTACGGTTTCCGTACGGCTAATCAATTGTTGGATTTCTCATCTCGGATGAAAAATACCAAGCACAGCTACCGCATGGCTAATCAGCTGTTGGTTCTCGATCGTGTCGGAATAAGATCCAATGATCCTTTTGCGTCTGTCACTACGCCTAAAAGTCATGAGTTTGAAGCTCGTCATAGTCATCCATTCCCAGATCCTACTCGGAATACCACAGACAAGGTTTAGACTTTCTAGATCTCAGGAATGCTGCCAAGTGTTTCTAGCCTATACCACAAAGATTCTAATCTCGGATTCAGATACCCATTGTGAGAGGGGAGTCGATGTGAATCGTTGATTAGAAACCCAAGAGATAAACACTCTAGCTTTCGCAGGTAGAACGGGAGTGTTTGTCAGGCACGCGTTCATAAGTGAGAATAGTGATGAGTGTCACAGATCATCACATTCATTAGGTTGAAGTGTGAGTGAATATCTTAGAATAAGAATAAGCTTGAATTGAATAGAAGACAATAGTACTTTGTATTAATACTCGAGGAACAGCATAGCTCCACACCTTAATCTATGGGGTGTAGAAACTCCACCATTGAAAATACATAAGTGATAATGGTGTTCATTGGCTTCAGCCCCAGAGAGGGAACCAGAATAACCAAGACGTCTAATACAATGAGAAAAAGTAATATTTATACTAAAACTAGTAGCTAAGGTTTACAGAGATAAGTAAACGATGCAGAAATCCACTTCCGGGCCAACTTGGTGTGTGCTTGGGCTGAGCATTGAAGATTTCATGTGTAGAGACTTTTCTTGGAGTTAAACGCCAGTTTTATGCTAGTTTGGGCGTTTAACTCTAGCTTCTATCCTGTTTCTGGCGTTTAATGCCAGAATAGGGCAGGAAGTTGGTGTTTGAACGCCAGTTTTCATCATCAAAACTCGAGCAAAGTATGGACTATTATATATTGCTAGAAAGTCCAGGATGTCGACTTTTCAACGCAATTGAAGTCGCACCATTTGGGTTTCTGTAGCTCCAAAAAATTCATTTCGAGTATAGGGAGGTCAGAATCCAACAGCATCAGCAGTCCTTTTTCAGCCTCTGAATTAGATTTTTGCTCAGGTCCCTCAATTTCAACCAGAAATACCTAAAATCACAGAAAAATACACAAACTCATAGTAAGGTCCAGAAATGTGAATTTTGTTTAAAAACTAATAAAAATATACTAAAAAGTAGCTAGATCCTACTAAAAACTATCTAAAAACAATGTCAAAAAGTGTATAAATTATCTACTCATCAAACCCCAAGGGTGGAATTAATGCCATCACCTTGAGTTCATGCACTACATTGTAAAAGAGGAGTCTAGAGGAGCCAAGCTCAAGTCAAGCCACTCCGGATGAAGATGTTGTTGAGGTAGAAGATGTGGAAGACGAGGATGAGGTACAAGAGGAGGTTGAAAAAGAAGTTGCTCAACCAAGGGATAAAGTTTCTAAGGAAGACAATGTGTTGAAAGAAGCCATTCCTATTCCTTTTACACACCTTGCTAGGAGGACTAAAAAGCAAGTGGAGCTAGTTCCCAAGATGGTGGAGATCTTCAAAAAGGTTGAGGTAACTATTCCCCTTTTTGATGCTATTCACCAAGTTCCTAAATATGCTAAGTTTCTAAAGGATTTATGCATGAATAAGGAAAAGATCCATGATTTAGAAACTATTCCTTTGGGTAGCTCGATTTCTACTCTTATGGGTGCTATACCGGAGAAATGTGGTGATCCCGGTCCTTGTATGGTTACTTGCACTATAGGAGGTGTACAGTTTGTTGACTACATGTGTGATTTAGGAGCATGTGTTATTATTATGCCATTGTCTGTATATGATGCTTTGAAGCTTCCATCATTGAAAAGGTCGGCAGCCCATTTTGTTTTGGCAGATAAGAGCATAATCTCAGTGGTTGGCATTGCGGAAGACGTCTTGGTGAGCATTAAGGGGTTGAATTTCCCTATTGACTTCTACATTCTAGACATTCCCCCTAATGACTCATGAAGACCGTGAGCTTCAACCTTGATGAAGCTATGAAACACCCACCAGAAGACCACTCTATCTTCCAGTTTGATATTATTGATGAGACTGTGGCTAAAGTTCACCAAGAGGCAATTGATGAGAAGAACATGGCTCAAGGTGCAAGTGTGGGGAAGCCCTCTGAGTATACTGAAGACACCTTGCCACCTCCAATGGTTCCGGATGATCAAGTGCCAAGCCATGAGCTGAAAATGGAGTTGAAGCCCCTTCCACCTCACCTCAGGTATGCTTATCTTGAAGACAATCGGAAGCTCCCAGTGATTATTGCGAAGGAACTTACTTCCTAACAAGAGGAAGTGTACTGAGAAGAAACAAGAAAGCTATTGGGTGGAGTTTGGCAGACATAATAGGTATAAGCCCTCAAGTCTATGAGCATCGCATTTTTCTAGAGGAGGGAGTAAGGCCTATCTATCAACCTCAAAGGCGTTTGAACCCTACAATTCTAAGTTCTGAAGAAGGAAGTGGCCCGACTACTTAAAGCCGACATTATTTATCCAATCTCGGATAGTGAGTGGGTTAGTCCAGTACGAGTGGTTCCAAAGAAGTCTGGCATCACAACAGTGAAGAATGAGAATGGGAAACTCATGGCTACAAGGGTACAGAATTTCTGGAGAGTGTGCATTGACTACAGGCGCCTGAACTTGGCCACTCGCAAGGATCACAACCCATTACCCTTCATCGATCAAATGCTTAATCGCCTATCAGGTAAATCACACTACTATTTCTTAGATGGTTATACTGGTTATTTTCAGATCCATATTGCTCTAGAAGATTAGGAGAAAACGACTTTTACATGCCCCCTTTGCAACGTATGCTTATAAGAGAATGTCTTTTGGTTTATGTAATGCACCGGCTACGTTTCAAAGGTGCATGATGAGTATCTTCTCAATCTTCTTGAGCATTGTATGGAAGCTTTTATGGATGACTTTAGTGTGTATGGTGATTCCTTTGACCTTTTCTTGGATAATCTATCTAGAGTATTAGAAAGATGTGCTAGTTCAAACCTTGTGCTTAATTTTGAAAAGTGTCATTTTATGGTAAAGCAAGGTATTGTTCTAGGCCATGTCGTTTCTAATATTGGTATATTTGTTGATCCAGCAAAGGTCAATATTATTTCTGGTTTATCTTACCCTTCCTCTGTAAGGGAAGTCCATTCTTTTCTTGGTCATGCAGGTTTCTACCGGCGTTTTATCAAGGACTTCAGTAAGGTTGCACTACTTTTGTCCCGTTTGCTGCAGAAAGACGTGGAGTTTGACTTGAGTGAGGACTGCATGGAAGCATCTGACAAGCTGAAGATTGCCTTGACCCAAGCTCCTATTGTGAAAGGGCCTGATTAGAGTAGGCCGTTTGAGATCATGTGTGATGCATCTAATTATATGGTAGGAGCGGCGCTGGCTCAACGCGAAGGTAAGAATACATACATTATTGCTTATGCTTCTAAAACTCTAGATGGAGCCTGATGAGCGGATAATTTGTACGCTTTTTGGCATTGTTTTTAGTATGTTTTTAGTATGATCTAGTTAGTTTTTAGTATATTTTTATTAGTTTTTAGTTAAAATTCACTTTTTTGGACTTTACTATGAGTTTGTGTGTTTTTCTGTGATTTCAGGTATTTTCTGGCTGAAATTGAGGGACCTGAGCAAAAATCTGATTCAGAGACTGAAAAGGACTGCAGATGCTGTTGGATTCTGACCTCCCTACACTCGAAGTAGATTTTCTGGAGCTACAGAAGCCCAATTGGCGCGCTCTCAACGGCGTTGGAAAGTAGACATTCTGAGCTTTCCAGCAATATATGATAGTCCATACTTTGCCCAAGATTTGATGGCCCAAAC
>NC_029773.3:57720493-57731399 GCF_000817695.3 Arachis duranensis
CGTTAGTGACAGACGCAAAAGAATCACTGGATTCTATTCCGGCCTGATCGAGAACCGACAGATGGATAGCCGTGCCGTGACTGGGTGCGTTGAACATTTCCACTGAGAGGATGGGAGGTAGCCACTGACAACGGTGAAACCCTTGCTTAAGCTTGCCATGGAAAGGAGTAAGAAGGATTGGATGAAGACAGTAGGAAAGCAGAGAGACGGAAGGGACACATCATCTTCATGCGCTTATCTGAAATTCCCACCAATGAATTACATAAGTATCTCTATCTTTATCTTTATGTTTTATTCGTATATCACCATATCCATTTGAGTTTGCCTGAGTAAGATTTACAAGATGACCATAGCTTGCTTCATACCAACAATCTCCGTGGGATCGACCCTTACTCGCGTAAGGTTTATTACTTGGACGACCCAGTGCACTTGCTGGTTAGTTGTGCGAAGTTGTGTTTATGCCATGGTATTGAACACCACGTTTTTGGGGTTCATTACTGGGGATTATGAGAGTTGTGAAAAGTATTGTTCACAATTTCGCGCACCAGAGCCCAGTCTAATTATACTACCACTGAAAAAGAACTTTTAGCCATTGTTTTTGCTTTGGATAAATTTTGGGCTTATTTACTTGGAACCAAAGTGGTAGTATATTCAGATCATGCGGCTTTGAAATATTTGTTAGCTAAGAAAGAGTCTAAACCAAGGCTAATCTGTTGGATATTGTTTTTGCAAGAGTTTGATTTAGAAATCAAAGATAGGAGTGGTTCCCAAAATTCGGTGGCGAACCACTTGAGTTGCCTAGAACATATTAAAAGTGACTCCACTCCTATTAATGATGCATTTCCACTTGATAGCTTGCAAGCAATATCTGAGGTGGTTCCTTGGTATGCACCCGTAGCTAATTATTTGGTTAGTCGCACCTTTCCTCCAAATTTTTCTAAGCATCAAAAGGACAAACTTAAGAGCGAGTCCAAGAATTACATATGGGATGACCCATATTTGTGGAGATGTGGTGTTGACCAAATAATTAGAAGGTGTGTTCCACAATCAGAAATACAGTCAATTTTAGAGGCCTGCCACTCTTCTGAGAGTGGTGGACACTTTGGTCTTCAGAGAACTGCAAGAAAAATTTTGGACTACAGATTTTGGTGACCCACACATTTTAAGGATGCTAGTATTTTCTGTGACTCTTGCCACCAATGCCAAAGGTTTGGAAAAATATCCAAGAGGGATGAGATGCCCCAACAACTTATGTTGTTTTGTGAAATTTTTTATGTTTGTGGCATTGACTTATTTCCAAACTCCAATGGTTTCTTATACATTCTGTTAGCTGTTGATTTTGTTTCTAAATGGGTGGAAGCAATTCCTACCTGTACTGGATGATGCTAACGTTGTTGTTTCTTTTGTTATGAATAATATTATTTGTCGCTTTGGATCACCATGAGCAATCGTGAGTGATCAATGTTCTCATTTTTGTAACAGAAGAATGTCAGGTTTGTTGAAGAAATATGTGATCATTCACAAGGTGGTGACGGCTTACCATCCCCAAACAAATGGCCAAGATGAGGTGTCTAATAGAGAGATCAAGTGCATATTAGAGAAGATTGTTAAACCTCATCGGAGGGATTGGAGTACTAGACTTGTAGATGCGTTATGGGCTTACCGGACAGCTTACAAGACACCCATCGGCATGAGTCCGTTCCGCCTAGTCTACAGAAAGGCTTGTCACCTTCCGGTAGAAGTGGAACACAAAGCTTACTGGGTTGTGAAGGAATGCAACTTAGAATTGGGAGGAGCCGGAATTGAAAGAAAGCTGTAACTAGAGGAATTGGATTGCCTTAGACTAGAAGCGTATGAGAACTCGAGGCTCTACAAGAAAAAGGTGATAGCGGTACATGACAGGAACATCAAGAGAAGAGAGTTTAGAGTTGGGGATCAAGTCCTTTTCTACAACTCAAGGTTGAGGTTAATACCGGGCAAGTTAAGGTCAAGGTGGGATGGACCTTACACGGTGGAGAAGGTGGAACCGTATGGAGTTGTCTAGCTAAGTCACCCCTCAAGCCCCCACCTTCTTCAAAGTCAATGGCCACCGTCTTAAGCTCTATCATGGTGCGAAGGTGAAGAACAACAAGGACCTGCAAAGGAAGAGGACTGAGCCTATGGACCGTCCAACTTAAAGACGTTAATTTTTCTATCAGCATGTTTTCCTTTTGTTCTAAAAAAAAGTGGGGTCTCCACGTGTAAGCGTCACCGATGCGTACGCGTCATAGGGACGCTGGCCCTTCCTGGTACATTTTTCCCGAGAGTTGGGCTGGAGCTGTGCGGGTTGGGTGCCTAGCGCACAAACCACCCCACGTATATGCGTGACCCACATGTACGCGTCACCAGCAAAATTCACCATTTCATGCGTGTACGTGAGTGATGCGTACCTGTCGTATGAAAAATTGGCGCACTCTGGTACATTAAACCCGAGAGTTGTGCCGCCACTATGCTAGAATCGTGCGTCTGGCATGACGAGTAGTCACGCGTACGCATGATCGACGCTTACGCGTCACTTGATTTTCTGTGTACCCACGCGTACGCATGGGCGACGCGCACGCGTCGTATGCACCAGATCACTTAATTCAGCACGCCTCCCTGTTACTCTCTTTTCTCCCCCTAATCCTAATTCTTCTTCATTCTTCTTTCTTTCTTTCTTTCTTTCTTTCTTTCTACTACTTCCTTCTTTCTATTCACTCTCACCACCACCTGTGGACCACCACCAGAGACACCCAACTCTGACAACCACAATTTCCTTTCCTTTTCTTCTTCTCTTCCTAAACCTCTTATATCATTCTTACTCCCATTTGTCTCTCTATTTTCATCTTCTATTCAAGGTTTCCTTTTCCCCTATCCCCACCTCTTTAATTCTTCTATTTTTTCTTGAACTTGAATATTTTATTTATTCTTAATTGCATATTATGTTTCTTATTTCTACCTTCTTTTTCATTCTTTTCTTTTCTCTTCTTATATTATTATGTTGGTGTTGAAATTTTATTTGGGTGATTATTTTGCTATTTCTTAGCTTGTTGGTGTTATGAGATGTGCTCTAACAATTGGCATTCTATTTTGGGTCTCCTATACACTTGGATTGATTACCTTACTTCCTATTTTTAATTTACACACCAAGTATTTGTGAAAAAGCTCTTATGGATTCTTGATTTATTTTCTATCTTATTCTTGCACCTTAATGCTTCTTTTTCACAACCCTTGCATTCCATGTGTATTGAGTTTAGTACTCATTAATTCTTATCATACAAGTGCTCATTACTTTGTTACATGTGCTTATCATTGTTAATATGGATGCTTGAGCTATTCCTCTCATGCTTGTTACTTGCATGCTTTTATGCCTCTTGCATCTAGGATTAGTGATATGTCTCCATGATTTTAATTGATGTCTTGCTTGCATGTTGTGGCCACCATTGTATTCAAGGTGTTCATTATTACTTGCATTTTCTTACTTCCGATGTTTAGCTCCATAATCTTACTTTCCTTCTTTTTCAGGATGGCCATCAAGAGAGGAAAAGAGAAGGCTTCTAAAAAGACACTGGCGACAAAAGGATCTAAAAGAGCACCGGTTAGAGAGCAACCATCCACAATGGTCAATCAACCTACTAAGTGGGTAAAGAGGACCATCCGAGTTGATGAATCAGAAAAGGAATTTCCAGCACGAGACTCCACACGATTCACTAACTGCTATTGTGAGCGGATGTTCCCCGTCTTAGCAGAGAGAAACTACCATAATAAGCACCTCTTCATTCTTCCAACACACTTCATTGACTTTGTGGTGTCCCGCATTTAACGAAGACAGTGGAGATTCTTGCATAGGCCATCGTGACAAGCTAATCTCTCTTGGGTAGTTAAATTCTACGCCAACTACCACTCGCCTACCCTTCAGTTAGTCTATGTGCGCCAAAAGTAAGTACCTGTCTCAGAAGGTACCATTCAGAGAGTACTTGACCTTTTACCTAGACTGGAAGGGATGGATGCCTTTTAAGAGGCACAGCTTGAGTGCCAGACATTCCAGTTTGACTGGAACAACGTCTATAGAGTCATCGCCCAACCCGACAGTGATTGGAACTATGGGCAATACCGAACTCGACCTAAGAGCATCTCCGACCAAGATCTCACCTTGGAGGCTCGCATGTGATCACAGATCATGTCCCACTACATCTTTTCGAGCTCTCATGAGTCCACTTTCACTGCTGACATGGCCGTTCTCGTTTGGTGCATTCTTACAGACTAACCTCTCAACTTGCCACGGCTCATCTGACAGGCTATGGGCCGAGTGCAGATTGCGGGCAACCTATCTTTTCTGACATTGGTTACAGACTTGATATCTACCGCGGGAGTCTCCTATTGGTCCCATCCTTTGACGCCCCTTCATCTTCCGCTCCACCCTCATCCACACCATAAGCACCACCAACACCCAACAATCAGTTGCTACTTGAGATTCTTGAGAAGTTAGACCGGTAAGGCCGACAGTTTGAACAAATTGAGCGCCACAACAAGTGCCGACATAACTACTTAAAGGAGCTCGTTGTTAGTACCCACCCACCTCCAGAAGAGCCTGATACCCCAGAATCCACTTCACATGACAGCATAGAGAGCTATGACAAGCCGAACAATAGAGGTGATGATTCCAACCCCACTTTGTTCATCATGGATGGCACGGAGGACCGTGCCAAGAATTAAGTGTGTGGAGGTCAGTAACTGACTTCCGAAGGTAACAACTCCCTCTCTCAACACCAATATTTTAATTCTCTTTTATTAGATAGGACAACTTGCATGAGTAGTTAGTTGCTTGCATTTAGGTACTACTTGGTTGGAGTGATAAATTCTTTCTCAAGACACTACTTTAAAGCATTTCACTAATTTGAATTAAAACCTTTTGAACTTGCTTGAAGAAATTTAATTTGAACATGGTTTTTGAGCTCGAACACACAAAACCAGTGAGATTTTGAACCTATTTGATTGGTTGCATCTATCAACCAATATTTTATTTTAGTGTGTGTTGTTCTCTCTAAAATTGTAATCTTTGTCTTGCTTGATTCTATATTTCCATTATTTGATGTATGTATACACTTATGTGATTGAGGCCTTGTTTTACTTAGCTTACATACCTATATGGCCTTACCCTTTCATTCCCCTTGCAAACCAATGTTGAGCCATTTTACCCCCATTTATTCTTCATTTTAGTACATCATTAACTCTAAGCAGAAAATAAAAAAAGTCCCTAATATGAATCCTTAGTTAGCTTAGACTAATGAGGTGTACATGAATTAAGTGTGGGAAAATTGAATTGGGGAATACATATTTAGGAAATTGGGTATTTTACAGTCCTATATGAAAATGTGAAAACAGTTGGGTACTTGTTCATGCATCCAGCACACTAATCATATGCATTAACTCATTGAAAAAAATAATAATAAAAAAATGAGAAAAAAAAGAGAGAAAGTAATAAAGAGGGGACAAAATAACCTAAGGCTAATGAGTGAGCTAATGTATATGATTTGTATTTAAAAGACATCAAGGTGCATAGATTTGTGGAAAAATAGTTAATGGATGGCTGGGCATGATAACATAGAATGACTTAAGTTAGGTGGGAAGTTTATGTTAATTAAGAATTCGGATTTTAGTCCACTTAACAAAATACATTCCTACTTTGACCCTAACCATATTACAACCCTTGAAAAGACCTCTTGATATGTGTGTTAGTGCATTAAATTTTTGTTGATTGATAGAAGAAGAGCAAACCTTAGAAAGCAAGATTAGTAGAGAACTGAGAGACTTGACCCTCAAACACTAGAGTGATTAGAGTATATACACTTCTAGTGAGGGTTCGATGATCGATTCTTTATTCCCGGCTTTCATGAGCTTCTTCTTGCAAGTTTATTTGTACTTTGTTTTGTGATTTAAATTAGTGGAATCCAGTTTATGTTTGTCTTGGAGAATTTGTTTACTTTAACTAAGTAGGTAGAAGCATTTAGCATGTAGTTGCATTCTTATAGATAAATTGCATTGCATAAGTCTCACCATTTTCCCTTCACTCGTTTGTCTCATCTGAGCTTAGCATGAGGACATACTAATGTTTAAGTGTGGGAAGATTTGATAAGCCACTATTTTATGATATATTTTGGATTGTATTGATGGAGTTTTGTCAACTATCCTCACACTTATGCATGTAAATTGCATGTTTTACATTTTCTTCCTAATTTTATGCTATGAATGAAAACATGCTTCCTAGGCCTTAAAAATGTTAATTTTTAATTCTCTTTTATTACCATTCGATGCTGTGATGTATTTGTGAAGTGTTTTCAGGTTTATAAGGCACAAATGACTTAAAGGATGAAGATGAGGCATGTCAAAGTGGAAGGAACACAAGGAACTAAAGAGATAAGAAGCAAGGAGCGACACGCACGAATAGCTGACGCGTGCGCATGATTTGGAGCATCTTACAGCGACGCGTATGCATGACTGACGCGTACGCATGACCAGCACAGAAGTCCACCAACGTGTACGCGTGGCCAACGCGTACGCATGATAGAGCGTCACTAGCTGCACTTAACAAAACTCACTAGGGGCGATTTCTAGGCTGATTTGGACCCAGTTTCAGGCCCAAAAACACAGACTAGAGGTAGGGGTGGAACTGAGACTGAAGACACTTCACTTTTCATTTTAGTTTTTGCTTACTTTTGAATTCTAGGGAGAGAAACACTTACTTTTCTCTAGGATTTTGATTTCTTAGTTTTGCTTTGAATTGGATCTTGAGAGAGTTGCTACTACCTTCAAGTAGAGTCATTGTTCTTACAATTTTCTTCTCTATTACTTCAATTTCTCCTTGCTATTTAATTGCTTTGGACTTATGTTTGGATCTTGTTATTTTTGAACTTTTTTATTAATGCATTGAAGTATTTTTATATTTATTCTTATTGTTTGTTTGATTCGTGTTAATTATTGTTCATGCCAATTTTAATTTAATTAATTCCTCAAAATTACCATGTCTTGTATTTACTCCCATTATATGTTATTGAAAATGCCATTCATGTTAATGACTTAAAGCTCTCAACTTGGCTTAGGGGTTGATTAATTGGGATCCCTTGAGTTGTAATACTCAAGTGTTGATCTGTAATTGGGAATTGCTAGCTATCTCAATATTCAACAACTCTAGTCCTTCCCTATGAAGTGACTAGGACTTGTGAATCAAGAGTTAGTGACAACCACTTGACTTTCCTTCAATTGTTAGAAAATAACTAAGTGGAAGCAATGAACCTTTACTATCATACTTGGGAAAGACAACAAGGATAGAAACCCCAATTATCTCCCCTAACTAAGGCTTTTTATTTCAAATACATAACATCTCTTGTTATTTGCTCATTGCATCAATTTCTAATTATTTATTTTTCCATTCTCAACCTCAAAAACATTCGGAAAAATCCTGATCAATAATTTGCATCATTATGTTAGCTTTTAGGGAAACGACCCGGGATTCTACTCACGGTTATTTATTATTAATTGTGATAAGCAATTTAAATTGATAGTGGAAATTTTGTCAGTTAAGACTGTACTTGCAACGCAACTTTTATTAGAATTTCTTAACCGGCATTTTTCACTCATCAATACATTCAGTGAGCTTCCTTATGGCGCAGACGAGGATATAATTAGGAGGTATGTGAGGGCGTACATCATGATATTATTATTGACTCAGCTCTTTGGAGAATGTCTGTTACACGTCTTCATATCTAGTGGCTACTGTACGTAGCTAGGCTTAAGGACATGGGCAGATAAAACTGGGAATCTGGTGCTCTTTCGTAGTTATATTGATGCATGTGCTGTGTGGCTAACATGAATGTCGTTAAGTTGGCTGGTCCATTGTAGCTTCTTCAGTCATGGATCTTTTAGCATTTCCCAAGTTTCAAGTTTGATAGGTTTGACTGATTTCATTGGCAGTTGGCATTGAGGTACTTATGTTTAAACATGTTATGTTGATTACTATATTTCTTGTATATGGTCATTGTTGATTTAATGTTTCAAGTGACAGGTGGTCAGAATATTAGCCAACATGAGTGAGAAACGGCCTAGAGTCACGCATTGGAGGCTGAGGATAGATTTACTTCAGGCTGGGGATGTGAGTATTTTAGCTTTCAGGTCATTATGTTTATGTAACTTTTTAATGTTGATTTATGACCTTTATCAACCATTTCTCTTTAACAGTTTATGTGGATGCCTTATATATCACCAGAGTTGTTCAGATAGTGCATCTTGAGATACTAGATCCCAGGCAAATGGCGTTATGGAGAGATTGGAGGATTGGAGGAAAGGCGGAGGACTTTAGGGTTTTAGTATGATTTTGGTTAAGTTAGAACCTTAGAGGACCACTCACTTATGGTTTCTGTTTTAGTTCTTTAAATTTTATAATATAAGTGTCGGAGTTCTAGGATTACCTCTGGTTTTTCTGAGACCTTATATCTTATGTATGGGGCACCACTACCATGTTGAGAATCTCTGATTCTCATTTTATACGTGTTGTTATTTTTTAGATGCAGGTTGATAAGCACCACATTGTGTATTCTGGAGACTTTGAGGAAGCGAAGAACTCTTGGGATTCAGGGTTGTAGTTTATTTATATTTATATATGTATATAGATTCTCCACCTTGTATTTTATGTTTGTCCCTCTTAGAGGTAATTTTGGAGAAACAGGTTGTCGGTTTTCTATTTTGGGTTACTTTATGGTGTATATATATGTATATGTATATTCTGGTCGGTCTTTACTTCGCAGGCCGAGTCTAGAGCTTGTTAATTGCATTTTTGGAACTTTGTTCTTATATATTTATATTATCTTTTCTGTTCAATCTTATCCACCTTTCTACTTTTATCCGATCATGAGTATTCTGTTGTTCTGCTTGTATTTTGTCTAATAACTTTTCTTCAAAGGCTCCTAGATAAAGCCTTGTCCATAGTGCCTCACTCCCTATGTTTTACATCCTAGGTGTAAAGCTTTGTGTGGTAGGGTGTTACACTTTTATATTTAATAGATTATTTATCTCGAATTTGCCAGTTGATGTGAATGTTAATTTGAGGAGTAATTTTTCTCTCCAAATATGCTTCTTGGAGGTACCATTATTTATATTTCATTTGAAATATTTCTAAAAATTGTTTCTAAGGTTCTGTTGGAAGACCTAACAAATGCTACTTGATTCAATTTTCGGACTTTAATATATACGCTAAGCAATCAACATTCGGTGCTTCTTTCCCATTTAAACTATTATTTTGTTATGAGTTTATCAAGCACTAAAAATATTCTGTTTATATTCTAAATTTTTTAGTTTGTTCATTATTACTCTTAGAGTTATCTATTAAGAATTAGGATGAGCTTTTGGATCTACGTTGATTCAGTTGCAACTCTCAAACTATTTAAAGTTTTTAGTTAAAGTGTTGCATTTAAGATTGGTTTGTATATCCCTACATTAGAACTGAATGGTGGTGTTTGGTTTTTTAACAACATCATATGGACTTCCACTAATGCCGCCAAGACACCGTGCAAAAGAACGGAGGCTGGTTTGGCTTTATCTCTAAAGCCATAGAGTTTGTTTTCAAGGTAATATAATAATGTTTATTACTCTGTTTGAGAGTTAATTTGGGTTAAGAGAAAGTAAATTACCAAGGGATTGGAATTTGAATATAAATGATTTGCTGTGAAATGATTTTTGCATAAGGTAAAATAAGAAAACACAAGCACTATTCTTCCTAAGAATCAAACATCTCTAAAGCCTTTAACATTTCCTATTCTTGATTTCTTTCTAAACCCTCTCCCTTACATTCGTACACTATAATAATCTTAAATGTTAATTCTTCTACTCCACAAACTAACTTTCTCTTGCCAAGATTTGATTGATCTTATTAGAGATTCAATTAGACGTTGTTTGCCTCAATCTGTTAATCCTCGTGGAAACAATATACATTCACCGTGGTATTACTTGAATGATTTAGTGCACATGCCAATATCCGAACACATTGATTTTCTGCTCATCAACTATTTAGCAATTACCATTGACTATTCTATACCTAGTTTCAAAGCTTGGTCACTCAATGACATAATCCTTGAACATTAGTTTCATGCTAATTTGAAAGTGTTGAAAGCTATACTTGAAATTGTAAATTGAACATTTCTTTGTCAATACAATTTACAATGTAGACAATGTTCTGTGAATAGATTTTTAACTAATGTTTGTCTTTTTCCTTGAAATATTTCATTAGCTTGATTTTAACATTAGAGATTCTAAAAATTTTCTAAGTCTTTTAGTTACATTTTGTTAAATGTGAATTAATTTGCTCTCATTTATTGATGAGCGGATATTTTATACGCTTTTTAGGGGTAATTTCATGTAGATTTTAGCATGTTTTAATTGGTTTTTAGTAGAATAATATTAGTTTTTAGGCAAAAATCATATTTCTGGACTTTACTATGAGTTTGTGTGTTTTTCTGTGATTTCAGTTATTTTCTGGCTGAAATTGAGGGAGCTGAGCAAAAATCTGAGTTAGGCTGAAAAAGGACTGCTGATGCTGCTGGATCCTGACCTCCCTGCATTCAGAATGGATTTTCTGGAGCTACAGGGGTCCAATTGGCGCGCTCTCAACGGCGTTGGAAAGTAGACATCCAGGGATTTCCAGAAATATATAATAGGTCATACTTTGCGGGAAGATAGATGACATAAACTGGCGTTCAACGCCAGTTCCGTGTTGCAGTCTGGCGTCCAACGCCAGAAACAGGTTACAAGTTAGAGTTCAACGCCAAAAACACGTTACAACCTGACGTTCAACTCCAGAAACAGCCCAGGCATGTGAGAAGCTTAAGTCTCAGCCCCA
>NC_029773.3:57732140-57733745 GCF_000817695.3 Arachis duranensis
AATTTTGATTGACATCCTGACTAAGAATAATAAAATAAATATAGCTTGCTTCAAACCAACAATCTCCGTGGGATTCGACCCTTACTCACGTAAGGTATTACTTGGACGACCCAGTGCACTTGCTGGTTAGTTGTGTGAATCACAAATTCGTGCACCAAGTTTTTGGCGCCGTTGCCGGGGATTATTGAGTTTGAACAATTGAAGGCATATTTTATTTCTTAGATTAGGAATAATTTGTTTTTATAGAGTCATTAAATTCTGATAGGATAGTTCCTTTTCAAAAATTTCTTTTCAAAAAATTTATTTTTCTTAATTAATTGTTAATTTTTCGTGAGTTTAGTGTCTTATTTTAAGTTTGGTGTTAATTGCATATTTGATATTTTTCTTTAAATTTTCGAACTTGTGTTCTTTGTTCTTCATTGGTCTTCAAGTTGTTCTTGGTTATTTTTCTTGTTTGATCTTGAGTTTTTCTTGTTTTGTGTCTTTTCTTGTTTTTCTTGTGCTTTTTCAAAACTTTAACTTTCAAAAATTACACTTTTATCCACGAAAATAATATATCTTTAAAATACATTACATTTTTAACTCAGTTGGTTATAGCGTTGGCTTATGTTCTTGGCAATTGGGCACCAGTTCTTTTGAAAATCTTTTTCAAAAATAATTTTTCTTGATTTAATCTGTGCTAAACTCTAAGTTTGGTGTTTTCTTGTTAAGTTTTCTTTAATTTTTCGAAAATTTATCTTGGTTTTCTAAAAATTTTAAGTTTGGTGTTCTTTCTTTTGTTCTTGGTGTTCTTGTGAATCTTCAAGGTGTTCTTGAGTTCTCTTGTGTCTTGATCTTAAAATTTTTAAGTTTGGTGTTCCTTGGTGTTTTTCCTCCAAAAATTTTCGAAAATAAGGAGCACTAGATCTAAAAATCTTAAGTCTTGAGTCTTTTGTGTGTTTTTCTCTTTCATCATAAAATTCAAAATTCAAAAAAAAAAATTTTGTTTTCCAATTAATTTTGAACTATTTTTTTTTCGAAATTTTTTTTAAAATTCAGATTTCAATTTCAAATTATTTTTCAATTGCTTTTGTTTCGTTTTTATTTTATAAAAAAAAAATTGATTTTTTTTAGACAATAGCAACATACATACCATCTCTTTTATTCCATTATGGAATTAAGGGGGAATGATCAGTCCAGGAGGACTCTGGGGTCATATGCTAACCCCACTACTGCTTCATATGGGAGTAGTATTTGTATACCCTCCATTGGAGTTAGTAGCTTTGAGCTGAATCCTCAGCTCATTATCATGGTGCAGCAAAACTGCCAGTATTCTGGTCTTCCACATGAAGAACCTACAGAGTTTCTGGCACAATTTCTGCAAATTGCTGATACAGTACATGATAAGGAAGTAGATCAGGATGTCTACAGATTATTACTGTTTCCATTTGCTGTAAAAGATCAAGCTAAGAGGTGGTTAAATAACCAGCCTAAGAACAGCATAAAAACATGGAAACAGCTGTCAGAAAAATTCCTGAATCACTATTTCCCTCCAAAACGGATGACACAGCTAAGGCTAAGCATCCAAGGCTTCAAACAAGGAGATAATGAATCCCTTTATGATGC
>NC_029773.3:57734469-57736620 GCF_000817695.3 Arachis duranensis
AGCACTTGAGCAAATACCCTCTTATGCTAAGTTCATGAAAGAGATCTTAAGCCATAAGAAGGATTGGAGGGAGACTGAAAAGGTTTACCTCACTGAAGAATACAGTGCAGTTATTCTGAAAAGCTTACCTGAGAAGCTTAAAGATCCTGGAAGCTTTATGATACCATGCACATTAGAGGGTACTTGTGCCAAGCAAGCTTTATGTGATCTTGGGGCAAGTATCAATCTAATTCCTGCATCTACTATCAGAAAGCTTGGTTTAACTGAAGAAATCAAACCAACCAGGATATGTCTTCAACTTGCTGATGGCTCCATTAAGATACCATCAAGAGTAAAAGAGGACATAATTGTCAAGATTGGACTTTTTGCCTTTCCCATTAACTTTGTGGTATTGGACATAGAGGGACACAAGAGTGCATCTCTCATCCTAGGAAGACGACGAACCCTCAACGATGTTGAAAAAGAGGAAGTAACCCTAAGAGTTAATGAGGAGAAGTTCGTACTGAATGCTGTGAAGGCTATGCAGCATCCAGACATTCCTAAGGAATGCCTAAGCATTGATTTCGTTGATTCCCTGGTGGAAGAAGTTAATATGGCCGAAATCTCCAAGGACAGGCTTGATGATATCCTCAATGATACTCAGCCTAATTCAGAGGAACCTCTAGAAACCTCTGAGGAAAAGGAGAAGCCTCCTAAGCTTGAGCTTAAGCCATTACCCCCTCCTTGAAATATGTATTTCTGGGAGAGGGTGACACCTATCCTGTGATCATAAGCTCTACACTAGAGCCACGGGAAGAAGAAGTACTAATCCAAGTGCTTAAAACACATAGGACCGCCCTTCGGTGGACTATCAATGACCTTAAAGATATTAGCCCTTCCCGATGCATGCACAAAATCCTACTGGAATATAATGCCAAACCAGTGGTACAACCACAGAGGCGATTGAATCCAACCATGAAGGAAGTAGTCCAGAAGCAGGTCACTAAACTCTATGAGGCTGGGATTATTTATCCTATTTCTGACAGCCTATGGGTGAGCCCTGTTCAGGTTGTTCCTAAGAAGAGAGGAATGACAGTGGTTCACAATGAAAAGAATGAGCTTATCACAAAAAAGACAGTTACAGGGTGGCGTATATGCATTGATTACAGAAAACTCAATGATGCCACCAGGAGAGATCACTTTCCTTTACCCTTCATTGACCAAATGCTAGAAAGACTAGCAGGTCATGCTTTTTATTGTTTCCTGGATGGTTATTCTGTGTAATCAAACAGCAGTAGATCTGGAGGATCAAGAGAAGAGGGCATTCACATGTCCTTCGAGTGTATTCGCCTATAGACGAATGCCATTTGGCCTATGCAATGCACCTGGCACTTTTCAAAGATGTATGTTATCCATCTTCTCTAACATGGTAAAGAAGTTCCTTGAAGTATTCATGGATGACTTCTCTATTTATGGAGACTCATTTGGCTCCTGTCTTGATCATCTGACCCTGGTCTTGAAAAGATGCCAAGAAATAACCTAGTTCTAAATTGGGAGAAATGCCACTTCATTGTAACGGAGGGAATTGTTCTTGGGCATCGGATCTCAAACAAAGGGATAGAAGTGGATCAAGCTAAGGTGGAAGTGATCAAACGCTTACCTCCACCTACTAGTGTTAAGGCTATCAGAACCTTCCTCGGACATGCAAGCTTCTACAAGCGGTTCATAAAAGATTTTTCTAAAATCGCCAAACCCCTATGCAATCTCTTGGCCACCTGATGTTCCATTGGTCTTTGACCAAGAATGCCTGCATGCCTTTGAAACTCTGAAGGCCAAGCTTGTCAGCGCTCCTACTATCTCTGCACCCAACTGGGACTTGCCATTTGAGCTAATGTGTGATGCAAGTGATCATGCAATTGGCGCAGTTCTAGGTCAGAGACATGACAAGCTTCCGTATGTCATTTACTATGCTAGTCGTGTACTAAATGATGCGCAGAAAAATTACACTACTACAGAAAAGGAGCTACTTGCAGTGGTTTATGCCATTGACAAGTTCAGATCCTACATAGTAGGATCTAAGGTCATTATTTATTCTGACCATGCTTCCCAAAAATATCTGCTCATTAAGCAGGATTCTAAACCCAAGCTTATAAGATGGGTATTGCTCTTGCA
>NC_029773.3:57737276-57737647 GCF_000817695.3 Arachis duranensis
CAGAAGATCCTTTGGCATTGCCATGGATCACAGTATGGAGGACATTTTGGAAGTGAGCGAACAGCCACAAGAGTCCTCCAAAGTGGCTTCTACTGGCCTACTCTCTATAAAGATTCCCGAGCGTTTGTGCTTCATTGTGACAGTTGCCAAAGATCTGGCAATCTACCTCACAGTTATGCCATGCCTCAATAAGGAATCTTGGAGATTGAGTTGTTTGATGTATGGGGCATTGACTTCATGGGACCTTTCCCATCATCATACTCAAACACTTATATTCTGGTGGCAGTGGATTATGTATCCAAATGGGTGGAGGCTATTGCAACACCCACTAATGACACTAAAACAGTGTTAAAATTCCTCCAGAAGCATAT
>NC_029773.3:57738353-57740012 GCF_000817695.3 Arachis duranensis
ATAAATTTTCTTTTCTTTACAGGTATGAGTCCAAGTATCTTCAAAGGTGAAATAGCAATTGGTTGAAGTCACAGAGTTACAAGGAAATTTGGAAGCTCACTGGCGTGAGAAAGCCAGTAAGAAACACTTTGGGCGTTAAACGCCCAAAAGAAGCACCCACTGGGCGTTTAATGCCAGTAAGGGTAGCCATCTGGGCGTTAAACGCCAGAAAGGAGCATCTTCTGGGCGTTAAACGCCAGAAAGAAGCACCTTCTGGGCGTTTAACGCCAGTTTGCTAGCATCCTGGGCGTTCAGAAAAACGCCCAGCGACAAAGGACTTCCTGGCGTTCAACGCCAGAAAGAAGCATCAGCTGGGCGTTGAACGCCCAGGAGAAGCAACAATTGGGCGTTAAACGCCCAAAACATGCATCGTTTGGGCGTTTAACGCCAGGATGGTGGGGAGGAGGTAAAATTCACTTTTCTTTACAATTTTTCTAAATTTTTAAGTTTCAATTCATGATTTCTTGCATACACATGTTTCGAAATGTCATCCTTCAAAATCAAATTAGTTTTCTAAGAACCCTAATTTCTAAAATCCCTTTTTCAAAAATATCAAATATATCTTAATCCATACAGCCAAATTGTTTTAAGTTTGTTTTCAAAACTCAATTATCTTTTTAAACTCTTTTTTTAAATTAAAAATTCAGATCTATCTTTTAATTATTATTCAGATCTTTCTCTTTTTAAACTATATCTTTTTCTTATCATATCTATCTTTTACAAATCATATCTTCTATCTTTTTTGCTTGAGGACAAGCAAACCTCTAAGTTTGGTGTGATTTGCCATGATCACTGAGCTAAAACTCATCAAGATCATGGCACCTAAGGGAACAGGAAGAGCAAGGATGTGAACTTAAGGGAGCTGAAGCGTCAGAAATTAATTCTTGAAGGCACCCCACAGACTAGAGGAACATCCAATTCCCAAAATACAGGTTGTTAAGTTCTAATTCTAGCTTTAACTCTGTGATAGTATTATTATAGGATTCTACCTTAGAATATAGGAGTAGTAGTAATTAGCATATCTATTTTGATTTTATTTTCAATTAAGTTATAAATTATTTTTCTCATCATCATCAAACATGAATAAAATAGTAGATTTTTTTTAATAAAGAGACAATTTAATCTTTTCGAGTTCTTAATAAGGAAAATTCTGATTATTTATATGTGGTGGCAATACTTTTTGTCTTCTGAATGAATGCTTGAACAGTGCATATTTTTGATATTGAATTTTATGAATGTTAAAATTGTTGGCTCCTGAAAGAATGATGAACAAGAGAAATGTTATTGATGATCTGAAAAATCATGAAATTGATTCTTGAAGCAAGAAAAAGCAGTGAAAAAAAATGAAGAAAGAAAAAAGAAAGAAAGAAAAAGCAAGAAAAAAAGCCAATAGCCCTTAAAACCAAAAGGCAAGGGTAAAAAGGATCCAAGGCTTTGAGCATCAATGGATAGGAGGGCCCAAGGAAATAAATCCAGGCCTAAGCGGCTAAATCAAGCTGTCCCTAACCATGTGCTTGTGGCATGCAGGTCCAAGTGAAAAACTTTTGAGACTGAGTGGTTAAAGTCGTGATCCAAAGCAAAAAAAAAAAGAGTGTGCTTAAGAACTCTGGACACCTCTAA
>NC_029773.3:57740309-57744618 GCF_000817695.3 Arachis duranensis
AGGGAGCTGAGCAAAAATCTGAGTTAGGCTGAAAAAGGACTGCTGATGCTGTTGGATCCTGACCTCCCTGCATTCAGAATGAATTTTCTGGAGCTACAGGAGTCTAATTGGCGCGCTCTCAACGGCGTTGCAAAGTAGACATCCAGGGCTTTCCAGCAATATATAATAGTTTGGGATGGACATTAAGTTTGAGCTCCCGAACCTGGCAATATTAAGCCCCTAATCGCTAACGTTATTGTGACTCACTTTTTCCAGTAACGCTAGCGACTATGCCAGCGACCTTGTCCACTTCAAAGGAGCATAACTTGGGTTACAGAGGTCCAATTGAGGAGATTTTAGTTGTGTTAGAAAGTTGACATTCAGAGCTTTCCAACGATATATAATAATCCATAGTGGGCATAAAATTGGAGCAGAAACAATAGGCATCTTTTAAGCCCCCAAGACACCAACTGGATAGCAAGTGTGACGTTAGCCACACTAACTTCAGCACTAACGCCACACTTGTAGCGTTAGTATGGCTAATGGTAGCACTAACCTTAGCACCTGGACCTCAACTTGATTCACTTCTATCTCAAGTCCACTTCAAAGCTCAAGCAAGCAAGCCCACAATTGTCAACCAATCAAGGCCACAAGAAGCATTTAGAATAGGAATTTTCATTTAATTGTAATTTTCTTTTAATTTCATTTTGTAATTTAGAGAGCCTATATAAAGGCATTAGTTTTTACATTCGATTCATCTTGGAACAGAGAATTGAAGGAAGGGGGAGAGATTGCACTGAGAGGATGGGAAGTAGCCACTGACAACGGTGACCCCCTACATAGAGCTTGCCATGGAAGGAGTCTTGCGTGTGTTGAAGGATTTCAAGGAAGAGTTGAAGTTCAAAGGACAAAGCATCTCCAAAACTCCAACATATTCCCCATTACTGCACAACAAGTAACGCTAGTATTCTTTATTATTCCAACTTACAATTTTATACAGTTTGGCTTCTTACAAGTAAAATCCAAATAACTTTGTGGCATCCTGACTAAGATTAATAAAATAAGTATTGATTGCTTCAAACCAATAATCTCCGTGGGATCGACCCTTACTCACGTAAGGTATTACTTGAACGACCCAGTGCACTTGCTGGTTAGTTGTGCGAATCACAAATTCGTGCACCATTTATATTTATTGATGTTCAAGAATAAAAAGTCCTTTTGGTGGTTTTCTAGCCGATTTTCCATTTATATTTGTACAAATGCATCAAATTAATCTCTTGTTATAAATTTAGCTCCTTAATGTTATGTTCTTAACTTTCTTTGAAGAACAGTATTCGAAATGGTTTCGTACATATAGCCATAAAGCTAACACACTAGTAATCCAACAAAAAATTGTATTAACATTGCATTTAGTTGGACAAGGTTGATGTCAAATCATTCTTAATTTTGATGGTATAATAGGAGGAGTGTAAACAAATGTTGTAAACCGATCGAAATAGCTATATACTCACACATGCGATTCAAAAAGCTTGGAGAGGCGGAGAGAAGAAGAGGTAATTAGTTTGATGTCACTTTTTTAACAATCTCTTCACTTACATATTCTTCATTAGTTTGGTAAATGATGATGATGATATTAACTATATTGTTACGGTTGTAACTATAGGGGAGGCCAATTAGCTAGTAGAGGAGAGATCTGGAACATGGTGCATAAGAGAAGTGAAGGCTCTTATATCCATGAAGATGCACGGGCCATTAGTGTAAGTACTATCTTGAGACTCTATATGTTTTTTTCCATTGACTTTAATTACAAAATTGTGTCGAAAGTCTATTTGATTATGCTCTAGAGATATTTGACTATGTTTATCACTACAAAATAATCACTTTTAGCGGCCATTTATTTTGCTTTTAGCAGTAATAAAAATAGCTGCTAATACATTTGCCGGCAATTAGACATTAGCCGTCTTATGCTTCATCGCTAAAAGGTTTTAGTGGCCATTATAACATTTACCGGTAAAGACCGTTTTAATGGCCACAAAAAGTATATAACTTTCAGCAGCCATTTTGTTGACAATTTATATGGCCACTAAAAATAATTCTAAGATTGCAACATTGTTCACTTTTAGTTGCCATTACTGTTGCTGCTAAAATCCATTTTACTAGCAATTTATATGGCCACTAAAAAAATTCTAAAATTATATTATTATTCACTTTTAGCTACCATTACTATTGCCACTAAAATCTGAAAGACTTTTTTTAATTATACTCACTTTATTAAAACTAACAACCTATATTTTTTTCTATAATAGTAATAATAATAATAATGATGATGATGATGATGATGATGATGATGATGATGATGACGACGATAATGATAATTTGCATTTGAATTTTGACCAGGAAAATTTGAAATAAGCTTTCTATTACAATGTTCCTTTTGACAAACTAGAATGTTAAAAGCGGTATTTGTCAATACATAATAGAGGTTTGTTTGTCATTTCATTGACTTTGAATACGTTTTGCAGAAAATAAAATAAAGAAGCCAAAATATGCTCAATTCTTCTAGGTCCATACTACAGCAAGGCCACCAACTATGAGTCCCACAGGCCACAACAATTGCAGTTATGCCAATTCCTATAACACCATCTACATAACAGATTGAAATTTGAGTTTAGTTAATGTTCCAATGCATGGTGAGAAAAACTTGACTAAGAAACAGGGATGAGGATATTGGTGTAAACTTAAATAAATTTACACAGCCTTGGATAAAAGACAGAGTTCAAGCTAACTCTCACAACTTGATAAAAACTCAAGTGAAACAGGAAACCTATGGCCTTGTCTTAATGCTTAAACCAAAACTCACAATTCCACTCACTTTTACAAAATCTAAGTCTATAACATCCAGCACCATAAAAGCCGCTCACCATTCCTCTCATGCTCATTGTTGCAAGTCACAGTTCACAATTTCACATGCTTACATTCACTACTAGCACATTGCCTAGAACCATATTCCCAATTCCAATAAAGCCACCTAAAAACGAATAACAACTATCCCTATATCGTAATCTATGACCTCAATACATGCCACTTCAAATTCAATTCAAACACCACTCCCCTGCATAGGCATGTTTGGAATTTATACATATACGCGTAGCAAAAGAATTTGATGGATGGAGAAGTCTTGTATAATGATTTATAAACATACAGTAATATTATGTATGGTATTAGTTAATTAGTGCTGGATTCCAATAATAATAGATAAAGATATAATCTTTCAAGAAAATAACTATTAGCATTGAACCTGATTTCAAGTGTTGGATGGTGCTAACTCATGGCCACTATTAGCATCAAGAACCTAATAAATGCAGTAATGTCAAATAAAAAAAATAGTTCATAAGAAAAAATTTCAAATTTCAAAAATTACCTGCATAAAAGAATTTTGAAACTGCCATCGTTCGATGCATTGTGGTCATGCTTTAAGTCTCCCCCTGTTCACTCTCACGATCTCACCAATCGCAGCTTCTTCTTCGAGCTCGGTGTCCGATGTTGTCTTTTTCTACTCAGCCCCACTTCATATGGCTTCCCTTGGTGGCTCTGTGGACTGTGAACTAAGAAGGTTATAGCTGATGCAGAAACTATTAGAAGCACCAAAACCCCAACAACTAATGCTACATTTCTACTACAGGAATAGGTACATTGTTTTTCTTCTTCTCAATTATTTCAATGTGTTGGTTGCATGATGATACAAAATTACATAGGTATGGATTTACCCTACAATAGCCTTTTCAGATTAAAATAAAATGATTAAAATTAGATCAAGAATTAAGAATATCATTGATTACTAGTCATTAGAAACTTTAGACTTTGGATTTTTGACTATTTGCTATTAACTAAGCATGCATGCCTCAATAATGGTGAACCTTTAATTTCTTTGATCTATTAAAGAGTTCACTAGGAACTAACCCAGTGAAGTTGTTATTTTCCAAGTTAGTTAATTATTACTGACATTAAAATGGGCAAAAATCTGAATTATGACTGCTCAACTTTAGCATAAGTTGTAGGTATAAATTCTGGATTTTCTTTTTTATTAAGCTGGGGATTTTTTTCATTTCTTTCTCTTTCTTTTTCTTTTACTCTTTAATCTGTAGATAATTAAATCAAGCAAGTTAAGACATGATTAAATAAGAAAATGGGTTCAAAACTCAGCACAAACATTCTAAATAATGTATAAAAATCAGCATAGAAATAGAAAATAACATAGGTAAATAGAAATCAGCATTTTACAAACAAGTGTGTGTTGAACGAATACTGAGCAACAATGTATAGAAAGAGT
>NC_029773.3:57744657-57773078 GCF_000817695.3 Arachis duranensis
CCTAGAAAATATTCTCAAAACAATGCAGAAATGAGAATAACTTACCAAAAGTTATTAAAGTTGAAGTATAAAAGTAAAAAAAATATCATAAATTTTACTAAAAAGTATACTTTAAATATAAATATATAACTTCAAGGGGGTTAACCTGAACCCAACCCCCTCAACAATTTCATATAAAAGAAAATCATACAAATAAAGAGGAGAGAGAAGTCAGACCAAAATTAATTAAGCATCATTCGTTAGTTTAATAGATTATTAGGGGAAAAAAGTTAAAATCACCTAATAAATTGATATATATGGTCCAAGTAATAAAATTTTCAAAATTGATACTTATTACCCTTTTTAGTTACAAAAGTTTGCTGTTACTTTTGGACAAAAAGAGTAGAACATTCTTATTATAATTATTTTTTAATTATATTTCTATATATTATATTTAACCATATGCTATACATTATATATATAATCATGTTGATCAATACAATTTCTCATTAAGTGTATTTCCAACTTAACACTATAATTTTTGTAAAAGACATAATAAATACTGGTGTAATATTATTCATTTGTATTTGGAAATGCATATAAACTAAACTTTTTTTTCCTAAAAATCTTTACTAGTGGAGTAGTGAAGAGACTAGAGATTTCAGTATATAGTGTTGACAACTGTTACAACCTTCCTAATGCAATAAGACCTTCACAGTAGAAGAGAGCAAAAATTTCAGTATATAGTGGATCATTAAGATTACAATATAAAACACTTTCAACAAAATATAAACTTAGTAAAACCAATAATACCGATTCTTGTAAGCTACTAATGTTAAAGTACAAAATCAATATTCAATCCTTATCACTCGTTTTAACTGACTAATCAGACATTCCAGTTATAGAAGTTTGACTCCAACCATCTCAACTTTATTGGATGGCAAAAGCATAGTCTTTATTCTGTCTCTTTCTTTCTCGTTAAGTTCCTAAATTCCAATAATCATTCTTGATCTCTCACTCTATCACCACTCTCCTCTTCTTTTTCCATTTTTTTTATCTAGATACCTATAACACCGTAGCTATTAAGAGAACCTAATACAATTGCTTACTAAAGGATTTAAAGCTTGGTTCTTATCTTGGAAAGACGTTCACTTACAACTGGACCTAATCTTTATTACTTACTCACTCACTCTTAGTTAGGCATTCAATTTGGCATACACAAACTAAGAGTAGCATCACATCCCTTAAACATCCCTGCCCAACAAATATGGGGATCAATCAATAAATTGTTTCTTCCCTGAATGAATTTTTGTCACACTATATAAAAAATTATCTGTTCCTTTAAAGCCTCTCTCAGATGAGATACAAGCCTAGTGACAGAGGAAAAATGTCGGTAAAGAATTTCTCAATAAAAATCACGATGTAAGTATAGATCTAAACCGACAATTAAATCTCAATCAACATTTAATTTTTCTATCACTTAAGCAAACCCAATAAAATTAACCAAAGTATTTAAATCTCGGGTCGTCTCTTAAAGGAATTGTAGGGAAGTGTAGTTTATTATTGGTTATGAGAAAGTATATTTTTGGGGTTTTTGTAATAAGAAACAAGAAAGTAAAATAGAAAGAAAATAAACTAATAACTAAGAAAGCTCTTAGCAAGGAAAGAGAATTAGAAGTCCTATCCTCATTATCGTCGTCAATTGTGATGGTAAATGTAAATTGCCCTCACTTAGTTAACCTCTAACCAATGAAGAAAAGTCAAGTGCATACAATCAACTTGAGTTCATAAGTCCTAGTCAACTCATAGTGAGAGACTAGATTTAGTGAAGTTCAAGCTAACTGGCAATCTTCAATTACCAATCAACAAGAGACTTTGATAATTCAAGAGTCTCCAAATCATCAACCCAAGCCAAGAACACAAAAATCTATTTAAAATTCGACCAAGAATTTTATCAAACACTTGGAAGACACAATATAGAAACATGGAAAACTAATAAGAGATAGTAAAATCTAAGACTAACAAATGCAAGGAATCAATAACCAACAATTAAAGAAAGAAGCCATAAACATGAAACACTTTAAATTGCATTAAAAGGGAATTGAATCTAACAAGAAGAGTTCGTAAACTAAATTGAAAAAATAAAGAAATCAACAAGAGAAGATAAACTAAGATACTATAAAAAGTAGAAAAGAACTAAATTAAAGCAAAATGCAAATCTGAATTTGAGAAGAAATAAAACTAAAAGAAACCTTAAAACCTATAAAGAGGAGAGAGCCTCTCTCTTTAGAATTCTACATCTAACTAAACCCTAAAGTGTGTTAATCAATGAATGATTTGAATGATATTCCAGCTCCACTCTACGGCCTCTTGTCTTCATTTTCGGGCCTGAAATTGGATTAAAAGCAGCCCAGAAATCGCCCCCAGCGAATTCACTTTACTGAGGCATGTGACGCTCGTCATGCGTATGTGTCAGCCACGCATACGCATCGGTTGGACTATGCACTGGCCACGCATAGGCGTCAACCACGCGTGCGCGTCATTTGGTTATGGCTTGGTCACGCGTATGCGTTAGCCATGCGTATGCGTGGACACCCGCTTCTCAAGACTTCAATTTCTTGTGTTCCTTCCACTTTTGCATGCTTCCTTTCTCCTCTAAGCCATTCCTACCCTATATACTTTGAAAACACTTAACACACATATCACACATTGAATGGTAATAAGAAAGGATTAAAAATTGGCGATTTTAAGGCCTAAGAAGCATGTTTTCAATCATAGCAAAAATTAGGAAGGAAACTTAAAAAACATGCAATTTACATGAATAAGTGTGAGAATAGTTGAAAAAATCCACTCAATTCAATGCAAAATAAACCATAAAATAGTGGTTTATCAATCTTCTCATACTTAAAACATTAGCATGTCCTCATGCTAAGCTCAAGGGAACCAAAACAGTAAAGGGAAAATGGTGAGACTTATGCAATGCAACTTATCTATATGAATGCGACTACATGCTAAATGCTTTTACCTACTTGGTTAAAAGTAAATAAATCTTCCAAGAACAAATATAAACTAGATTCCACTAATTCAAATATCAAAATAAAATACAATTAGACTTGTAAGAAGAAAGATCATGAAAGCCGGGAACAAAGAATCAAGCACCGAACCCTCTCCGGAAGTGTATACACTCTAATCACTCTAGTGTATGAGGGTCGATTCTCTCGGTTCTCTACTAATCTTGCTTTCTAAGGCTCGCTCTTTTTCTACCAATCAACAAAAATTTAATTCATGAATACACATATCAAGAGGTCTTTTCAAGAGTTATGATGGGGTTAGGGTCAAGGTAGGAATGTATTTGGTTAAGTGGACTAAAATCCGAATCCTTGATTAACCTAAACTTCCCACCTAACCTAAGACACTCTATGTAACTACAATGCAAATCCTAACTACCTATTGACTATCTTTACACACATTCATGCACCTTGATATTTTTGAATACACATCATATGCATTGATATCATTATTTACTTTTGGGCATTTTGTCTCTTTTTTATTGCTTTCTCTTTTTCTTTGCTCTTTCTCTTTTTTTAATATGTATATATGGTAAGGAATATATATATAAAGGAGTTAATGTATATGATTAAACTGTTAGATGCATGAATAGGTGCCTAAACTATTTTCACATTTTCATATAAGAATACAAGATACCCGATTCCCAAACCAAGTATTTCCCAAACCTAATTTCCCAACACTTAATTCATGTACACTCTCACGAGTCTAAGCTAACCAAGGATTCAAATTAGGGACATTTATTGTTTTCCGCTTAGAGTTAGTGATGTGATAAAGTAAAGAACAAATGGGGTAAATAGGCTCAACATTGGTTTGCAAGGGATAATGAAAGGGTAAGGCAATATGGGTATGTGAGCTATAGTGAAATAAAGGCCTCAATCACGTAAATTCATTCATACATCAAACAATGGAAATATAAAATCAAGCAAGACAAAGATCATAATCTTAGAGAGAGCAACACACACCAAAATAAAACATTGGTTGATAAGATGCAACCAATCAAATAGGCTCAAAATCTCACTGAGTTTGTGTATTCGAGCACTAAAATAGTTTCTTGGAAAAGAAATTATCAGTTCAACTAAGTAGTACCTAAATGCAAGCAACTAACTACACATGCGATCTATCATGTAATGAAACAACTAACTAACAAAGAAGATTAAGAATTGCTGTTGGAAAAGAAAGTAGTTACCCACAAAAGTCGGTCTTGACCTCTCCACACATAAAAATTGCACCATCCTAGGTGCATGCAAAGATGAGTAAAGTGGATTAGGGTGGGTTGCTATAACTGATGAGCTTTTTCAAAGGATTGTGTGCAGGGACTTGTTGTGCGCCCCATTAATGAGCGGATATTTTATACGCTTTTTGGCATATTTTTCATATAGTTTTTAGTATGTTTGATGTAGTTTTTATTAAGTTTTTACAGGTTTTAGTGTTAAATTCACATTTTTGGATTCCAATATGAGTTTTGTGCTTTTGTACCATTTCATGTATTTTCTGGCTGAATTTGAGGTGCAGAAGCAGAAGTCTGATCCAGAGACAGAGAAAGCACTGCAGATGCTGTCCAGATCCAACCTCCTTGCACTCAGAAGAGCTTTTCTGGAGCTGAAAAAGTCCAAATGGAGCGTTCTCAACGGCTATGGAAAGAGGACTTCTAGAGCTTTCTAGCAATGTATAACAGTCTATACTTTGCTGCGAAGTAGAAGGCCCAAAACTAGCGTCCAACACCAGCCTCTTGCCCCCTTTCTGGCATCCAGCGCCCAAGGAGCAGAGTCCAGCATTCAAACGCCCAGAGAGAACCCCTAGCCAGCGTTTCACACCCAAAAGACCTTATAGCACGTGGATCTCTTTAAATCTCAGCCTAAATACTCACCAAGTGGGCACCAGAAGTGGATTTTAGCACTAAAAAGAAAATTTTACCCTCACTAGTCATTAGTTTAGTATTTAAGAGTTATTTTTCGCATATCGTAGAGACTTTTACACACCATATTTAAATTTTTACTTTGTATTTTACTTTCAATATGAGTTTCCAAACCTCCTAGGTTGAGGGGAGGAGCCCTGATGAGTCCTATGAATTAATAAAAGTATTACTGTTTCTTCTTTGATCCGTGTCTGATTTATTTCTAAGATGTATATTCGCTCTTCAACAAGGTGAATAGGATGATCAGTGACAATCAGCTCTGTTCATCATACTAAGACGAACGTGCCTAAAAAACACCCGCATCAACTTAGGATCGTGTGAATACGTAGCCAGAAAGCACGAACCAATAGCTATGTTTATACATCACTTAGACGGTCCACGACTTCGTTGGGGACTTCTCGAGACACTAGTTCAGCCAATTTTTAGAGAGATTAGGGTCTCCATGGTATAGGCTAGAATCCAAAGAAGAAGCATTCTCTGATCCGGAAGATTTGACCTTGTCTATGGCGTTTTGAGTAGGATCGCCAAGAGAATGAACTGCTAGAGTTTCACCCTCCGTCAGATTGAATGACCACAGTCAATGGCATTTGATCTGCAGCATAGGAGATCAATGACCATGGGCAGTGGCTTTGATCACATACAGCCTGCCATAGAAGAGATCATTCACAAGCAAAGAAGACAGTGATACCAGATTTTATTCAGAAAGGCAAAGCAACTCCAATCCCTCAACATATCTCTATTATTGATTCCATTTAATTCCTTATTCCTGTTTACCTTCCAATATAACAAGTACTCATACAAAATTCAAACCAACTCCTTCGATTCGCCAGACTAAGACCTACAAGATAACCATAGCTTGCTTCAAACCACAATCCTCGTGGGATCGACCCTGACTCACTCAGGTATTACTTGGACGACCCAGTGCACTTGCTGGTACAACTGTATGAAAGTGTGGGTATTCGTGCACCAAGTTTTTGGTGCCGTTGTCCGGGATTGTTCGAGTTTGTTTAAACCGACGGATTGTCTTGCTCCCTAGATCAAATATTGTCTTTGATTTTTGCAAGAATATTTTATTTTATTTTATTTTTTTCTTTTCTTTTATTTTTCAAAAATTTTAAACCTTTTTCAAAAATAATTTTTCTTTTCTTTGTTTAATTTTTGTTCTTCGTTTGAATCTTACCTGTTCCTGTTTTTCAATTCCAAAAATTTTAAAACTTTTTCAAAAACAACTTTCAAACGGTTTATTTTCAAGCATCCTTAGCTTTCTGTTTGAGTCTTGTGTTCATGTTCTTGGTTAAAAATTTCGAAAATCCTGAGTCCCTTTTCTAAAAATTTTTCAAAATTATTGTCTTTTTGTTTGAGTCTTTGTTTTTGTTCTTAAGGCAATTTTTGATTTTTGTGGTATCTTTCTTTCTAAAAATTTTCAAAAATAGTGTCTTCTTGTTTGAAGCTTGTGTCAAATTTCTAAGTTTGGTGTCTTCTTGTTATTTTTCTTTTAATTTTCGAAAATTTGTGTTTAGTTTTCTAAAAATTTTAAATTTGATGTTCTTTGTGTGTTCTTATGTTCTTTAAATTTCTTGAGTTTTGTTGTTTGTGTTCTTGTGTCTTTTACTTATTTTTCTCTATCATTATTAAATTCAAAAAAAATAAATATATATCTTTTCAAATTTTAATTTTCAATATTTTCGACATTTTTAAATAAAAATTCAGATTTTAATTTCAAAATTTTATCTTATCTTATCTTAGTTTTCAATTTTCAAAATCCAAATCTTTTCAAAAAATAAAAAACATATCTTTTTCAAAAAAAAATCATATCTTTTTCAAATTTTATCTTATCTTTTTCAATTTTCAAATTAAGAATTCAAATTTTATTTTTTAAAATTAAATCTTTTTCAAAATAAAATTTCAAAATCTTATCTTTTTCATATCTTTTTCAAATATTTTTTGTTACTTATTTTATCTTTTCTAACTTCAAGTTTTAAAATTAAATCTCTTTCAAATCTATTTAACTTCTTTTCTTATCTTTTCAATTTCAAATTTAAATGTTTTCTTATCTTATCTCTTATATTATTTTAAATTTAAATATTTTCTTAATTAATTAACTACCTTCTCTCTCCTCTTTATTAAAACTTCCTAACTAACTTCTTCTCTCTTTTAATTTTTGAAAATTCTCTTCTTCTTCTTCTCTCTCTTCTATTTTCGAAATTTAATAACTAAAATTTAAATTCTTTTTAATTAATTAATTTTAGTTTCGGTTTAAATAAATAAATAAAATAAAAACAAAAATATTTTAATTTTTATTCATCTCTTCTACTCCTATCTCTTCTTCTATTCCTATTTCTGTTTCCTCTTTTACTACCTTTCTTCACCATGAACCCAAATGGGAATGAAGAGTTTAGAAGAACTCTAGGATCCTAAATAAATCCCACTGCTGACTTCTATGGGAGAAGTATTAGCATACCTCACATCAAAGCAAGTAGCTTTAAATTAAACCTTCAACTCATTACCATAGTGTAGCAAACCTACCAGTTTTCTGGACTTCCCTAGGAAGAACCTACAGAATTCTTAGCAAATTTCTTAAAGCTTGCTGATACTGTACACCAGGAGGGAGTAGACCAAGATGTCTACATATTATTGCTTTTTTCTTTTGCTCTAAAGGACCAAGCAAAGAGGTGGTTGGATAACCAGCCTAGATCTAGCTTGAAAACTTGGACACAGTTAGCAGAAAAGTTTTTAAATCAATACTTTCTTCCAAGAAAGATGACCTAGCTGAGACGATGTCTGTGGAAGGTATCGGAGGATGCTAAAGAAATGTCCCACTAAAATATTTTCAGAATGGGTACAATTAGACATATTCTATTATGGACTTTTAGAAATGGCTAGAATGTCTTTGGACCACGCTGCTGGTGGATCCATACACATGAGAAAGACCATTGAAGAAGCTCAAGAGCTTATTGAATCTAACCCTTCAAAGCAAGATAGCCCACTGACTCAGCAACTACACGACCTTGCCCAGCAGATACTGGAACTGCAAGAGTCATTGCGAGAAACTCAGGATTCTAACAGAAATATAGAAGCCCAGTTGAGTCAGACAAGGCAGCAGTTATCTAAGCAGATAAAAGATGAATACCAGGCTATCCAACTAAGAAGTGGGAAATCCTTGAACACCCAACCTCAGTACAATAAGAAAGAAAATCCCATAGAGGAGAACCAGGTCTCTATGCAAGATGACTCTGGGCATTCAAACGCCCAAGGAGGAAGCACTCTTGGCGTTGAATGCCAGAAAAGGGGTAGCAACAAGGGCGTTGAATGCCCAAGCACAGGAGGACAGCCATATACTGATAACAACCCTTCTAAGCAAGCTAATAATCCCCTTCCAACACACATGGCATTCAGCCTTCATCAACCAAGATTGATGATTACATGGCTAAGATGTCATTTCCTCAAAAACTCTGTCAAGAGGAAAAGGATAAACAGTTTGCCCGCTTTGCAGAATATCTCAGAACTTTAGAGGTCAAGATTCCTTTTGCAGAGGCTCTTAAACAGATACCTTCTTATGCAAAGTTCATGAAGGACATCTTAAGTCATAAGAAGGATTGGAAAGAGATAGAAACAGTTCTCCTCATTGAAGGATCCTGGAAGCTTTATGATACCATGCACTCTAGGTGATGCTTGTAGAAGGACAGCCCTATGTGACCTTGGAGCAAGCATCAACCTAATACCTTCTTCATTAATAGAGAAGCTTTGTTTGACTGAGAAAGTCAAACCAACCTGCATATGCCTTCAACTTACTGATGGTTCCATTAAAATTCCATCAGGGGTAATTGAAGACATGATTGTCAAGGTTGGACCCTTTGTCTTTCCCACCAACTTTGTGGTATTGGACATGAAAGTGCACAAGAGTGCATCCCTTATCCTAGGAAGACCTTTCCTAGTTACAGGACAGACCCTCAATGATGTTGAAAGAGAGAAAGTAACCTTAAGAGTCAATGAGGAAAAGTTTGTACTGAATGCTATCAAAGCTATGCAGCATCTAGACATTCCTGAGGAATGCATGAGCATTGACCTCATTAATTCCCTGGTGGAAGAGGTCAACATGGCCGGGAGCCTAAAGGAAGGGCTAAATGAGATCCTTGATGATACTCAGCATGATTCAGAGGAACTTCTGGAGAGCTCTGAAGAAAAGGATAAGCCTCCAAAGCTTGAGCTTAAGCCATTACCATCATCCCTGAAATATGCATTTTTGGGAGATAGAGACAACTATCCTGTGATTATAAGCTCTGCTTTAGAGCCATAGGAAAAGAAGCACTAATTAAAGTGCTCAAAACACATAGGACCGCCCTTGGGTGGACTATAAGTGACCTTAAGGGCATTAGCCCTGCCCGATACATGCATAAAATCCTGCTGGAGGATAATGCCAAACCAGTAGTGCAAACAGAAAGGCGATTGAATCCAGTTATGAAGGAAGTAGTGCAAGAGGAAGTCACTAAGCTCTATGAGCCTGGGATCATTTATCCCATTTTCGATAGCCCATGGGTGAGCCCTGTCCAAGTTGTTCCCAAGAAGGGAGGCATGACAGTGGTTCATAATGAAAAGAATGAACTGATCCCTAAAAGGACAGTTACAGGGTGGCATATGTGCATTGACTATAGAAGACTCAATGACGCCACCAGGAAAGATCAGTTTCCTTTACCCTTCATTAACCAAATGCTAGAAAGACTAACAGGAGATGCTTTTTACTACTTTTTACTACCTCCACCTACTAATGTCAACGCAATCAGAAGCTTCCCAGGACATGCAGGATTTTACAAGTGGTTCATAAAATTTTTTTCAAAAATTACAAAATCCCTGTGTAATCTCTTGGCCACTAATGTTCTATTCGTCTTTGACTAAGAATGCATGCATGCCTTTGATACTCTAAAAGCCAATCTTGTCACTACTCCTATCTTCTCTGCACCCAACTGGGACTTGTCATTTGAGCTAATGTGTGATGCTAGTGATCATGCAATTTGCATAGTCCTGGGGCAAAGACATGACAAACTTCTGCATGTCATTTATTATGCTAGTCGTGTATTAAATGATGCGCAGAAAAACTACACTACTACAGAAAAGGAGTTACTTGCAGTGGTCTATGCCGTTGACAAGTTCAGATCCTACTGAGTAGGATCTAAGGTCATTATTTATACTGACTATGATGCTCTAAAGTATCTATTCACTGAGCAGGATTCCAATCCCAGACTTAAAAAGATGGGTATTACTCCTGCAAGAGTTTGATATAGAAATTAGAGACAGAAAAAGGACAGAAAATCAGGTGGCTAATCACTTGTTCCGGATTGAGCCAGTAGCAGGGACTTCTTTTCCCTCCACTAATATATCCAAATCCTTTCTATATGAGCAACTCTGTGCCATCCAAACAGTACCTTGCTTTGCAGACATTGCAAATTACAAGGGTACTAGGTTCGTTCCCAAATAGTTTACCAGGCAGCAAGCTCAAAAACTCATGCATGATGCAAAGTACTACCTATGGGATGAACCATATCTCTTTAAGAGATGCTCAGATGGAATAATCCGACGTTGTGTGTCTGCAGAGGAGGCACAGAGAATTTTATGCCATTGCCATAGCTCAGACTATGGAGGACACTTTGGAGGTAAGCGGACAACCACCAAGGTACTCCAAAGTGGCTTTTACTGTCCTACTCTGTACAAGGGATCTAGAGAGTTTGTCTGTAATTGTGATAATTGCCAAAGAGCTGAAAATCTTCCTCATGGTCATGGCATGCCTCAGTAAGGAATCCTGGAGATTGAGCTGTTTGACGTATGGGGCATAGATTACATGGGACCCTTCCTGCCTTCATACTCAAACATCTACATCCTTGTGGCAGTGGATTATGTGTCTAAATGGATTGAAGCAATAGCAACATCCACTAATGACCCTAGAGTAGTAATGAAGTTCCTCCAAAAGAATTGAGAACATCTTCAGTAGATTTGGTGTCCCTAGGACACTAACTAGTGATGAAGGAACTCATTTTTGCAATAGACAGTTGGATTTTGTCTTAAGTCGTTACGGAGTTCGCCATAAAATAGCAATACCGTATGATCCCCAAACAAATGGGCAAGCTAAAGTCTCAAATAGAGAACTAAAGCGAATCTTAGAAAGGACAATAAATGCCTCAAGAAAGGATTGGACTAGAAAGCTTGATGATACTCTGTGGGCATATAGAATAGCTTTCAAAATCCCCATTGGAACTTCACCATATCAGTTAGGATATGGGAAGTCTTGTCATTTACCAATGGAACTAGAACACAAAGCCTATTGGGCTACTACATTCCTCAACCTTGATGCTATGGAAGCAGGAGAGAAACGGATTCTCTAACTAAATAAGTTGGACAAATTCCACTTAAATGTATTTGAAAATGCAAAATTCTATAAGGAAAAGGCAAAAAGGTGGCATGACAGGAAGTTATCTTCCAGAGTCTTTGAACCAGGACAGAAAGTCCTGCTCTTCAACTCAAGACTCAAACTGTTTCCTGGGAAACTCAAATCCCGCTGGATGGGACCATTTGTGATTACCAAGGTATCACCTTACAGACACATAGAACTTCAAGGTAAAGAAACCAGGTTCACTATTAATGGACAGAGGGTCAAGCATTACTTTGGAGGAGATATAGAGCCAGGGGACTCAATACTGTTACTAAGTTAAGTACACTGGCTGGGCCTTTAACGCCCAAAGGGGAGCACAAGCCTAGCGTTAAACGCCAGCCAGGAAGACCTACTTGGGCATTTAACGCCCAAGAGGGAGGACTACTCTGGCGTTAAATGCCATAATGCTAGCATTCTGAGAGTTTAAACGCCAGCCAGATAGCATGGAGGTAATCTCAAAATTCTCATCTTCTCTTGATTCAACTCATCTTTTTCCAATTCAATTTCGAAAATTCTTTGTTTTTTAAGTCAAATTTTGTTCAAATATTTCAATTTCAATTTAATTCCAATTTTAAAAGTATTTTTTTCAAATTTTTTTCAATTTCTTTCAAAATATTTTCTTTTCTTGTTCATATCTTTTATTAAACATTAAAATCTTTTTTCTACTTTTATCTTATCTTTAAAATATTTTATATATTTTTAATATCTTTTCTTATCTGTGACTCTCTCCCTCACTCACCACCTCTCATTTGAATTTTATTCTACTCCTTTCTTCTACTTCTCTTTTCTACTTCTTCCTTTCTTAACTTTTGCCTGAGGATGAGCAAATATTCTAAGTTTGGTGTGGAAGGAGCCCTGTTCTCTCATCAAGAACTCAATCCCATGGTTTCAAGAAGTGGCGAAGCCACCCCAAAGAACAAGAAAGAAGACAAACATGTTCGATTCTTTACCAAGTTGCATGAAGAATATTATCACAAGATAATGAGTAAGAGGCCAATAATCCCTGAAGTGGGATTCAAATTAGGAGAAGAAGAATATCCGGAGATCCAAGAGCAAATTCGAAGGAGAGGCTTGGAGATTCTAACTGAACCTGAATTTAAAGTTGAATATAATATGATCCATGAATTCTATGTAAATCTATGGATGATAGATAAGCAAAAGGAAGATGGAACCACATTCCATACCTTTTGCACTATGGTATGGGGAGGTGGTGCGGAATTTACGACCACAAACTAACCGGTAAGTGCACCGGGTCGTACCAAGTAGTACCTCAAGTGAATGAGGGTCGATCCCACGAGAATTGATGGACTAAGCAACAATGGTTGATTAATTTACTTAGTTAGACAAATAGAAAATGGTGTTTGAGAGTTTAAAAAGTATTAAACAAGAAACTCGGAATATCAGAAGACAGGCAAATAAATAAGTTGGGAATAAAATATAGAGAAAGCAGTTAAGGCTTCAGAGTTATCTATTTTCCGGATTTACTTTTCTTATTAATTTATTTTAATCATGCAAGATTTAATTCCTGGCAAACTATATATGACTAAACCCTAATTCCTTAGACCTTTTTAGTCTCCTCTAAAATTCATCAACCGCCAATTCCTTGGTCAATTAATTCCAAATAGAGGGTGAAGTTCAATTCTAGTTATATGCCACAAAAATCCTAATTATCCAGATATAAGAGGATTATGTGTCATGTATCGTGTTAAATCCATATAATTAGAAATTTAGGAGAATATGTTTTCAAACTGTTGTTCAAGTAAAGAGCTTTTCCCAGTTATACAAGAACTCAATTTGAAAGAGGGCCATACTTTTGTTCCACCCAAATTCATAAAATAAAGAACGAAAACAATTCTTGAATTATACATCAATACATGAATTAAAATAGACAAAAACAATAGAATCAACCCATACAATAGACAGAGCTCCTAACCTTAACAGTGGAGGTTTAGTTGCTCATGGTTCAAAGAAAAACTAGGATTCAGGTAAACTGTAATTTACAGAATGAGATGGAATAATTTCCAGAAGAAAAGTCTTTCATTTTTATATCTAATCCTAATTAATTTAAAATCTATTTTCTAAAATTAAAATAATATCTTTTTCTATTTTAAAATAAAATTTAAATTTAAATCAGAATTAATTAAATAATCTGCGCTTTGTAACGTGGGGACCACTTGGTTTCCTAGGATCCACGCCTAACTTCATGCTGTTCACCACACAAGGTGCCTAACTTGAAGTCACGATAATTGTTGCGTGTTGTTGATGCTGTCTTGCGCCTAACTTGAGAAATCTCAAGTTAGGCGCAGCCTAGGCAGAGCTTCTTGGGCGTTCTTCTTTCATCCTTGCGCCTAACTTGAGAATCTCAAGTTAGGCGAAACCTTGGCTGCGCTGGTGGAGAAGAAGTATATATATTGTTAGAAATCTATAGAAGTTAGCTTTCCAACGCCACTGAAATCACGTTCATCGGACCTTTGTAACTTGAGATATTTGGGTTTGAGTGCAGAGAGGTCAAGGTTGACAGCATCATTCGCCTTCTTCTATTTTTCTGTGGAAACTCCATCAGATACAGCCAAATGCTACCTAAAATAAACAAAATTACACAAGATTCAAAGTAGCATCCATAGTGGCTAAAAGATAATTAATTCTTGATTAAACTCAACAATTTAAATGCAAATTTACTAGGAAAAGATAGGAAATATGCTCATGCATCAAAACACCAAACTTGAATTGTTGCTTGTCCTCAAGCAACCAAAACTAATATAAGCTTAGGATGTGAATTTGCATGAGAGTGAGAGTTCAATTAAACTCATGTCTCTTCTTGAAGTGGGGTTTACAACTACAATCCTGAATAGGTTTAGCAGCTCACTATCCTTTGAATCAGACGAATGTTACTGTCATTCGGAATTAGAATACGGATAATATTATGAATTCTCTAGTCTTTTATATTTCAGTTTAATCCTTGAACACAACAAATTTCTTTTTGGTGCTTTGCACCTTGAGCCTAGCTGTGACTTTAAGTATTTTGTCTCAAGTTTCACTTGACACAAAAACACCACAAGCACTTAACGGAGAAACTTTCTTTAAGTTTTGGTTTTTTTTTCCTTCAGTTACTCCCAGACAGTGGTGCTCAAAGCCTTTGGCATACTCTGTTAAATTCATTTGATCTCGACTCTTAGTGTTCTGTCTCAAGGATTACTTGACACAATCACACCACAAGCATATGACCAGGGAAACAACTCTTTGATCTTTTAATCATATGTGACCTCCCTAGTCATTGATGCTCAGAGCCTTGGACCTTGCTTTTATTATTATATTTTTTTTTCTTTTGCTGTTTCTTTTGCTTCAAGGATTAAACTGTCACTTATTGCAGAGAATTCATAATAGTTCTCTAAATTCCTGTTCCTTGTATATCAACATTCTTTGATTCAAATTTAAATATGCACTATTCATGTCATGCATTTAGAGTCATAGAAAATACCACCACATTTGGATAAATGAGACTACTCTTAAAATTAAACTCAATTTCTCAAGCAATACATCACTTCTTTTCTTTTCTTTTTAGATTCAAGTTTAATGAGTAGTACATGAAACATTTTTTTTACTAAAAGCAAATGACAGAATGAAATTAAATCTAAGAACTGAAAGTACTAAAGATCATGCAGGCAATCAAAGCAACAAAAAACAGAAGACAACAAAATAAGAATGGAAGAGAAATAGAATGAAAGGAACTCAACCACCTCAGTTATCCTAGTGGCCATCTCATTCTTCTGGTTGTGCTCTTCCGTGAAGATGATTTGCCTCCCTTTGGTGCTATTTAAAATAAACAGAAAAGCCAAAAAGCGAAGCAACAACACCAAACTTAAAAATTTGCTTGTTCTCAAGCAAAGAAGAACTGAAAACAGAGAGGGACATAAAAAGACATACGATGGAGTAAAAACAAATAGTATTAGAAAAGAAGAATAAAATGATAAAAGAAGAAAAAAATGTTAAAATAATTAAAATATATATATATTATCTCTTAGGAAGGGTACGTGTATGGGAAGGGAAGGATATGAATGAGGGGGTAGGTGGGGTGGTCACGGGAATTGGGAAGGGAGTTGGTCACGGGAATTGGAAGGGTGGGTGCAGGTGTTACGGGCAAAAGGGAAGAGAATCAGGGGCATGGGTTGCTATTATTATTTTTTTATTTTTTTTAATTTTTATTTATTTATTTATTTATTTTTATTTTTTTTCTTTCAATTCTCCCACGCTGAACTTGGAGATAGGCAAAAATTTTTTGAAGTGTTCGGTTCCTGTTCTAAAATAGCTGTATGATCAAAACACACGTAAAACGAAAGAAAAACAGAAAAAACTCAATAAAAATTAAATAAATAAGAAAACCACTACTACAAAAAATAACTAAGGATACGAAATTATCGGGTTGCCTCCCGACAAGCGCTTCTTTATCGTCACTAGCTTGACGGTCAGCTCCTCTAAGGAAGAGGATCATAAGGGCTTAGCTCTTCCCCCTTACTTTGAACTTCTTTCCTGTGTCTCCATAAAATAGCTCAATATGCTCTAGAGAGAGGATTCTGTTTACTGTATAAATCCACACTGGATTGTTAGTCAACACCACTTTCATTCCTAGGGAGAAACCTTCAGTAGGGATCTTTTTGTTTCTCCATCCTCTGGGTACTTTCTTCTTTTTAGGAACCTCCTCCTTGGTGGATGATGCATTCCCGACACCAAACTTAGGTTTGATGTCAGGAGAAATTTTATTGATTGTCACCAAAGGAGGTTTGAGCTGCAGATTCTACTATGCATCATCAGGGGGTTCTTGAAGGTTTGGATTAATAAGCTCGGTCTGCATGCACCTCTCTTCTTCACCTACTGAATGTATATCTTTGAAGATATGAAAGACTAGTTGCTCATCATGCACTCTTAGCACTAATTCAACTACTTCTACATCAATCAGAGCTCTTCTAGTGGCTAGAAATGGTATTCCTAGAATTATAGAGGCATTCTCATCCTCCCCTGTGTCAAGAATCACAAAATCTACTGGGAGGAAGAACTTACCCACTTTGACCAAGATATTCTCCACTAATCCGTATGCATGCTTCATAGATTTGTCTGCCATCTGTAATGCTATCCTTGTGGGTTGTGCCTCTTGGATTTGCAGCTTCTTCATCACAAACAAGGGCATTAAATTGATGCTTGCTCCCAAAACACATAATGCTTTCTCAAAGGTTGTGCTCCCAATGGTGCATGGAATTTGAAAGCTCCCTGGATTCGGCATCTTCCTTGGCAAGTTATTCTGAATGATGGCACTACATTCCTTAGTCAGGATCATTATCTCGTCTCCCTTTAAAGGCTTCTTCTTTGACAACAGCTACTTCATGAAATTGACATAGAGAGGCATTTGCTCCAAAACCTCCACAAAAGGAATATTGATTTGCAACTTTCTGAAGACTTCCAAGAACTTTGAACACTGCTTGTCCTTGGTCTCCCTTTGAAGTCTTTGAGGATATGGCATTTTAGGCTTGTACTTAGGAGCCTTTGTCAATGTAGGATAAGTGTCAAGAGAGTCTGGGAATGGGTTGTTCGCACGCTTTGGAGGGGTGTGCTCTACTTCTTCCTTCTTCTCCTCTAGAGCTTCTTTTTCAATTGGCTCCTTATTAACTTGTGCTTCCGTACTTGCCACTTGTCCACTTATCAAGGTGATGCCTTGCATTCCTCTCTTGGATTCACCACTGTATCACCAGGAAATGTATTTGAGGACCTCTCAGGTATTTGCTTGCTCAGTTGGCCCATTTGCACCTCCAACTTTCTAATGGAAGCTCTGATTTCCTGCATAAAACTTTTCATCATCTCCCAATTAGAATCTTGTTGGGGTTGAGAATTTACCTGCTGAGATGATTGTTGTTGATGAGACTAAAATTGGCGGTTATTATGATTCTTCTGTTAGAAACCGCCCTGAGAATCATTATTGACATTCTGAGATCTCTGAGGTTCCCTCCACCCAAAATTTGGGTGATTTCTCCACCTCTGATTGTATGTCTTAGAGTATGGATCATTATTCGGGTTTCTAGGACCACTCCCCATGTAATTTACCTGTTCAGAAGTAGATTGAGCATAATCATAATTTTCATTTTGTATAAAATCACCTATCATATCGTAAGGGACCTCTTGAGGTGTATTCTGAATGTTGACAGCTGAAACTTGTATTCCACTCAACTGTTGAGTAATTAAATTTATCTACTAACTCAAAATTTTATTCTGAGCAAGGATAGTATTAAGAGCTTCTACTTCCATAACACCTTTCTTCTGAGGAGCTACAAAGTTCACATGATTGCTGTTAGATGAGTATAAATATTGATTGCTAGCAACCAACTCAATAAGCTCAATAGTCTCCTCTAGTGTCTTCTTCATGTGCAATGAACCACCCACAGAATTATCTAAGCACATCTTGGAGATTTTACCCAAGCCTTCATAAAAGATATCTAGTTGTGTCCATTTGGAAAATATGTCTGGAGGGCATTGCCTAGTCAGTAGCTTGTATCTCTCCCAAGCTTCATAAAAAGTCTCACCATCCTTCTGCCTAAAGGTCTGAACCTCCACCCTAAGCTTAGTTAGCTTTTTTGGTGGAAAAAAATTAGTAAGAAACCAGTAACAACCTTGTTCCAAGTATCCAAACTCTCCTTGAGTTGAGAATCTAGCCATAATTTTGCTCTATCCCTCAGAGCAAATGGGAAGAGCATGAGTTTGTATACCTCAGGGTTCACTCCATTTGTCTTCACAGTATCACAAATCTGCAGAAAATTAGAAATAAATTGATTTGGGTCTTATTGGGGAAGACCATGATACTGACAATTTTGTTGCACCAGGGTGACCAGTTGTGGCTTCAACTCAAAGTTGTTTACAGCTATAGGAGGTACTACAATGCTCTTTCAATAAAGATCTACAGTAGGAGCGGTGTAAGAGCCAATCACTCTTCTGGATTGCTCATTCCCAACTGGATTTGCCATATTGGCATTAGCAGCATTATTCTTATCCATAGTGAATTTTGCAGCCTTGCAAAGGCTTACTTGTTGCAAACGCTGCCTGAAAATTTTTTCAGGTTCATGATCAAAGTCTAAGAGAGGTTCATTGTCTCTGTTCCTACGCATAAATAGACAGAAGACAAGAAAAAATGGAACTCTCTACGTCAGAGTGCAGAGAATTCCCAGTGAAGTAACCTGTGTAAAGAGATAAAAGTACTGAATAAAACAAATTCTAAAATTTGAAAATTATTATTAAAATTAAGATAAAAAAATTTCGAAATTAAAATAAGACTAACTAGGAAACACCTAACTTAATTTCAGAAATTAAGAAAAATTAAATATATGATGTAATAAAATATATATATATATATATATATTTGAAATTAAAGACAAAAATAAAATAAAGCTAATAAAGTATAAAAAGATAAGAATTAATTGAAAGGAAACAAAACAAAAATAAAAGAAAATAAAAAAAGAAAGATAGATAAGGAACGGACAAAAATTTGGAAAGAAAAATTAAAAACCAAAAGGAAGTAAAAAAATAAAGAACGGGGACTGGGAATGGAAAACGAAAAAAAGAAGAAAAAATAAAAGAAAAAAAGAAATAAAATGAGAAATAAAAATTAATAATTATAAAATAAAACTAATTAAAAAAATTACCTAATCTAAGCAATCAAACAACGAGTAGTTATCAATTACAATCAATCTCCGGCAACGGTGTCAAAAACTTGGTGCGAAATTTACAACCACAAACTAATCGACAAGTGCACCAGGTCGTACCAAGTAGTGCCTCAAGTGAATGAGGGTCGATCCCACGAGAATTGATGGACTAAGCAACAATGGTTGATTAATTTACTTAGTTAGACAAACAAAAAATGGTGTTTGAAAGTTCAAAAAGCATTAAACAAGAAACTCAGAATATCATAAGACAGGCAAATAAATAAGTTGGGAATAAAATATGGAGAAAGCAGTTAAGGCTTCAGAGTTGTCTATTTTCCGGATTGACTTTTCTTATTAATTTATTTTAATCATGCAAGATTTAATTCCTGACAAACTATATATGACTAAACCCTAATTCCTTAGACCTTTTTAGTCTCCTCTAAAATTTATCAACCGCCAATTCCTTGGTCAATTAATTCTAATTAGAGGGTGAAGTTCAATTCTAGTTATATGCCACAAAAATCCTAATTAGCCAGATATAAGAGGATTATGTGTCACGTATCGCGTTAAATCCAGATAATTAGAAATTTAGGAGAATATGTTTTCAAGCTGTTGTTCAAGTAAAGAGCTTTTTCCAGTTATACAAGAACTCAATTAGAAAGATGGTCATACTTCTGTTCCACCCAAATTCATAAAATAAAGAACGAAAACAATTCTTGAATTATAAATTAGTACATGAATTAAAATAGACAAAAACAATAGAATCAATCCATATAATAGACAAAGCTCCTAACCTTAACAGTGGAGGTTTAGTTGCTCTTGGTTCAGAGAAAAAATAGGATTCAGGTAAACTGTAATTTACAAAATGAGATGGAATAATTTCCAGAAGAAAAGTTTTTCCTTTTATATCTAATCCTAATTAATTTAAAATCTATTTTCTAAAATTAAAATAATATATTTTTTCTATTTTAAAATAAAATTTAAATTTAAATCAGAATTAATTAAATAATATGCGCCTTGTAACGTGGGGACCACTTGGTTTCCTAGGATCCACGCTTAACTTCATGCTGTTCACTACACAAGGCGCCTAACTTGAAGTCATGCTAATTGTTGCATGTTGTTGATGCTGTCTTGCGCCTAACATGAGAAATCTCAAGTTAGGCGCAGCTTGGGCAGAGCTTATTGGGCGTTCTTCTTTCATCCTTGCGCCTAACTTGAGAAATCTCAAGTTAGGCGCAACCTTGGCTGCGTTGGTGGAGAAGAAGTATGAACTATTATATATCGTTGGAAAGCTCTGGAAGTTAGCTTTCCAACGCCACTAAAATCACATTCATTGGATCTCTTTAACTCGAGAGATTTGGGTTTGAGTGCAAAGAGGTCAGGGTTGACAACATCATTCGCCTTCTTCTCTTTTTCTGCAGAAACTCCATCAGATCCAGCCAAATGCTACCTAAAATAAACAAAATTGCACAAGAATTAAAGTAGCATCCATAGTGGCTAAAAGATAATTAATTCTTGATTAAACTCAACAATTTAAATGCAAATTCACTAGAAAAAGATAGGAAAGATGCTTACGCATCAGGAGGATCATGTACTTTCATCTAGATAAGGTGAGAGATCTCTTCAAATTACCCTTGCAGAGGGATGATCATGACTCCTACAACAGAAGGGTGGTATCCAACCAAGAGCTGGATCAAGTCTTAGAGGACATATGCTTGCCTGGAACTCAATGGATTGAGAACACAAAAGGCCAGCCATGCCAGGTGAAAAGGGTAAACCTCAAGCCAGTTGCTAGATGTTGGCTAGACTTCATTGGAAATTCTATACTCTCCACAAGTAACTGCTTTGAAGTCAATATTCCAAGAGCTGTGATGATTCACTGCATCATGATGGGGAATGAGGTGGAAGTCCACCAAATAATTCCCCATGAGATTTACAAGCTGGCAAACAAGGGGTCTACTAACGCCATGCTGGCTTATCCAAATCTCATGTTTTGCCTATGCCAAGAGGCCAAGGTTCTGATCTAAGTGGACAACTTTATTCCAGTGGAAAATCCAATAACCAAGCAGGTGATAGAGAGCTCCAAGATAAAAGAGGATAATCTCAAAAGAAGGCACCTGAGCCTTCCCAAGAGATCCCTCCAATTGAGTATTAGAACGAGCTAAAAGCATCTGTAATACACTTGCAGAGCACTCTAGATCTTCTCAGAGAGGAGCAGAAATATCAGACTAGCATAATTTGTAAATTGATCAAGGAGCAAGAGAAGCAAAGGCGTGAGATGGAGGAGTTGAAGCGCCAGAAGCTCTCCCTTGAAAAGTCCAGCGCCCCTCAAGTTGAAGAATCCAACACCCCTCAAGCTAAAGGTTGTTGTGTTTCAACCCTGTAACTATTCCTATTCCTGTCTCACGTATTTCCATCATAATTTAGAGTTGCATGATCACTAGTAATATTTAAGTCTTTATTTATTTTTATTTTATATTTTTATGTCTTTTAGTTTTTAGGATTACATAATCATTAGTAGTAGTTAAGTAAATTTTATTTTTCCAATTAGCTAAAAATTATTCCTCTTATCATCATTAAACATGAATAAAATAGTGAATTTTTTTAGAAGAATTAAAGATACATGAATTTTCAATTTTTATAGAGAAGAATAGTCAATTATTTTGATGTGGTGACATTGCTTTAGTTTTCTGAATGTATGAATAAACACTGCATGTGTGAAGTTGGAATTTTAGGAAGCTGACTTTTAGAAGAAGCAAAAAAGAAGCGAGAAAAAGCAGAAAAAACCAATAGCTCTTTAAACCAAAAGGCAAGAGCAAAAAGTCAATAACCCTTTAAACCAAAAGACAAGGGTGAAAGGACCCAAGGCTTTGACCATCAGTAGTTAGGAGGGCCTAAAGGAATGAAATCCCAGCCTAAGCGGCTCAATCAAGTTGTTCCTAACCATGTGCTTGTGGCATGAAGGTGTTGAGTGAAAAGCTTGAGACTGAGCGGTTAAAATCGTGGTCCAAAGCAAAAAAAGTGTGGTTAAGAACTCTAGACACTTCTATCTGGAGATTCTAGCAAAGCTGAATCACAATCTGAAAAGGTTCACCCAGTTAAAGTGTCTGTGGCATAAATGTATCCGGTGGTTATACTGGAAAACAAAGTGCTTAGGGTCACGGCCAAGACTCTGAAAGCTGTGTTCAAGAATGAAAAAGAACTAAACTATGAGAGTCAATAATATTATATGGATTCTAAGTTCCAAAAAAGACCAGCCATTTTGAGTTTCAATGGATAGTGAGAAGCCAAAACTATTTAGAAGCAAAAAAGCTACCAAGTCCCGCTCATCTAATTGAACCTGAGCTCCACTGGAAATTTCGAAATTTATTGTATATTAGTCTTCTTTTCATCCTATTTTATTTTTAGTTGCTTGAGGACAAGCAACAGTTTAAGGTTGGTGTTGTGATGAGCGGATATTTTATACGCTTTTTGTGATAGTTTTCATAAAGTTTTTAGTATGTTTCGTGTAGTTTTTATTAAGCTTTTATAGGTTTTAGTGTTAATTTCACATTTTTGGATTCCACTGAGTTTTTGTGTTTTTGTACAATTTCAGGTATTTTCCGGCTGAATTTGAGGAGCAGGAGCAGAAGTCTGATCCAGAGATAGAGAAAGCATTGTAGATGCTGTCTAAATCTAACCTCCTTGCACTCAGAAGAGCTTTTTTATAGCTACAGAAGTTCAAATGGAGTGTTCTTAATGATTATGGAAAGCTGACTTCCAGATCTTTCTAGCAGTGTATAATAGTCCATACTTTGCTGCGGAGTAGAAGGCCTAAAACTGGCGTCCAACGCCAGCCTCCTGTCCCCTTTATGGCGTCCAGCGCCCATGGAGCATAGCCCAATGTCCAAACCCCCAGAGAGGACTCCCAAGCCAGTGTTTCACACCCAAAATACCTTATAGAATGTAGATCTCATTAAAGCTCAGCCCAAACACTCACTAAGTGGGCTTCGGAAGTGGATTTTAGCACTAAAAAGACTGCTTTACCCTTACTAGTCATTAGTTTAGTATTTTAGAGTTATTTTTCACATATCATAGAGACTTTTACACACTATATTTAAATTTTTACTTTGTATTTTTCTTTCAGTATGAGTTTCTAAACCTTATAGGTTGAGGGGAGGAGCCCTATTGAGTCCTATGAATTAATAAAAGTATTACTATTTCTTCTTCAATCCGTGTCTGATTTATTTCTAAGATGTATATTCGCTCTTCAACATGGTGAATAGGATGATCAATGATAATCAGCTCTGTTCATCATACTAAAACGAATGTGCCTGACAAACATCCGCGTCTACTTGGGATCGTGTGAATACGTGGTCGGAAAGCACGAACCAATAGCTATGTTTATACATTTCTCAGACGGCTAATCCACGACTTCGTTGGGGTCTTCTCGAGACACCAGTTCAGCCGATTTCTAAGAGATTAGGGTCTCCGTGGTATAGGCTAGAATCCAAAGAAGTAGGATTCTCTAATTCGGAAGATTCAACCTTGTCTGTGGCATTTTGAGTAGGATCGCCAAGAGAATGAACTACTAGAGCTTCACCCTCCATCAGATTGAATGACCACAGTCAATGGCATTTGATCTGCAGCATAGGAGATCAATGACCTGGGCAGTGGCTTTGATCACATACAGCCTGCCATAGAAGAGATCATTCACAAGCAAAAAAGACAGTGATACCAGAATTTATTCAGAAAGGCAAAGCAACTCCAATCTTTCAACATATGCCTATTATTGATTCCATTTAATTCCTTATTCCTGTTTACCTTCCAATATAACAGGCACTTATACAAAATTCAAACCAACTCCTTCTAATTCGCCTGACTAAGACCTGCAAGATAACCATAGCTTGCTTCAAACCACAATCTTTGTGGGATTGACCCTGACTCGCCTAGGTATTACTTGGATGACCCAGTGCACTTGCTGGTATAGCTATACAAAAGTGTGGGGATTCATGCACTACCCATTTAGAAGTTTTTCTTTTCCCTTCTTGGTGGCCATCCTAAAAGGAGAGAAAAACACAAAAGATTAAGCCCAAAAACAAAGATATCAAAATAAATAATATATATGTAGGCTAATGCCAAATAAGATTGGGGTTCTCAACTACATGGTAGCTATAACATGTAAGTGAGAAAGCAATATAAGCGAATGTCATATCAACTAACACCTGATGCAAGAGTAAAGTCAAAGCATAATTAACTGAAAAGAATACTTGGAAGTATCAAGTTAAAACAAGGATTGACACAGACAAGATTAGTGAGAAAAATGAGAGTAGTTGGTCCCATCCTAACTTAATGATAATGAAGCACAAAAATAATGAAGAATGAGTTATGAAGGACTAAAGCATTAATCTTGTGTGTGGGGCGAAATTTGCAAACGATAAGTAAGAAAAAAAGTGGGTTGTGAAACACAATGTGAGTCCATATCAATGCCCAAAATAATGCAAGTATCAGAAAAGATTAAGCATTGATTTAAAAGTATCAGCACCCAACAATATCAAACAAGTCAAGAAGCACCAAAACAATGGAAGAAATATTCAACACCAATGGAAAGATAGCGAACTTAGAAAAGAAAATAAGAACAAACAGCAAATTTAAAATGCAATAAATGAAAGTATGCAAATGCAATAAATAAAAGAGAATGAAAGAGAATAAAGATGAGAAGTGAAATGAATTAAGAAGAAGAAAGGTAGAAAGAAAGAAGGAGAGAAGAAAGAAGAAAGAAATGGGAGAAGAGATTCGATGCATAAGCATCGTCCACGCGCACACGTGGATAGCAGAATGAGGAGGCGACGCGTACGCGTCAGTATGCGTGAGACGTAGAAAAGAGACAATGACGCGTGCGCATCGGTCATGTGTGCTCGTGACTACTTTTCGTGCTAGACGCACGAAACATGCACAATTCCATTACAACTCTCTAGTTTTTGTACCAGAGGCAGCATTTAGAGACGAGGAGTGCCCGTCTGTCACGCCCACGCGTGGATGGCCAAACATTCAAAATGACACGTACGCGTCGGCGAGGTGCATGCTTGGGTTGATTTATACGACTTGGCACCCCTGACTCATGGTTTTAGCACAATTCTCTGGTTTTTGTACCAAAGAGCAGCAGCAGCAAATTTTTTTTTATTTCTTTAAGAACAAAAGCAAATATGCATAATTAAAAAGGATCACACACATATAATGAAGTAAAGGTATGTAAATAAATAAGGAAAAAGCTATAGAAAAGGAAGATCATACCATGGTGGGTTGTCTCCCACCTAGCACTTTTAGTTAAAGTCCTTAAGTTGGACATTTGGTGAGCTCCTTGTTATGGTGGCTTGTGCTTGAACTCATCTTGAAACTTCCACCAATGCTTATATTTCCAATAAGCTCCAACATTTCTAAATAAATTCGTCAAGCCTTGATGAAGTTCTTCACAAGATTTGAGCTCCCAAAGTTGATCCTCTTGTATGTTGGGATCCCAAATCTTGTTTATATACCCGTCTTCAAGTTGATCATCATTATTTCATCTGGGTGGTAAGCAATCTAAATTCTCACTGAGGTATCCAAACAACTTCCTAGACCCATTTAATCTAGCTCTATACCAATCTTTACACTTCAACTTTGAGCATGCAACCATATTGAACCTTGCATGGCAACTCCGACCACTAACCATCTCCATTTTGCTCTTAAAGCCACAAAGAGCTCTAAGTGGACCATCCGTCTCAAGCAAACCATATTCAAGTGGGAAAGTAAAGTTTAAGGATAAGAATTTTATCCACTTCAATGTTGTGTTGGATGGTAATGGCTTGGGGAGAGGTGTTTTCAATAATCCTGCAAGCTCCACTCCCTTGTGTTCTTCTTTGACTACTTCCACCTCTTAGCAAGCTTCTTCAACTTCAACCTCTTCCTCTTGGTAGCTTTCTTCCAATTCAATTTCTTCTTCATTGTGTTCCAAGGATGGGAGGTTTTGTATCTTCTTCTTTGTCCTTTATTTCATGTCCAATGGGAGAGAATTCAATTGTAGATAGAAATTCATCAATTATTGAATCCATCTCTTGATCAACCTTTTCAAAGTCTTCAACCATGATATGCTTTGGAGGTTGCATACCCTCCTCAACATTAAATTCAAACTTCTTGGAAGGAGGCTCTATGGCTTGAGGTTCCCATGGACTCTCAACATCTCCTAAGTCTTCAACCACTTCTTCTTCTTCAATAATTATGGCTTTCTCCAATTGTTCCAATTAGGGGTGGAAACAGGCCAGGCCAGGCCAGGCCAGGCCAGGCTTTACTCTTAATAGGCCAGGCCTGTAATAGAGTATATTGGCCTTAGCCTGGCCTGTAGCCTGGTATAGGCTTTTTAATGAGTACTGAGCCTGGACTATTATTAAATCTGGCCTGGCTGTCAATAGACCTGTTTTTTTTAATAATAATTAAATTTAAGATATAATTTAATTTTTAAAATTATAAAATATAAAATAATAAATTTATGAATAATATTGATACAAAATACACATATATAATTAAAGAGACAAATGGTTGAGTGGATAAAGGTATTATTATAAGATAGAAGACCCAAGTTCAAATCCTTCTAATAGCATTTTTACTAGTATAATAAAACTCTCTATATATATTTGCAGGCTCAGGCCGACCTGACAGGCCCAACAGGCTATTTCAAAAGCCTAGACCTGGCCTTTTACAGAATATAGACTTTTTTAATAGCCTGAGCCTGGGCCTATTTCCTATCAGGCCAGGCTAGACTAGGCCAAACACAGGCCAGGCTGCAGGCCCCTGGCAGGCCGCCTAGCCTATTTCCACCCATAGTTCCAATACCAAGTCACATTCTCACTTTCCATCGGAGTTTCTAATCTCTCCTTCATGCTATGCTCCTCATTAGATTCTCCACATGTGGCCATCGGGGTACTTTGAGTGTTGAAGCATAGGGAGGCTAAATTATTTACTACCTCGGTCAAGGTAGCCATGAGTTCTACTGTCGTCTTTTGCATCTCTCCTTGCCTTTGAAGTAGTGAAGTGAGAGAATCATCTATTGGGGCTTTGGGTGGATAGGAGGGTTCATTGGGTGGGAGAAAGGGCTCATAATAGGAAGGTGGTTCATCTTGATAAGGATATAGAGATGGTGTATATTAAGGTGGTGGTTCTTCGGAGTAATTGTGTTGGAATTTGGGAGGTTCTATGTATGGTTCAGATGGTTCATATGGTGGTTAGTATGGTGGATATGGATTAGGGTCATATGAAAATGTTTGGTGGTGTAGGGCTTGTGAGTATGGTTGAGGGCTTTATTGAGCAGGAGGTTCATAGGCATATGGTGGTGGTTGTTGGTAGTCATAAGGAGGTCCATCATAGCCATCGGATTGGTATGCATCTTGGAATGGCTCTTGCTCATAGTGTAATGGAAAGGGTTGTTGCCATGAAAGTTGTCCATAAGCTTGAGGCTCCTCCCACCTTTGATTGTTCCATCCTTGATGCATGTTCTCATTGTAGCTTCCATTCCCTACAACATAATTTGAACCAAACTCATAGCCAAAGTGGTGAGAAGAAAAAGTAACAAGAGAAAATAAAAGAAAAAACTAACAAGAAATAATGAAATTAAACTCCTAAACTAGCAACAATAAACAAAGGAACAAAAGGCAAATATATTCATAATATTCACAATAACCAATAATAAGGCACAAAGTTGCAATTCTCCGGCAACGGCGCCAAAACTTGACAGAGAAAAAATTTCGGTAAAGAATTTCTCAATAAAAATCGCGTTGCAAATATAGATCTAAACCGACAATTAAACCTCAATCAACCGCTACAAGAAAATTGAACATTAGTAACAAAAACTTTGTAACAAATTTAAAATTATTACAAAAAATTATTCATTTGTAACAAAAATTAGTAACTGTTACATAATAATAATGTTTTGTAACAACAATACAGTTTGTTACAAAATATTTTGATATTTTGTAACGTCTTGATTTTTTTTGTTACAAATTATAATGGCTTTTGTAACGAACCAGTGTTTTGTTGCAAAATTTTAAAATATTTTGCAACAAAAGATGAAGTTGTTGCAAAAGTTTAAAATATTTTTAACAAAATCTCCATTTGTTTCAAAAACTCAAATTATTTTGTAACAAAAAATTAATGTCACAAAATTCAATATTGTTTGTAATAAGTTATTTGTTTGTCACAAAATACAAGAATTTTTGTAAGTAAAAAAAATATTTTAAAATGTTAAAATCTCTAAGATAATTAAAAGAATTAAATGATTAAATGATTAAAATTTCTAAGATAATTAAAAGAATTATTTTTAATAAAAAAAGTAAAGATTAAATGATTT
>NC_029773.3:57773600-57781613 GCF_000817695.3 Arachis duranensis
TCTTATATTTTAAATTAGAATACTTATTAAGAATTAATTAACAAATTGATAATTTAATTAATGTTTTAAAGTAATTTAAAGAGATTAATTTATATTTTTAATAAATACTCTATTCCCTAATTTAATTAAAATTACAAACCCTTAAAAAACATAACCCTAGAACCCTCACCCCTCTTCAGCGTGCACATACACCCAGCTACACAAGGGTCAGCTGTTCCACACACCCACACATAGAAATATGAAAGAAATAAAGAAACGGAAGAGGAAAGAGGGAAAAGAGAGTCACGCCAGGAGAAGAGATGGGAGGAAGGGGGGCTGTCCGCATCGCCACTACGCCATCGCCACCTTGGAGTCTACCGTTCGTCGCTGCCCAGTCACCGTTCTGCCTTCTATCAAGCTGGTTCTGTAGCCTGAGAAGAATCACGAAGAGGAGAGAGAGCGTGTGTGAAGGGCAACGCCACCACGAAGCTGTCGCCGCTGTCATCATGCTCCGCCGCTGTCGCGTCTCACCAAGCCGTCATCAACGTGCTTCCTGGTGCTGTCGGTGGAGCTGTGTCTTGCCGCCGGATCTGCTGCTGGAAGTCTGGAGGAGAAGCGTTCTTTCAGATGGCAAATAACTGTAAACAGCGACAGAGCTTCTCTGACCCTCAAGGCCTGAAGGACGACGGCGACAACGACTACTTCTTCCGCTGCTCTTCTTCTCTTCTCTAGCCCCTGCTCAAGTTCAGTTCAGGTAAATTATATGTTTTGAATTTTTAATTAGGGATTTGGTTATTAAAATTTTTGGTTAGGGATTTGATTATTGGAATTTATGATTAGGGATTTAGGGTTCTGATTATTGAAAATTTGGAATTTCTGATTAAGATTGCTTCTCTTCTGAAATTTCGGATTTGGTTATTAGAAGTTTTGATTAGGTAAATTTGAAATTTGCATCTCTTCTCTTCCTGTTAGTGAATTGTTCTGATTTTGTTCTTGAGTTCCTGTTAGTGTTTTGATTAAGGCTTTATAATATTGATTGATTTTGTTCTTCCTGAGTTCCTGTTAGTGTCAATCATCCAAATCCCCTTTCATGTATATAAAAAAATGTTAAGTCATGTTCTATTCCAGACTAAGAATTTCTTATTAAGGATGCATGTATAGTTTCTGTGATGAGGATGCGTGTATAGAATTTTGATTATTGTAACTTTAGAAAAAAATTTTATTTAAACTGATTGAATGATGCTGTGTTTGATTTATTAAATGATGATGATACTGAAAATTCTGTTTGTTAGAGTGCAGAATTTGTTGAAAGGCTAAAAGCCAAGTTTCATGATTTAATTAATTGATGATACATGCTAATGATTACTTGAGATGATGTTGGACTATTTGTTATATATGATGTAGTAAATTGATGATAATATATGTGAATTGTTTGAGTGATTTGTGGCTGGATTGTGTTGAGTAATGCAGAAATTGTTGATTTCATATATGAGTATGCTTAAATGTAAAAACTGACCAAAAATGGTGATTTATTAATCCTGAGCATTTAGGGCTAATTTAATCTTTTTAACAAGTCACAATAGATAAAAAAAGTTAGAATGCAAGGTTAGAGTGAATGAAAAGCTAGGAATCAATTTTTGACCTCTCAAAACCCAAGGTTACATGTTGCAGAATTATGTAGTTTCGGATAGCACTTTGTGAACAAAACTAGGAGTAATCTAGCCACTCAAGATGGGTGAAATTATTTTTTCTATAAAACTTTGATATGTCTAGATTGTTCCTCTAAAATTTCATAATTTTTTTATGTGTGGTTTGGGAGATATGATTTTTAGAAAATGGTCATTTTCTGCAAAAATATTGCTATCCGAATTCTGAAACAGCAACTTCAAAACCACATATCTCAATACGCTAAAACTCTTTGGAGGTGAAAATAAAGAGGAGTGAAATATTATGATGTCTAATATTTTATGTCCAAAGTTTAGGGCAATTCGAGTTTTGTAGAGAAAGTTGTGCTTTCTTGAAGCAGGGCTGTTCACTGTTGTGACAGTATCCTTTCCTTAAAACAACATCATATTTCAAGAGGCGTAACTTTTTCTAGAGAAGTGAAAATTCTCTAGGACTTGAACTGGGTGAAAGATGGGTAATTCTAATTCAACCACACCAAAATTTAGGAGAATCTAACAAAAGATGGATTTTATATGATATTTTTAAATTGGTTACTGCTTGCTATTTTTCTGAAGTGTACTAAATCAGTAGCCAGTTTTTTAAAAAAATCATATAAAAGTAAATTAGGTGGCAAAAGAGATCTCTGGATTAGTGTGGCTTAGCTGTCAAGAAAGTTCAAGATAGTGTGGCTTAGCTGTCAAGTTGTTATTCGGTTTTATTTTTCCATTCTTGCTAGACTTTTCTATTTCCAAACTATTTCCAAAAGTCAAGTATATTTGTTATGAGGATTTTGGTGAAAATTATGCTTTGTAGTGATTTTTAGACAATTGATACTTATGTAAATTTAATGAATTGAATTATGATTATTTAGGCCGAGTTTATATATTGAATTGTCAAGATAATTTGCATTCTTGATTGACTAGTTTTAAACTTTGAGAATAGATTTTTAAAGAATTAGTTAACTTTAACTTGTAAGTTCTAATTTTATTTTTACTCTGATGAAGATAGTGTTATATGTGGTTTTTTAATTTTGGTTTTCATTGCTCATATTTGCAGGGGTACAAAATTGATGCCAACATGCTAGACTTTATATTGACTGAAATATGCTAGAAGAGTCAAGAATTATAAATCTGATATGATACAATTTTATGTTAGGAAAAAGTTGTGTTTAGTTAAATTTGTAGAACTTATTTTATTGTAAAAGAATTTTAATGACATGTAAGATATTCTAATTATCTATATGATTATATATTATATAAATGTTAAGTTAGCGTGTTTAGAAAATTAATTGATATATCAATTATTTAATTAAATATTTTAAAATGAATTTTCTGTTTTTGTAACTAAAAATAAAAAATGTTACAAAAGTAAGTAGTATTTTGTAACAAAATATTATGACACAAAAGTTTAAATTATTACGAAAAATATTTTGAAGATCAAAATTTGTTATCACTTTTGTAATGACTTTTAGTTTTTTGCGTCAGAAAAATTTGTTACAAAATATTACTTTGAATTGTATCAATTCCATTTTTTGTTACAAAAACTTTATGTAACGGGACATACTGCAACGGCCCCTTTTTTTTGTTACAAAATCCTTTTGTTTCAAAATTTCGATTTTTTGTAACCAATTTTTTTGTTACAAATATTGCTTTTTCTTGTAGTGAACGTTTAATTTGTTTGTCACTTAAGCAAACCCAATAAAAATAACCGAAGTATTTAAACCTCGGGTCGTCTCTCTAAGGAATTGCATGGAAGTGTAGTTTATTATTGGTTATGGGAAAGTATGTTTTTGGGGTTTTTGTAATAAGAAATAAGAAAGTAAAATGGCAAGAAAATAAACTAATAACTAAGAAAGCTCTTAGCAAGAAAAGAGAATTAGAAGTCCTATCTCCATTATCATCGTCAAATGTGATGGTAAATATAAATTGACCTCACTTAGTTAACCTCTAACCAATGAAGGAAAGTCAGGTGCATACAATCAACTTGAGTTCACAAGTCCTAGTCAACTCATAGTGAGAGACTAGATTTAGTGAAGTTCAAGCTATCTGGCAATCTTCAATTACTAATCAACAAGAGATTTTGACAATTCAAGAGTCTCCAAATCATCAACCCAAGCCAAGAACACAAAAATCTATTTTAAAATCTGACCAAGAATTTTATCGAACACTTGGAAGGAACAAAATAAAAACATGAAAAATTAATAAGAGATAGTAAAATCTAAGACTAACAAATACAAGAAATCAATAACCAACAATTAAAAAAAGAAGCCATAAACATGAAACACTTCAAATTGCATTAAAAGGGAATTAAATCTAACAAGAAGAGTTAATAAACTAAATTGGAAAAATAAAAAGTAAGAAGAGAAGATAAACTAAGATACTAGAACAATAAAAGGAAGAAAAGAACTAAATTAAAGCAAAATGGAAATCTGAATTTGAGAAGAAATAAAAGTATAAGAAACCCTAAAACCTAGAGAGAGGAGAGAGAGCCTCTCTCTCTCTAGAATTCTACATCTAACTAAACGCTAAAGTGTGTGAATGAATGAATGATTCGAATGATATCCTAACTCCACTTTACAGCCTTTTGTCTTCATTTTCAGGCTTGAAACTGGATCAAAAGTAGCCCAGAAATTTTCACGCGTATGTGTCAGCCACACGTACGCGTCGCTTGGACTCTGCACTGGCCATGCGTGCGCATCATTTGGTTATGGCTTGGTCACGCGTACGTGTCAGCCACACGTATGTGTGGACACCAGCTTCTCAAAACTTCAATTTCTTGTGTTCTTTCTACTTTTGCATGCTTCCTTTCCATCCTCTACGCCATTCCTGCCCTATAAACTCTGAAAACACTTAACACATATATCACGACATCAAATGGTAATAAGAAAGGATTAAAAATTGGCGATTTTAAGGACTAAGAAGCATGTTTTCAGTCATAGCAAAAATTTGGAAGGAAACTTATAAACATGCAATTTACATGAATAAGTGTGAGAATAGTTGACAAAATCCACTCAATTCAATACAAAATAAACCATAAAATAGTAGTTTATCTGCTAGCGCTAGATGATTGTATAGCTGTTAGTTGCTCAATACAGTCCCTATGTATGGCATTATGTCCCTGGAGTTCATCCACTATTGCATATCCACGGAACATTGAAGATTAAATAAGTAAGGGATATCCAAATAAGATGAAATCAACAAGCATCCCATTAAGCACATTACCTAATAGTCTACTTACATTACAACTAATACACAAGTTGTTTGGATGAATTAGTGATTTGACATAGTTAAATCAACTAATAGTCTACTTACATTACAATTCTATTTATCTTATAGAAAAATCAATTATTTTTATTTATAATTGTTTAAGTACCATAACTTAGCACTTTGCTAAAGAATAGTAAAGTGACATAATTCCTACTAAAATAAAGCTGAAGAGTCAAAGGCAAAGGTTCCCATAAGGCGTTTATCAATTTATTGTCTTGAGGCAAGATGCATCAATACCTCGCTGAAGAAGATTGTGGACATTCTCCTTATAAATTGATTATTCGTGCAAAGCACTCATAGTAAAAATTAAATGTTATATTTTAAAAAATAAAAATAACTCCCCTTACCTACTAGCTCCAAAGAGTACCAAAGACAGATAGCTTGCTAATTTTTTAACAATCCAACTATTTACCTCCTTTAGCATCACATATAGCATGTTAGATAGCTGGGTTTTTAGTCTTTTAAAGTTATCAAAATTGAGCAGAATAGCAGAAAAGATTCCTCACCTTGAGATCATGACCCAAAGGACAAAAGCAGGGATCTTAGAGAAGGGTAGCACCATAAATAGAAACTGGTGCTTATCCCTTATAGTGGCTCACCTCAGTACCTTCAACCTCCCCAAAATAATTAGACTACATAAACTAAGCATTACATCCACACAGTATAAGTTCCAAACTAATAATATTCATAGTTAAAAATAAAGAATCAAGAACAATGACTTAACCAAACACTTGGCAACACTGAAAAAGTAATAATACATCAAAGAAATGCCAAAGTTGAATGAACACACATTAAAACCAAGAAAAGCCCGCTAGATTCCTAACCTAAAACACTCAAACCAAGCTCGTAAGCTAAAAACGCACATCCAAAGGCATGTTAATCAGGCATTATCCAAATTGCAGATTCCTTAAATTGAAAATAAAAATAAACCAAATGACAGTTCAATTGACAACACATAGCTTCAGTTGCACGAACAAGAATTAGCATTAATAGCAGAAAACTAAATTCGAAGCTTAAGTACTAGAACCGCAAGATCTAAAACAGTGAAAATAATGAGTAACGCAAACACAAAGATCTAACTTGTAAGAGAATGAAATGAAGGAGCTGTGAGAGAGAGCACAGTAGATCGAAGCTGTGAACGAGTCGACTCGGCGATACCTGAAAGAGCAGATCGGAGCTGCAAGAAGGATTTGAGTCAAAGAGCGAGTTTGTGAGCCCTAAATCAAAAACCAGAGAGAAAGATAGAAAACGATGGGTATGAGCCTTTGCTTGATCTGAACTGCGGTGGCGAGGGCGGCAGCGACAGCGACAGCTACAATGAGCTTCGGGGGTGAGCTTAGGCTCTCTTCTCTGAGACCTCTTTCTTTGGTTCTCTTCATGCACAGTAAATCCCCTTTCTATGAATTGTAATTTCTCTGAATCTCTTATTTCTTTAGTTTAGATAAAAATATCTTAATATAAATAATACTAGCCATAATTCTATGGCCACTAAAACTTTTTTATTAAAAAATTAGTAATAGTTATAATAATAATTATTATTACAATATAATTTTAATAAAAATAATACTGGCCATATTTTTATGGCCACTAAAAATCTTTTTCTAAAAATTATTTTTTTGTATTTATTAATGGCAATAATAACAATTTCCATTATAATATATAATAATAATGGTAAATATATAATTGCTGCAAAAAGATAACTTGAATTAAGAAATTAGGGGCTATTATGTTATTTTCACTAAAAGTTTATCGCTAAAATATATTTTCCTTGTATTGTATGTATGTTTGCAGGAAAGAATTATGTTTCCAAGTAACGAAAGTTATAAATCACTGTAACACATTCACAAATTCCAGTTTTTTTATATTGTGAGAATTATAAACCATTACAAAAATAAAAAATAAAAAACTGATGCAAAATTCTAACATAGCAGCAGTGATGCCAGTAATTACTGAAAATCGCCGCAAATTCGTTTTCCCGTGCCTTAAAAGTTGGTGGTCATGTAATTGTTGATACTTTGTTTTGCGTCATTTTAAACCGCCGCAAAATCTGTAAAAAATTATCACTAAATCCCATGCTCCTTGTAGTGTTATACTGGGGCCAAAGCCACTGCTCTGTTATAGGAGTTTCTAATTAAGTAGCTTTGCAGTTTGAAATAATCCCATCAAACTACTTAACTCTAATTATTCTCTAGCATTTTTTGATGAAGTTCGTATTATAACCATAAACTATCAATACTATTATAGCTAATCTCACATTAATTATTATTATTAAACTATAACATAAAGAAGTGGATTAAAAATAGTAATACTTAGAAATTATTTATTTCTTTTAATTGATTTAGAATCCAAACATAAATGGGCGGTATAGGACACTCCTTGAAGCTCGAACATTATTATTCAAAAACAAATTTCAAGAGTTCTCTTCATATGTACAAATTTGGGTCTGTACAAACCATATGTACAAGAAAAAATTAAAGAAAAGGATATTAAGGTGAACGAGAAAGAGAGAGTTATCTTGGAACACCATAGAAGTGAAGAACTAGAAATTCAGAGGGAACCATTAGAGTTAGGATGGGATGCAATGGTAATGATGCTCCAGGGGCTACGGGAGGCAGAGCATGACAAGGATAGAAAGGTAGTTACTGTTGAGGATTTAGATGAGTAGTGTTCATACCCTGACCGGGCTCCTCCAAACCCGGCAAATTCATAAAAGGTCCGACCTCGTCCTAAGGCCCACGCCTAAAGGTCGGACCTCGGACAATAAAGCAAAGGAAGGCCCATCAAAAGGAACGCAGCCCAAAAGCTAAAGGCCGAAAAGGCCTAGAAAAGGCGGTTCCACAAAGATAGAGATAAAACTCCCAAAGATAAGATAAGATAAGAATATCTTATCCAGGGAAGATCACGGCCAACTACTATAAATACACTGGAGCACCCAGGTATGGCATTCATTCCATATTCTACACATATCTGCTTGGACCCATGCTAACTTAAGCATCGGAGTGTCATTGCAGGTACAACCACCAACCACTCTACATATCAAGCTCGGGTCCCTGAACCCCCACCTCGGGTCTTTCCAGACGACCGAGCTACACGTTTCAGGTAA
>NC_029773.3:57781789-57783589 GCF_000817695.3 Arachis duranensis
CACCTCAGCAACTTCAGAAGCAGAATGTACCTAGTCGACGCCTCCGACGCGATTCGGTGCAAAGCCTTCCCCACCACTCTCACCAAGTCAGCCATGAAGTGGTTCGACAACCTGCCACCAAGATCAATCACCAGCTTCGAAGACCTAACCAAAAAATTCCTAACGAGGTTCTCTATTCAAAAGGACAAGACAAAACATGCCCCCAGTCTACTCGGGATCAAACAAGGTAACCAAGAAACTCTCCGAGAATACATGGAGCGATTCAACAAAGCCTGCCTGGACATACAACACTTGCCCACTGAAGCAGCCATCATGGGACTAGCAAACGGCCTAAAGGAGGGACCGTTTAGCCAATCCCTATCCAAACGATACCCGACCTCCCTATACGAGGTGCAGGAGCGTCAGAAAAATATATCAACATGGAGGAAGCCTCCCAGCTAAGAGACTCTTCTAGGAAGGAATCAACCTACCCACCCCGAGATCGAGATCGGGAACAGGGGAAGAAAGAAGAACCCAACTCGGACAAGCCACGGAAGTACTACCAGCTACACCCCCCTCCGAGTCTCCCTGGTAGACATCTACAGAGAAGTATGCCACACCGAAAAGATCCCACCACCCCGACCGCTAAAACACAAGAGGGCAGGGAGAGATCGGTCCGAATACTGTGAATATCACAAGCTCTACGGTCATTCTACTAACGACTGCTACGACCTAAAAAATGTTATAGAAAAACTAGCCAGAGAAGGAAAACTCGACAGATATATAGCAGAGAAAGGAGAAGAGACCAGGAAGAGAAGGCGGGGAGATAACGAAGATCGGGCCGAACAAACCCTGCGAACCCCTGAAAGACACGTTCACATGATAAATGGAGGTTTTGCAGGCGGAGGAACATCCAGATCCTCGCGAAAAAGACACCTCAAAGAAGTCTATCACGTCCGAGAAGACAGTCCCCTGCCCGAATTACCTACCATCTCATTTACCCGAGAAGATGCTCAAGGGATAATACCTGGGCACGACGATCCAATGGTAATCACCATTATCCTAGCAAACGCCAACTTACATCGAACCCTGATTGACCAGGGAAGCTCAGCAGATATCCTGTTCAAAACGGCCTTCGACAAGCTCGGACTTGAAGAAAAAGAACTAAAGGCCTATCCCACCGACCTATTTGGGCTAGGGGATACCCCGATCCATCCCTTAGGATACATCTCGCTACACACTACCTTTGGAAGAGGCGAGCAATCTAAAACATTAAGCATCGACTACATTATAGTCGACGTCACTTCAGCATACAATGCCCTCATTGGGCGACCAACCCTAAACAGACTGGCAGCTATAGTCTCGACCCCACACCTCTGTATGAAGTTCCCTACCGCAAAAGGAATCGCTACCCTAAAAGGCGACCAAAAACTGGCGCGGCGATGCTACAACGAAAGCCTGAGCTTAAAAGGGAAAGAGGTCAACACAATAGAACTCGGACGAGTTCAAACCCGAGAAGATCTTTGGCCACAACCAGAGGGAGAAACCAAAAAAATCCAGATCGGGAACACACCCGAAAAAATAACAAATATAGGAGCAAACCTCGAAACGGGCCTAAAAGAGGAACTCACAACCCTCTTAAGGGATAATTCCGACCTCTTCACCTGGAAAGCCTCCGACATGCCAGGCATAAGTCCCGACCTGATGTGCCATAAGCTATCAGTTTACCCGGGATCCCGACCTATCCAACAAAGACGCCGAAAGCTTGGACCCGAACGCATACAAGCAATAGAAGAACAAGTACAAGCACTACTAGATGCA
>NC_029773.3:57783728-57784907 GCF_000817695.3 Arachis duranensis
CAACGGAAAATGGAGGATGTGCGTCGATTACACGGATCTCAACAAAGCCTGCCCCAAAGACCCATACCCTCTACCAAACATCGACGCCTTAGTAGACGCAGCCTCAGGCTATAGATATCTCTCCTTCATGGACGCATACTCGGGATACAATCAAATCCCGATGTACGGACCCGACCAAGAAAAAACCTTGTTCATAACCCCAAGGGCAAACTACTGCTACATAGTAATGCCCTTCGAGCTGAAGAATGCAGGGGCAACCTACCAGAGGCTAATGAACAAAGTGTTCTCAGAGCACATCGGACTACAGCTGGAGGTGTACGTCGACGACATGCTGGTAAAGACACAAGAAGACAGAAACTTGCTGACCGACCTCACCAGCGTCTTCAGCACCCTCAGAAAAGACAACATGAGACTTAACCCGACAAAGTGCACCTTCGCCGCAGAAGCCGGAAAGTTCTTAGGCTTCATGCTGACCCAAAGGGGCATCGAAGCGAACCTGGACAAATGCCAAGCGATACTCAATATGAAGAGCCCGACGTGTGTCAAAGAAGTACAACAACTGAATGGAAGGCTAGCCGCCCTATCAAGATTCTTGGCAGGATCAGCAATAAAATCACTACCTCTCTACTCACTCCTAAAAAAAGGACCTCTCTACTCGCTCCTAAAGAAGGGGAAACCCTTCTCATGGATCCCGGAGTGCGAAAAGGCCTTTCAAGACTTCAAAGAATTCCTCGGGCAGCCACCAATCCTAACCCGACCTCTAAAAGGAGAAGAACTCGTACTATACCTTTCGGTTGGAAATCGAGCAGTCGCTTCAGCGTTAATACGAGAAAATGACCAAGGACAACACCCCATATACTTTGTAAGCAAGGCACTACAAGGGGCCGAGTTAAATTATCAGAAGATAGAAAAATTCGCCTACGCCCTAGTGTTCACAGCTCGGAGGCTCCGTCCCTACTTTCAAGCCCACACCATCAAAGTCCGGACAAACCAACCCATGAGACACATCCTCCAAAAAACAGATCTGGCAGGACGAATACTGCAATGGGCGGTGGAGCTGTCCGAGTTCGACCTTCACTATGAAACCCGGACTGCCATAAAATCCCAGTATCTAGCCGACTTCATCGCAGAATACACTGAGACCCCTGGAACCCCACTCTCATGGAACCTGTATGTCGA
>NC_029773.3:57784995-57785852 GCF_000817695.3 Arachis duranensis
AAAACAGACCTGGCAGGACGAATACTATAATGGGCGGTGGAACTGTCCGAGTTCGACCTCCACTATGAAACCCGGACTGCCATAAAATCTCAGTATCTAGCCGACTTCATCGCAGAATACACTGAGACCCCTGGAACCCCACTCTCATGGAACCTGTATGTCGACGGGTCCTCAAATAAAACTGGAAGCGGAGCCGGGGTTATACTCGAAAGCGACCAAGGAATGCGGATAGAACTATCCCTAAAATTCGAGTTCCAGGCTTCGAACAACCAAGCCGAATACGAGGCCCTACTAGCAGGTCTAAAGCTAGCCGAAGAGGTCGGAGCCCGGAAAATCACGATCTTCAGCGACTCCCAAGTCGTCACATCACAAGTAAATGAAAGCTACCAGGCCAAAGACCCCACCATGAAAAAATACCTGGACCAAACACAGGCACAACTACGTCACTTTTCAGAGATACAGATTCAGCACATACCTCGGGAACAAAACGCCCGGGCAGACGCCCTCTCAAAGCTCGCCAGCACCAAGCTCGGAGGCAACAACAGAAGTCTCCTCCAGGAAACCTTACAATCCCCCTCCGTGCTAAGAGAGGAAGAAACGCTAAACATATCCAACCAACAGCAAGGATGGATGACCCCCATACTCAACTACCTGAAGTCGGAAACTCTTCCCGCCGAAAGAAAGGAAGCCAAAAGACTCACGAAAGACGCTCAGAATTATACACTAATTCACGGCGCATTATACAGAAGAGGATTCTCAAACCCCCTCCTTAGGTGTATCCCGACCTCAGAAACAAAGAGCGTCCTCGAAGAAGTCCACGGAGGCATGTGTGGGAACCATCTCGGAGCTCGGGCATT
>NC_029773.3:57786706-57792370 GCF_000817695.3 Arachis duranensis
CGAACGGCCCTCAGATACAATCAGAAAGTAATAAAGCGAAGCTTCTCCATTCACGACCTGATCCTAATCCGAAATGACATCGGAGCACAAAAGTCGGGAGAAGGAAAGCTAGCCGCAAATTGGAAAGGGCCCTACAAGGTAACAGAAGTCTTAGGGACAGGCTATTACAAAGTATCCGACCTAGAAGGCAATGAGCTGCCCAGGGCCTGGCACGCCTGTAATCTAAGGCGGTACTACAGCTAGAAAAACTTACCCGAGGTGTACTCTTTTCCCCTACAAGGGTTTTTTAATGAGACACCCGGTTAAGTAAGACACCCGACCTAGTCAAAAGGGTAAACACTCTGTATATATTCTTTCTTTTTTAAATACTAATCAAATTTCTCTATTTTTCTTTTCCTTTTCCTCATGATGAAACGAATCCTAGAAAGTACCCCCCCAAGGCGCATTAATTTATGCTCGGCAAAACGCAAAAAATCATTTGCCAAGAGACCACACAAGGTCGGCAAAGATAAAGCGACGAGGTTCAAATTAATGTGAGAAGTTATAAAGCAACTCTGAAAAGGCTCAAAAAGCCAAATAAAAAGAGATTACAAAAATAACTTAAAAGGCCGACCAACGACAAGGTCGGACCCAACAAAGGGAGGTACTCGAACGCCCGAGGTCCGAGAAAAAAGCCCGGATCCAAGAAAGAAAGCCTTAAAACGGCGAAAGCAAAGATTTCGAAAACGCTTACTAAAAAGTTGCTATACAAAAACAACTAAAAAGTACAAGCGAAAAAACGAAATCAAAGGAAAGAGTAAAACAAAAGTTTCAAGCGCTAGCTAAAAAGTTGTTATCCAAAAACAACTAAAAAGCATAAAAGCGGAACAAAAAGTCAAAACGCGAACAAAGCACCGCATAATACGCTAAAAAGTTACTACAAGTAGCTAAAAGCAAAAAGGTGTCCAAAGCGTCCACAGAAACCATCCAAAAACAAAAGAGCCCACAGGCCGGGCAAAAAACCAAAGATAAAAGGATTACAGAGATTCAAGGTCCTTTCCGGACTCCACATCAACAGAAGGCTGCGGAGAAAACATAGAAATCGGGACGGCATTGACAGCACCGTCATCTCGGTTCAAAACCTCCACAGCATTGACGGCACCGTCATCTCGGTTCAAAACCTCCACACCAGATCCCTCCTCGGCCAAAAGTGAAGTCGGGTTCGCAACCGGAACTTTGGGGTCGGACACCGGAACCTCATCCTCGTTGGGAGCAGGAACAATCTTTCCCTCCACAACAACGTTATCCGTACTAAATAAGCTCAGATCCAGGTCAGGAGCAAGAACCCGGACCTGAGCCTTCAAATTTTCAAACATAGCATCCATACCCTTAGCCACATGACCTTCTAGCTCGTAGAAATCATCCTGAGCAGATTGCAATCTCTCCTTTGTCTCCACGAGCTCGGCATATATCCGAGTATAATTCTCCGTCGCCGCCTTCGCCATCTCCTCAGATGCTTTCGCTGCCGCCACAGCCGCGGTAGCTTTGGCTTTCTCCTTCTCCAGAGACGCCTCCAGCTCAGTAATCCTAGCAGCCTTCAGTTCACTAATCCTATCAAACTCAGACTGGGCCTTCTCAAGTCGGGAGCTAGTCGCACCAATGGGGGATTTCTTGAACTCCCGGGCAATAGCGGCATGAAGACTGGCCATCCGGACACAACTCCACGCCATGTACTGAAAATGATGCTCCATAGACACATCATCAGTAGAAATAAAAGTCTGAGGGATAATATGCTGTTCAATCCAACCAAGAGCATCAAAATCCTTGTCATTAAAACCCGCAAGCTCTTAAGAGGTCTTCTGTTTCTTGGGAGGAGGACCCGAGGACGAAGGCGGAGAAGAGGTAGCAGGCCCAGAGGTCGGGGGATCTTGATTTATAGCTCGGAACTGGGGAGTCGGAATAGTCTTCGACCGAGTAGTGACACCCACAGTAGCCTTCTTCGGAGAAGATCGGGCAGAAGCCTCCCCAACCTCGATATTTCGAGCAGCCACAGACTTCTTCGTCCGACGAAGGAACTTCATGGAATCCGCCTGAGAAGACATCTCTGCAGAAATAAAAGAAAAAAGGATTACCACAACAGAAATTCCACCAAAACAAGGAAAACCAAAATACTAAAAAAGATGAATCTCGGAGAGGTCGGGAACTACCTAACTCGGAACGGAGAAGGCTTGGATCTCCCAACATTTTCTTCGTGTCCAAGTGAGGTGCCCGACCCCATAAACTGCTCACCACACCCACAAAAGCCTGCTCCACCTCATCTAGACTCTCAAGCTAATCCTGAAACAAAGGTGGAAAGGAACACGGTTCAGGAATTCTACTCTAATCTGTGGCAAACAGACAGGCAGAGATTAGCTAGAGCCGCCTTCTATGACTATCGAACTCTGGTCAGAGGAAAGATTGTTCACCTTTACCCTGACAAAATCAGGGAGATCTTTAAGCTACCTCAGCTGAAGAATGACCCAGACTTCTTTAATAGGAGAATGATGAGAACAAATAAGGGCTTGGATGAAATTCTAGAGGACATATGCCTCCCTGGAACCAAGTGAACAACCAGCACAAATGGTGTCCCAAATCAACTCAAGAGAGAAGATCTCAAACCAGTCGCCAGAGGCTGGCTGGACTTCATTGGGCGTTTTATACTGCCCACCAGCAATCGCTCTGAAGTCACCATCAAAAGAGCAGTAATGATCCATTGCATTATGTGGAGAAAAGAAGTGGAAGTTCATCAGCTGATTTCTTGTGAACTTTACACAATTGCAAACAAGATCTCCAAAGATGCCAAATTAGCTTATCCAAGCTTAATCTCTATGATATGTAAAGATGTTGGGGTGAAGATGGGAGTAACTGAGTATATCTCAGTTGAGTGACCAATCACCAAAAAGTCAATGGAAGGACAACAAGTGCAGGACGACCCCATCAAGAAGAAAGCACAGGAGTTCCTCTCGGAAATCCCTCAAATTGAATACTGGGAGCGTCTTGAAGCATCTATCACCAAGTTGTAAGAAGCTATAGAGCAACTAAAGGAAGAACAGCAAAATCAAAATATCATGCTTTGCAAACTGCTTAGGAAACAAGAAGAGCAAGGACGTGAACTGAAGCAACTGAAGCGTCAGAAGCTGTCTCTTGAAGGGCCAAGCACCCCACAGATTAAAGGAGCATCCACCTCCCAAAATAAAGGTTGTTGAGTCCTAATCTTTGCCTTAACTTTGTGATAATTGTTCTTATTAGGAATTTACCTAAGAAGTTATATATTAGTAGTAGTAATTAGTATATCTATTTTCATTTTATCTCTAATTAAGCTATAATTTATTTTTCTCATCATCATCATTGTTCATACCCTGACCGAGCTCCTCCAACTCGGCAAATTCATAAAAGGTCCGACCTCGTCCTAAGGCTCACGCCTAAAGGTCGGACCTCGGACAATAAAGCAAGGAAGGCCCATCAAAAGGAACGCAGCCCAAAACCTAAAGGCCGAAGAGGCCTAGAAAAGGCGGTTCCACAAAGATAGAGATAAAACTCCCAAAGATAAGATAAGATAAGAATATCTTATCCAGGGAAGATCACGGCCAACTACTATAAATACACTGGAGCACCCAGGTATGGCATTCATTCCATATTCTACACATATCTGCTTGGACCCATGCTAACTTAAGCATCGGAGTGTCATTGCAGGTACAACCACCAACCACTCTACATATCAAGCTCGGGTCCCTGAACCCCCACCTCGGGTCTTTCCAGACGACCGAGCTACACGTTTCAGGTAACCCTCGGAACAAGTAGCATGGGGGGTTTTTTGAAAACGCAAACAGATAATCCTTTGGTGTATCCGGCAGTTATGGTGAGTGCAAAATCTATGGGATCTCAAATAATCAGTAATGAAGCAATCTCTGAAAGAACGGAGACTTGGGAATACGGGGATAAACGGAAAGAAGGGGTTGATCTGGTGTTGAACAAAAGTTCAGTTGGGGTTGGGTTGAAGCATATAAGGCCCAATATGTTAGTGGGGTGTGGCGGCGAAGTGGCTGTGTGGTGCGACGGAGAGTACGTCATTGTGCATTTTAAAAGGGCCTCCTTGCTGGCTGCTACGGGTGACGGTAAAGAGAGGGTCGTAGCTGGTCATGGAGTTCGTGAAGGGGTTGATGCCACGGTGAACAGCGCCGATGAGGCAGATCTGGGAGCAGTGCGAAAGTCAGCTGCTAGTGGCGGAGGTGATAATATCCATGCTGACCTTGATGGCGTGGAGGGCAGGGAGGGGCGTGAAGCCCCTTATGCACCCAACGAGCAGAATCAATCCGGAAAAGAGATTGGCAGAGGTGCGGAGAATTATTCGAACAGCATGGTGGAGAAAAATATTCCACTAAGTGTAGTTAGTGAGATCCACGCCAGTTTGGATGAGAGTGGTAAGCAGCATGTTGGCATATGTCTGATGAGGGATGATGCAGTGCAAGATTCAGATTTAGAGGATGAGAATACAATGGTGTAGGAAACTGTGTTAGATGATGAGGGGGCTGTAAGGAACTTGGAAGATTTAGAGGACTCAGAGCAAGATTCAGATGGTGAAACTCATCAAGATGTACACGGAGGATGTTGAGATAAAGATATGGCTGAAAATAGGGCTGCTTGGGATCTGGCTGTCGAATTAGGAGCTGTTTTATATGACAAGGATGAGGACATTATGGCTATTCTCCGAGCTCAGAATGAAGTATTGGCACAAAAAAGAAGGCAAGCAAAACAAAAAGAGAAAGCGAGAAAGTGCTGCCCCAAAAATCGAAATAAGGTGTGTAATAAAGTTTTTAAATGATTTTAGTTCATGGAATATGAGGGGTTTAGGGAGTGTTGGAAAGTGGAAAATGGTAAAAAATTTAAGCGTAAAATAATGTGAATATGTTAGAATTGATAGAAACAAAGAAGGAGGTGATTTCTAAGTTGGATATAGTGCAATTTTGGGATAATGATGCGGTGAGTTTTGAATTTTTGGGATCGGAAGGTGCTTCTAGAGGTTTATTAATAATGTGGGATGTTATGATGTTTAGGTTGAGTAATTGTTACAAAAGGGAGAGATGGTTGTGTATAGAAGGGGAATTGACAAACAATAATTTTTATTTGTGCTGTTTGCTTGGTGTATGGGGCGCATACAAGGGAAAGAAGCTTGCTGTGTGGGAAGAGTTGAATTTTTTATCGGAAATATGTCAGGTTCCTCTTTGTTACATAGGTGTCTTCAATGAGATTGTGCAGTTGGAAGAAAGAAAATGTGCTAGTGTTTTAACATCATTATCAAACTGGTAGATATAAAACTGAATGACCGTAAGTTTACATGGTTCAGGGGTCAATCGTACAGTCAAATTAATAGAATATTGGTGAGTTTGATTTCATTGTTATCATTTGAAGCACTTGATTGAAAAGGAATTACAGAATTTTCAGGAATCAAGAATCAGGTATTGCAAGAGTATTTAACAGGTCGATTAAGAGTTACAAAGAGTGGAGTGATATTTGATCTTTTGGATTGTTGATGGCTTTGGTAGAAGATGATTAGGAATTAGTTTATTTTAACTGTTTAATACTTTTCTGTTGAGACGTTGATGCTCCACCTTGTTGTGTTGAGCTTTTTATTTCAAAAAAAAAAAA
>NC_029773.3:57792396-57794259 GCF_000817695.3 Arachis duranensis
AAATATTATATACAAATAAGGAAGAACGACATTTATTTATCTACATACGGAATAAGCACATTACGAGAGAGATATATGAAACATTTTAATGCATTTTTAATATGAATTTGTAATTGTTATAAAATAAATGGGCAAATGTACGAAAAATCATCTAAATCTTTTACATCATTATTTAGTGGTCCTCCGATACATATATATAAGACATTGTTAATAAACTATAGATCATTATTTAGTGGTCCTCAAATACATACATCATTATTATTTGTTAAATCATTATTACATGGTCCTCAAATAATACATACTTTTAATTGTATTCGCGTTATTGTCAACCGCATGATCGGACATACCATTACGATCCTTATTAGAGTTTATTAGGGTGACTTTAAGTTATTAAAAAAAGCGTGGTACGACAAAATTTTAATAATAGAAATAAAAATATTAAAAAATAAAAAAATAATTTTTTTGAAAATATTTTTTGGAAAAATATGTACGATAGAGTATCAATAATGAAGATCTTATGGAATGTTTTAGAAAAGAAGAGAGTAAGGATCGCATATATTCGTGTAATTAAAGACATGTATGTTGGGGTTACAAATAGTGTGAAGACTCAAGGTGGTGTGACAAAAGAATTTTCTATTAGTATAAGATTACACCATGGATCATCCTTAAGTTCATACATTTTCACATTAGTCTTGGAAGTACTCAGAGAGCATATCCAAGAGTCTGTATCATGGTGCATGTTTTTTGCCGATAATATCGTCCTTATGAGAGAGTCAAGGGAAGACCTAAATAAGAAGTTGGAGTTATGAAGAGAAACTCTAGAAGTGTATGGTCTGCAAATAACCCATAGCAAAACGGAATATATGGAATGTATGTTCGGCCTGCGAAGGAAAAACCATAATATAGAGGTGAAGATTGAAGATAACATCTTACGAAAAGTTAAGAGTTCTAAGTATCTTGGATGCATCATATAGGATAATGGAAAGATTGAACAGGATGTAAATCATAGGATTCAAGTAGGTTGGCCAAAATGACAGAGTGCGTCTGGTTTTATATGTGACAAAAAAATGCCTTTAAAACTTAAAGGTAAATTCTATCGCATTGCTCTCAGACCGGCTATACTTTATGGTACAGAGTGTTGGGCAGTCAAACGGGAGCACGAACATAAGCTAAGTGTGGCATAGATGAAGATGTTGAAATGGAAGAGTGATCTTATGTGATTGGATAGAATAAGGAATGAAGATATAAGAGAGAGAGTTGGAGTAGCATCTATTGTGGAAAAGATGGTAGAATCACATCTCAAGTAGTTCAGACATGTGAGAAGAAGACCGACAGAACACTCAGTCAGGAGGGTGGAAGAGATGAAAGATGTACAAGAGGTGAAAGACAGAGGAAGACCTAAGAAGACCATCTATGAGGTGGTCAAATGAGATCTACATATAAACGGTCTCTTTATAGACATGATACATGATAGAGCTCAATAACGTCGTTTGATTCATGTAGCCGACCCTATCTAATGAAACAAGACTTTATTATTGTTGTTGTATAATTTATATTTTTAAAAATATTTTCTATTTAAAAAATATGTTTTTAATATAATAAATAAAAAATACTTTTATATAAAACATTTAAATATAAAATTATTTTTATTTTATTAAAATTTTTTTTAAAAATTTTATTTAAAAATAATTTTTTATGAAAATTGATCCAAACAAATTCTTAATTGTATGTATATTCTAAGTATATAAGGAGCGAGAGAGAAATTAACATAAGGATTTTTCCTTTTTTTTTCTTTTTTTTTAATTTATTTTTGCAATAAATATACTCTATAGACTATATTCTATGCACCATTTTAATAAATAC
>NC_029773.3:57794283-57796706 GCF_000817695.3 Arachis duranensis
CCGAATATTAATTTCTCTACACAAAATATAAATATAAATATGAATTTAGTTACGTTGTATCATAACGGTATTAGTAAAAATTGTTTTCAAAACACGTAAAAAAGTTTTAAAATATTTATTTAGTTTAATATATATTTTTCGTTAAAACTTTCTGCTTATTAGTAATATTCATAATTATATAGAGGGTATATTCTTATTTGATGCTAAAGTTGTCTCATATCATGTGCCTGCACTAATTTAGTCTAATTTATTTTTATAATATTTTTAATTTGATAGGTTAATGATGACTAATTTGTCATAAATAAAAATTTTATTAAAGATTTATTGTTGGCTAATAAATTATTGTATGTATAAGACATGATTCAATTTAAATTCTATACTTTCTTAAGCAGACTAATAAGTTAATCACTAGGTTAAGGACTAAATTTATTATTATTATTATCATATTACAACACGTATAAACATTTTTATAATCAAGTTCAACCAAGTTAGCTCAAGTCTAAAAAAATCATTTATACAAAGTACATGTGAATCTTACACGCTTCTTCTTTTTCGCGTTTCTTTTTTCTTTACAGCAGGTATGGACCAACTTAGAGAACTGGAGCACTTGCTCCCACTAAAATTTTAGTTTTTTTTAAAAAAAATTATACTTATATATAATATATCCCCATTCTTAATTTTAAATAGCTCCACTACAAAATAAACTAAGTCCAATTAAGTCTCAAATTTATTTTTTTATCTCTCTAGTATTTTGACTATTTGGTTAACCTATTTAAATTTAGTCTTCTTCCATTTTCAAATCTCAGTCATCACTCCCTTATTCCCTTAAACTCTTTTCTTAGTTTCTTTTCAAGTTATTATCAATATTGAAGTGAGGAGAAAATAAAATAGTAAGACACCAAATCTCTCATTATTTATTAGTTTCATATTTTCAACTTTCTTTTCTAATTTCTTCTCTAATGATAATCTTCTCTTCATCAAAAGGTAAATTTTAAATTCTCTATATTTTTTATATAGCTCTCCATGACTCTATGTATCTTCCAATTTCATTGTTCCTCTTTTTGATATTTTCAATTGTAAATTTTAATTCAATCAATTATAGTTTAGGTATTAACACTACAAGAAAATAAGCTTTTCGCCACGCTTTTAAAGCGTGCTGAAAGTGCGAAAAATCATGCCGATAGTTTTTCACCACGCTTTTGGAGCTCTTTTTATCCTATTTGATTTTCAGTTGCTTGGGGACAAGCAACAATTTAAGTTTGGTGTTGTGATGAGCGGATAATTTATACGCTTTTTGGCATTGTTTTTATATAGTTTTTAGTAAGTTCAAGCTACTTTTAGGGATGTTTTCATTAGTTTTTATGTTAAATTCACATTTCTGGACTTTACTATGAGTTTGTGTGTTTTTCTGTGATTTCAGGTAAATTCTGACTGAAATTGAGGGATTTGAGCAAAACTCTGAAAAAGGCTGACAAAAGGATTGCTGATGCTGTTGGAATCTGACCTCCCTGCACTCGAAATGGATTTTCTGGAGCTACAAAACTCCAATTGGCGCGCTCTCAACGGCGTTGGAAAGTAGACATCCAGGGCTTTCCAGAAATATATAATAGTCCATAATTTATTCGAAGAATGACGACGTAACTTGGAGTTGAACGCCAAGTTCATGCTACTGTCTGGAGTTAAACGCCAGAAAAACGTCATGATCCGGAGTTGAACGCGCAAAACACGTCATAACTCAGAGTTCAACTCCAAGAGAAGCCTCAGCTTGTGAATTCATCAAGCTCAGCCCAAGCATACACCAAGTGGGCCCCGGAAGTGGATTTATGCATCAATTACTTACTCATGTAAACCCTAGTAGCTAGTCTAGTATATATAGGACATTTATCTATTGTATTAGACATCTTTTGACAGTTTAATCTCCCTGTGATCACGGCTTTGATCATTCGGTCTCTTGATCATTCAGGGGGCTGGCCATTCGGCCATGCCTGACCCTTTTACTTATGTATTTTCAACAGTGGAGTTTCTGCACACCATAGATTAAGGGTGTGGAGCTCTGCTGTACCTCAAGTATTAATGCAATTCCATTGTCTTTTATTCAAATCTCTCTTATTCTTATTCCAAGATATTCATTCGTACCCAAGAACATGATGAATATGATGAGCCAGATTACCCTCATTATCATTCTCAATTATGAACGCGAGTGATTGACAACCATGTCCGTTCTACATGCAACAGAGCTTGAATGCGTATCTCTTAGATTCCCCAACAGAATCTTCGTGGTATAAGCTAGATAGATGGCGGCATTTATGAGGATCCGGAAAGTCTCACCTTGTCTGTGGTATTCCGAGTAGGATTCCGGTAATGAATGACCGTGACGTGCTTCAAACTTTAACCTGCTGGGCGTTAGTGACAGACGCAAAAGA
>NC_029773.3:57797026-57797224 GCF_000817695.3 Arachis duranensis
GCCGGGGATTGTTCGAGTATGGACAACTGACGGTTCATCTTGTTGCTCAGATTAGGTAATTTTCTTTCCAAAAATATTTTTCAAAATTTTTCTTTTCTTTTTCGTTTTTCTAATTATGTTTTTCGAAAAAAATAATAAAAATACAAAAAAAATTAGAAAATCATAAAAACCAAAAATATTTTGTGTTTCTTGTTTGAG
>NC_029773.3:57797367-57798843 GCF_000817695.3 Arachis duranensis
ATCTTCAAGTTGTTCTTGACAAGTCTTCTTGTTTGATCTTGATGAATTCTTGTTTTGTGTTGTTTGTTGTTTTTCATGTGCATCTGTGTATTCATATTTTCCATGCATTAAAGATTTCTAAGTTTGGTGTCTTGCATGTTTTCTTTGCATCAAAAATTTTTCAAAATTATGTTCTTGATGTTCATCATGATCTTCAAAGTGTTCTTGGTGTTCATCTTGACATTCATAGTGTTCTTGCATGCATCTTGTGTCTTGATCCAAAAGTTTCATGTTTTGGGTCATTTTTGTGTTTTTCTTTAAAAATTCAAAAATAAAAAAATATCTTTTCCTTATTTTCCTCCAAATTTTCGAAATTTTGGGTTGACTTGGTCAAAAAGTTTTAAAATTAGTTGTTTCTTACAAGTCAAATCAAAATTTCAATTTTAAAAATCTTATCTTTTCAAAATCTTTTTCAAAAATCATATCTTTTTCATTTTTTTTCTATTTTTCGAAAATCTCAAAAATTATTTTTCAAAATATTTTCAAAATCTTTTTCTTATCTTTTTATCCAATTTTCGAAAAATTAGCTAACAATTAATGTGATTGGTTCAAAAATTTGAAGTTTGTTACTTTCTTGTTAAGAAAGGTTCAATCTTTAAGTTCTAGAAGCTTATCTTGTAGTTTCTTGTTAGTGAAGTAAACAATTTCAAATTTTTAAAATGAAATCTTTTTATCTTTTATCTTATCTTTTTCAAAAATTTTATCTTTTTTTCAAAATTTGATTTCAAAATATCTTATCTAACTTCTTATCTTCTTATCTTTTTAAAATTTGATTTCAAATCTTTTTCAATCAACTAACTAACTTTTTGTTTGTTTCTTATCTTTTTCAAAACTACCTAACTACTTTTCCCTCTCTAATTTTCAAAAATACCTCTCTCTTTTTCAAAAAAAAATTCTTTTTAATTAACTAATTGTTTCAAGTTTTAATTCTAATTTTAATTCATCTCTAATTTTCGAAAACACTAACCTCTTTTCAAAAATTATTTTCGAATTTTTCTCCCTCTCTTCTCTTCTTCTATTTAATTATTTATTTACTAACACTTCTCTTCACCTCTCTTCATCCAAAAACCGAATTCCTCTTCATTCTTCTACCCCTTCTTTTTCTACTAACATAAAGGAATCTCTATACTGTGACATAGAGGATTCCTCTTCCTTTTCTTGTTCTCTTCTCCTTCATATGAGCAGGAACAGGGAAAAGGGCACTCTTGTTGAAGTTGATCCAGAACCTGAAAGGACTCTGAAGAGAAAATTAAGAGAAGCTAAATTACAACAATCCAGAAACAACCTTTCAGAAATTTTCGAACAAGAGAAGGACATGGCAACCGAAAATAATAATAATAATGCAAGGAGAATGCTTGGTGACTTCACAAAGCCAACGTCCAAGTTTGATGGAAGAAGCATCTCCATTCCTGCCATTGGAGCCAATAACTTTGAGCT
>NC_029773.3:57800486-57802741 GCF_000817695.3 Arachis duranensis
TTCCCGCCCTTAGATAGTTCCGAGAAGCTCTTCTTTTACGCTTATGATTGTTTTTTCTCTAAGTTGAGTGTCCGACTTCCTTTTACCGATCTGGAGTCCGAGGTGTTATGGTCTTGTAACTTTGCCCCTACGCAGCTCCATCCAAATTCTTGGGCGTTTTTAAAGTTGTTTCAACTTTTGTGTCAGTTTTTGGGCGTTGCTCCCTCTATTTCTCTTTTTTCCTACTTGTTTGTGTTGACAAAGCCATGGTCGGGTGGAGGGAAGGTATCTTGGGTCTCTTTTAGGGCTAACCAGGGGAGGAAGTTTTGTACCCTGTATGATGAGTCTTTTCACGATTTTAAGAACTTTTGTTTCAAGGTCCGGGCTACTGGGGACGTCCGTCCTTTCTTTCTAGATGAGAGTGGGGAGCTTTCTTTTCCTCTTTGTTGGCAGGAGAATGTAGTGTCTACTAAGTATACCCTTGAGGGTCTAGATGAGGTGGAGCAGGCTTTTGTGGGTGTGGTAAGCAGTTTATGGGGTCGGGCGCCTCACTTGGACACGAAGAAAATGTTGGGAGATCCAAGCCTTCTCCGTTCCGAGTTAGGTAGTTCCCGACCCTTCCGAGATTATCCTTTTGGTATTTTGGCTTTGCTTGTTTTTGTTTTGGTGGAATTTCTGTCTTGGTGATCCTTTTCTTTTACTTTTGCAGCGATGTCTTCTCAGGCGGATTCCATGAAGTTCCTTCGTCGGACGAAGAAGTCTGTGGCTGCTCGAAATATCGAGGCTGGGGAGGCTTCTGCCCGATCTTCTCCGAAGAAGACTACTGTGGGTGTCACTACTCGGTCGAAGACTATTCCGACTCCCCAGTTCCGAGCTATAAATCAAGATCCTCCGACCTCTGGACCCGGTAACTCTTCCCCGCCTTCGTCCTCGGGTCCTCCTCCCAAGAAACAGGAGACCTCTCAAGAGCTTGCGGGTTTTAATGACAAGGATTTTGATGCTCTTGGTTGGGTTGAATAGCATATTCTCCCTCAGACTTTTATTTCTACTGATAATGTGTCTATGGAGCACCATTTTCAGTATATGGCGCGGAGCTGTGTCCGGATGGCTAGTCTTCATGCCGCTATTGCCCGGGAGTTCAAGAAATCCCCCCTTGGTGCGACCAGCTCCCGACTTGAGAAGGCTTAGTCTGAGTTCGAGAGGATTAGTGAACTGAAGTCTGCTAGGATTACTGAGCTGGAGGCATCTTTGGAGAAAGAGAAAGCTAAAGCTACCGCGGCTGTGGCAGCAGCGAATGCATCTGAGGAGATGGCGAAGGTGGCGAGGGAGAATTATACTCGGACATATGCTGAGCTTGTGGAGACAAAGGAGAGATTGCAATCCGCTCAGGATGATTTTTACGAGCTAGAAGGTCATGTAGCTAAGGGTATGGATGCTATGTTTGAAAATTTGAAGGCTCAGGTCTGGGTTCTTGCTCCCGACCTGGATCTGAGTTTATTCAGTACGGATAACGTTGTTGTGGAGGGAAAGATTGTTCCTGCTCCCAACGAGGATGAGGTTCCGGTGTCCGACCCCAAAGTTCCGGTTGCGAACCCGACTTTACCTTTGGCCGGGGATGGATCTGGTGTGGAGGTTTTAAACCGAGATGACGGTGCTGTCGATGCTGTCCCGATTTCTATGTTTCCTCCGCAGCCTTCTGTCGATGTGGAGTCCGGAAAGGATCTTGATTCTCTGTAATCCTTTTTATCTTTGGTTTTTTGCCCGGCCTGTGGGCTCTTTTTGTTTTTGGATGGTTTCTGTGAACGCTTTGGACGCCTTTTTGCTATTAGCTACTTGTAGTAACTTTTTAGCTTATTATGCGGTGTTTTGTTCGCGTTTTGACTTTTTTTTTCCGCTTTTATGCTTTTTAGTTATTTTTGGATAACAACCTTTTAGCTAGCGCTTGAAACTTTTGTTTTACCCTTTCCTTTGATTTCGTTTTTTCGCTTGTACTTTTTAGTTGTTTTTGTATAGCAACTTTTTAGTAAGCGTTTTCGAAATCTTTGTTTTCGCCGTTTTAAGGCTTCCTTCTTGGGTCCGGGCTTTTTCTCGGACATCGGGGGGGCGCGGTCGAGTACTTCCCTTTGTTGGGTCCGACCTTGTCGTTTGGTCGGCCTTTTAAGTTATTTTTGTAATCTCTTTTTTTTTGGCTTTTTGAGCCTTTTCAAAGTTGCTTTATAACTTCTCACATTAATTTGAACCTCGTCGCTTTATCTTTGCCGACCTTGTGTGGTCTA
>NC_029773.3:57803157-57803508 GCF_000817695.3 Arachis duranensis
TGCAGCTAGCTTTCCTTCTCCCGACTTTTGTGTTCCGATGTCATTTCGGATTAGAATCAGGTCGTGAATGGAGAAGCTTCATTTTATTACTTTCTGATTGTATCTGAGGGCCGTTCGCCGTTTTAAGGCTTCTTCTCGGATCCGAGCTCTTTCTCGGACCTCGGGGAGGAGGTCGAGTTCTTCCCTTTGTGCCTATGGGTTGCCTCCTTCGTTGTAGAAGATGACTCTGGGTGACCCTTCGTCTATTTCGATAGGAATCATTGCCTCCATCCCGTAAGCTAGTCAGAATGGGGATTCTCCCGTTGTAGAGTGTGGGGTTGTCCGATATGCCCATAGTACCTGGGGGAGTTC
>NC_029773.3:57806220-57807799 GCF_000817695.3 Arachis duranensis
TAGGTTGGCGTTTGCTAGGATAATGGTGATTACCATTGGATCGTCGTGCCCGGGTATTATCCCTTGAGCATCTTCTCGGGTAAATGAGATGGTAGGTAATTCGGGCAGGGGACTGTCTTCTCGGACGTGATAGACTTCTTTGAGGTGTCTTTTTCGCGAGGATTTGGATGTTCCTCCGCCTACAAAACCTCCATTTATCATGTGAACATGTTTTTCAGGGGTTCGCGGGGTTTGTTCGGCCCGATCTTCGTTGTCTCCCCGCCTTCTCTTCCTGGTCTCTTCTCCTTTCTCTGCTATGTATCTGTCGAGTTTTCCTTCTCTGGCTAGCTTTTCGATGACATTTTTTAGGTCGTAGCAGTCGTTAGTAGAATGACCGTAGAGTTTGTGATATTCACAGTATTCAGACCGATCTCTCCCCGCTTTCTTGTGTTTTAGCGGTCGGGGCGGTGGGATTTTTTCGGTGTGGCATACTTCTCTGTAGATGTCTACCAGGGAGACTCGGAGGGGGGTGTAGTTGTGGTACTTCCGTGGCTTGTCCGAGTTGGGTTCTTCTTTCTTCTTCTGTTCCCGATCCCGATCTCGGAGTGTGTAGGTTGATTCCTTCCTAGAAGAGTCCCTTAGCTGGGAGGTTTCCTCCATGTTGATATATTTTTCTGCCCGCTCCTGTACCTCGTATAGGGAGGTCGGGTATCGTTTGGATAGGGATTGGCTAAACGGCCCCTCTTTTAGGCCGTTTGCTAGTCCCATGATGGCTGCTTCAGTGGGTAAGTGCTGTATGTCCAGGCAGGCTTTGTTGAATCGCTCCATGTATTCTCGGAGAGTTTCTTGGTTACCTTGTTTGATCCCGAGTAGACTGGGGGCATGTTTTGTCTTGTCCTTTTGAATAGAGAATCTTGTTAGGAATTTTTTGGTTAGGTCTTCGAAGCTGGTGATTGATCTTGGTGGCAGGTTGTCGAATCACTTCATGGCCGACTTGGTGAGGGTGGTGGGGAAGGCTTTGCACCGAGTCGCGTCGGAGGCGTCGACTAGGTACATTCTGCTTCTGAAGTTGCTGAGGTGGTGACTTGGATCGGTGGTGCCGTCGTAGAGGTCCATATCGGGTGGTTTGAAGTTTCGCGGTACCTTCTCCTTCAAGATCTCTTGCGTGAAGGGATCATGGTTGCCTTCGGTGGTGGTGCCGCGTTCTGTCCGGTCTTTCAGGTTGGCCTCTATTTTCCGCAGTTTTTCTTCTAATTCTCTGCGCTTTCGAGTCTCCCTTCTCAAATCTTGTTCAGTTTCTTTCTGCTTCTTTATGTCCTCTTCGAGTTGTTTCAGTCGGTTTTGTTGTGCCCGGACTGCTTCTAGAATTTCCGAGCTCTTCTCCTTTTCGGAATTTTGTGGATCTTTGTTTGGGAGTGATGTCTTTGGGCGATTCTATTTGTTTCCCCCTGGAGTGCGTGGTGATAGAGGGCTGTCCGGTCGTTCTCCGGTGTCAACTTCATCCTCTTGCTCTGATGCAGCGTGGTCATTGTTAAGAGGGTCGTCCGCCATGGTAAAGGGATGACTTCCAGGCTCCCCGGCAACGGCGCCAATGTTCCGA
>NC_029773.3:57808070-57810054 GCF_000817695.3 Arachis duranensis
ACATGGTTGCAAACAACCAGTTCATGTATACCTCTGAGAGGAATTCCGTGAATAATGGGATACCTCAGAAGAAAGGAGTTCTTGAAATTGATACTCTGAATGCCATATTGGCTCAGAATAAAGTGTTGACTCAACAGGTCAACATGATCTCTCAAAACCTGAATGGATTGCAACATGCATCCAATAGTACTAGAGAGGCAGCTTCTGAAGAAGCTTATGATCCTGAGAACCCTGCCATGGCAGAGGTTAATTACATGGGTGAACCATATGGAAACACCTATAACCCATCATGGAGAAATCATCCAAATTTCTCCTGGAAGGATCAACAAAAGTCTCAACAAGGCTTTAACAATGGTGGACGCAATAGGCTAAGCAATAGCAGGCCATATCCATCATCTTCTCAGCAACAGGCAGAGAATTCTGAACAAAACAATTCTAATTTAGCCAATATAGTCTCTGATCTGTCAAAGGCCACTTTCAGTTTCATGAATGAAACAAGATCCTCCATTAGAAATCTGGAGGCACAAGTGGGCCAGCTGAGTAAGAAAGTAATTGAAACTCCTCCCAGTATTCTCCCAAGCAATACAGAAGAGAATCCAAAAGGAGAGTGCAAGGCCATTGATGTGATCAATGTGGCCGAATGCACAAGGAAGGAGGAGGACGAAAATCCTAGTGAGGAGGACCTCCTGGGACGTCCCTCAAGCAAGAAGGAGTTTCCTATTAAGGATCCTAAGGAATCTGAGGCTCACATAGAGACCATAGAGATTCCACTAAATCTCCTTCTGCCATTCATGAGCTCTGAAGACTATTCTTCCTCTAAAGAGGATGAAGATGTGACTGGAGAGCAAGTTGCTCAATATCTAGGAGCTATCATGAAGCTGAATGCCAAGTTGTTTGGTAATGAGACTTGGGAAAGTGAACCTCCCTTGCTCATTAGTGAATTGGATACTTGGATTCAGAAAACTCTACCTCAAAAGAGACAAGATCCCGGCAAGTTCTTAATACCTTGCACCATTGGCACCATGAGCTTTGAAAAAGCTCTATGTGATCTGGGGTCAGGGATAAATCTTATGCCACTCTCTGTAATGGAGAAGCTGGGGATCATTGAGGTACAACCTGCCTTGTTCTCATTACAATTGGCAGACAAGTCTTTGAGACAAGCCTATGGAATGGTAGAGGACGTTTTAGTAAAGGTTGAAGGCCTTTACATCCCTGCTGATTTCATAATCCTAGACACTAGGAAGGAAGATAATGAATTCATCATCCTTGGAAGACCTTACCTAGCCACAGCAGAAGCTGTAATAGATGTCAATAGAGGTGAGTTAGTCCTTCAATTGAATGGGGACTACCTTGTGTTTAAGGCACATGGCCATCCCTCTGTGACAAAAGAGAGTAAGCATGAAGAGCTTCTCTCAGTTCAAGGTCAAGAAGAGCCCACACAGTCAAACTCTAAGTTTGGTGTTGTGAGACCACAACCAAACTCTAAGTTTGGTGTTAAGACCCCATATCCAAACTCTAAGTTTGGTGTTGGGACTACTGGTGCACGAAATTGCAATCACACTTTTTGCAATCCCGCAAAACTAACCAGCAAGTGTACTGGGTCGTCCAAGTAATACCTTGCGCGAGCAAGGGTCGATCCCACAGAGATTGTCGGCTTGAAGCAAGCTATGGTTATCTTGTAAATCTTAGTCAGGATATCAGAAATTATCAGGATTGATTGTGAAAAGCAAAAGAACATGAAATGATTACTTATTTTGCAGTAATGGAGAATAGGTTGAGGTTTGGAGATGCTCCATCTTTTGAATCTCTGCTTTCCTACTGTCTTCTTCATCAAACACGCAAGTCTCCTTCCATGGCAAGCTGTATATAGGGTTTCACCGTTGTCAATGGCTACCTCCCATCCTCTCAGTGAAAGCGATTGCATATGCTCTGTCACAGCATAGCGGAATTCATCTGTCGGTTCTCAATCAGGCCGGAATAGAAT
>NC_029773.3:57814179-57814993 GCF_000817695.3 Arachis duranensis
TCTCTGTTAGAGACCTCAGCTTGCCCATTTGTCTGTGGGTGATACGGAGTTGCCACTTTGTGGCTAATTCCATTTCTAACCATAGCAAGGTGTAGCTGTTTATTGCAGAAATGAGTGCCCCCGTCACTGATTAGCACTCTGGGAACGCCAAACCTGCTGAAAATGTTTTTCTGGAGGAATTTCAGTATGGTCTTGGTATCATTAGTGGGTGTAGCAATTGCTTCTACCCACTTAGATACATAGTCCACTGCCACCAGAATGTAAGTGTTTGAGTATGATGGTGGGAATGGCCCCATGAAGTCAATTCCCCATACATCAAACAGTTCTATCTCTAATATCCCTTGTTGAGGCATGGCATATCCATGAGGTAGGTTACCAGCTCTTTGGCAACTGTCACAGTTACGCACAAACTCTTGGGAATCTTTATAGAGAGTAGGCCAGTAGAAGCCACATTGGAGGACTTTAGTGGCTGTTCGCTCACTTCCAAAATGTCCTCCATACTGTGATCCATGGCAGTGCCATAGGATCCTTTGTGCATCTTCTCTGGGTACACACCTGCGGATCACTCCGTCAGCACATCTCTTAAAGAGATATGGCTCATCCCAGAGGTAGTACTTGGCATCTGAAATTAATTTCTTTCTCTGCACGTGGCTGTACTCCTTGGGAATGAACCTCACAGCTTTAAAATTTGCAATATCTGCAAACCATGGAGCTTCCTGAATGGCAAATAGTAGCTCATCTGGGAAAGTCTCAGAAATCTCAGTAGAAGGGAGGGACGCCCCAGCTACTGGTTCTATTCGGGACAGATGATCAG
>NC_029773.3:57815093-57815430 GCF_000817695.3 Arachis duranensis
GGGAGGCTTATCCTCCTCCTGAGGAATTTTCAAAAATTCCTTTGCCTCCTCTAGTTCTTCTTGATCAGGCTGAGCATCTTTAAAGATGTCCTCAAGCTCTGATTCTAGGCTCTCAGCCATATTGATCTCTTCTACCAGAGAGTCAATAATGTCAGCGCCCATGCAGTCATTTGGTGTGTCTGGATGCTGCATGGCTTTTACAGCATTCAACTTGAACTCATCCTCATTGACCCTCAAGGTTACTTCTCCTTTTTGTACATCAATGAGAGTTCGTCCAGTTGCTAGGAAGGGTCTTCCTAGAATGAGAGTTGCACTCTTGTGCTCCTCCATTTCCAGG
>NC_029773.3:57816167-57816414 GCF_000817695.3 Arachis duranensis
CCCACTCCTCAATTGAACTGCTTGACATTCCTCTGTTATTTGTTTAGATATTTGCTGTTTTGCTTGAATCAACTGCAGTTCTATGCTCTTGTTAGCAACTTTAGTTTCATATAGCATCTCTTTAAAGTCTGCTAACTGTTCTGTCATCAAGAGCAATTGTTGATTAAGCTCATTTATCTGTTCTTGAGGATTAGGGTCAGTGACTACTGCCATGACTTCCTCTTTTGGAGAGAACTCATTGCTAGAG
>NC_029773.3:57820513-57821698 GCF_000817695.3 Arachis duranensis
GGGAAGTCATAACCAACCCCATGCAACAAGTTGGAATATTGATGGTTCAAGAGTTCTATGCCAATGCATGGATCACTAGGAACCATGATCAAAGTATAAACCCGAATCCAAAGAATTATCTCACAATGGTTCGGGGGAAATACTTAGATTTTAGTCCGGAAAATGTGAGGTTGGCGTTTCACTTGCCTATGATGCAAGGAGATGAACGCCCCTACACAAGAAGGGTCAACTTTAATCAAAGGTTAGACCAAGTCCTAATGGACATATGTGTGGAAGGCGCCCAATGGAGAATAGACTCCAAAGGCAAACCGGTCCAACTAAGAAGACTGGACCTCAAGCCTGTAGCTAGAGGATGGTTGGAGTTCATCCAAAGATCCATCATTCCTACAAGCAACCGATCTGAAGTCACTGTGGATCGGGCCATCATGATTCACAGCATCATGATTGGAGAGGAAGTAGAAGTTCATGAAGTCATATCCAATGAACTCTACAAAATAGCCGACAAGTCCTCACCTATGGCACGGCTAGCCTTCCCTCACCTTATTTGCCATCTATGCTACTCAGCTGGAGTTATCATAGAGGGAGATGTCTCCATTGAAGAAGACAAGCCCATCACCAAGAAGAGGATGGAGCAAGCAAGGGAAGCTCCTTACAGCCCTCAAGAAGTGCATGAGGAAGCTCATCATCAACAAATCCCTGAGATGCCTCAAGGGATGCAATTTCCTCCCAACAACTATTGGGAGCAACTCAATACCTCCTTAGAAGATTTGAGCCATAATGTGGAACAATTAAGGGTGGAACATCATGAGCACTCCATCATTCTCCAAGAAATAAGAGAAGATCAAAGAGCAATGAGGGAGGAGCAACAAAGGCAAGGAAGGGACATAGAAGAGTTGAAGAACATCATTGGTCCTTCAAGAAGAAGACGCCACTAAAGGTGGATTCATTCCTTGTTCTTTATCTTCTTTCTATTTTCGGTTTTAATATTATGTTTATCTATGTTTTGTGTCTCTGCCTCATGATCATTAGTATGTAACCATGCCTTAAAGCTATGAATAAAATCCATTAGTCCTTCACCTCTCTTAAATGAAAAATGTTTTAATTCAAAAGAACAAGAAGTACATGAATTTCGAATTTATCCTTGAAAATTAATTTAATTATATTGATGTGGTGACAATACTTTTT
>NC_029773.3:57822676-57830192 GCF_000817695.3 Arachis duranensis
CGTTGGAAAGTAGATATCCAGGGCTTTCCAGCAATATATAATAGTCCATACTTTATTCGAAGATTGACGACGTAACTTGGCGTTGAACGCTAAGTACACGCTGCTGTTTGGAGTTAAACGCCAGAAAAACGTCATGATCCGGAGTTGAACGCCCAAAACACGTCATAACTCAGAGTTCAACTCCAAGAGAAGCCTCAGCTCGTGAATTCATCAAGCTCAGCCCAAGCATACACCAAGTGGGCCCCGGAAGTGGATTTATGCATCAATTACTTACTCATGTAAACCCTAGTAGCTGGTCTAGTATATATAGGACATTTATCTATTGTATTAGACATCTTTTGACAGTTTAATCTCTTGATCATGGAGAGGGCTAGCCATTCGGCCATGCCTGAACCTCTTTCACTTATGTATTTTCAACGGTGGAGTTTCTGCACACCATAGATTAAGGGTGTGGAGCTCTGCTGTACCTCAAGTATTAATGCAATTCTATCATTATCATTCTCACTTATGAACGCACGTGATTGACAACCACTTCCGTTCTACCTGCAACCGAGCTTGAATGTGTATCTCTTAGATTCCCCAACAGAATCTTCGTGGTATAAGCTAGATTGATGGCGGCATTTATGAGGATCCGGAAAGTCTTACCTTGTCTGTGGTATTCCGAGTAGGATTCCGGTAATGAATGACTGTGACGTGCTTCAGACTCGCAAGTGCTGGGCGTTAGTGACAGACGCAAAAGAATCAAGGGATTCTATTCCAGTAGGCGCAGGAACCAACCAGTGATTAGCCGTGCTGTGACAGAGTGCGTGAGCGTAGTTTTCACTGCGAGGATGGGATGTAGCCATCAACCATGGGTGATGCCTCCAGACGATTAGCCATGCGAGTGACAGCCGCAGAGGATCATTTTCCCGAGGGGATTGAAAGTAGCCACCGCTGATGGTGAACCCCTATACACAGCTTGCCATGGAAAGGAGTAAGAAGGATTGAGTGAAGCAGTAGGAAAGCAGGCGTCCCTGAGCCATACAGTATCTCCATATGCTTATCTGAAATTCCCACTATTGATTTACATAAGTATTCTATCCCTTTTTTTAAATCTATTCTCTTATTTCTATTTTCGAAACCCAAACTATTTTAATCTGCCTAACTGAGATTTACAAGGTAACCATAGCTTGCTTCATACCAACAATCTCTGTGGGATCGACCCTTACTCGCGTAAGGTTTATTACTTGGACGACCCAGTACACTTGCTGGTTAGTTGAACGGAGTTGTGTCCACTCGTGCCAATTTCTAAATTCCATAATTTTACAATGAATGCAAATCAAAGAATAGTGATCACAATTTCGTCCACCAGCTATCGACACACTTTTGAAAAGGTCACATTCACAAGTGTGTCGGTTGCTCTATCGCCGCATTTTTGTCGATCTATTGGCACGTGGTACACGAAATCGTGGTACACAACTTCGTGCAGCTGACCAACAAGTGCACTGGGTCGTCCAAGTAATACCTTACGTGAGTAAGGATTGATCCCATAGAGATTGTCGGTTTGAAGCAAGCTATGGTCATCTTGTAAATCTCAGTCAGGTGGATTCAAATGGTTATGGAGTTTTGATAATTAAAAGAACAAAATAGAACATAAAATAGGATATAGATACTTATGCAATTCATTGGTGGGAATTTCAGATAAGCGTATGAAGATGCTTTGTTCCCTCTGAGCCTCTGCTTTCCTATTGCCTTCATCCAATCATTCATACTCCTTTCCATGGCAAGCTGTGTGTAGGTGGATCACTGTTGTTAATAGCTACCATCCATCCTCTCAGTGAAAATGGTCCTCTACAATTTTCCGCATGGCTAATCAGCTGTCGGTATTGATGAAAACCTCTTTATTAATCATCTGTGTTTCTCTTTTCCTTTAGTGCTTAAGTTAGTTGAGTGTTTTGGGTGTTTTTAATGTTGCTTCTCTTACATCTATTTTGGCTTACTCCTCATTTTAAATGCGTGTTTACTATCGTTACAGAGATAATAACTGTATTAGTCATTGTTCATTATGATTTGGTCGTTATTCCTATTCTATAACTTTTTTAGGTTATTCTTTCATAATTCGATATTTTAATACTATGAATCTACATTCCCATAGCTTTAGAGTATCTGAGGTTACTGGATTTCTTCATTCCAGCATAGTCTTACTCCATTATGAATTAGAAACATTTTACGTTGCGCTAATATCATTCTTAGGCCAAATTGGCTTCTAGGAACTTGGGTCTAGTCCAAAACGGTGCCCAAAATACTCAACATTCCTTTTTTTTGAGGCTTTTGTCTTGTTTATTTCAATTTAAATGATGCGTTTGCATCTTTAGTACTTTTCTTGTGTTAATTTCTTATATTTTTAGATTTAATCATAATTTTTTCTTATAATCTCATCACTTTTAAGTCTCATTTGCCACTAAGGTATTTTCTAAATGTTACTCAATGAAATACAAGATTAAAAAAGAAAATCAAGTAGCAAAGGAAGCATGTTGATACGGGTTTTACACTACAATACTACAGACAAGTGCACCAGATCGTACCAAATAAAAAATTCACAGGGAGTGAGTGTCAATTCCACGAGGATTAATGAATTAAAAAAAGCAATGGTCAATCGATTATTCTAGTCAGAAAATCAAAATTAGAGTTTCTAAAAGCTTTAACGTAAATAGTAAAGTAACAAAAGCAAATAGTAAGCATTGAAAAAAAAATATAATTAAAGGAGAGTTAAGGTTTTAGAGATGTTGAAGCTTCTGGATTAATACTTTTCACTTTCCACCTTGATCATGCAAAGATAAATCATGGCATATCAATAATCAAACCACAATCCTTTGGTAATTCTATTTCTCTTTAACCTAATTAATTGCTAATCTCTTAGTCAATTATTTAAGAAAAGAGTTAAACATGTTCATTGATTCATAAGCCACACAATTCATAAGAATCTCCCCTATTTGTTTTTATGTCATTTATCAAATCTAGTTTCAAAACTTAAGAGTTGTGAGAATTGGTTTTCAAGCTCAATTTAATAAATCAAGTTTTTCAAGAAGGTAATAGAATTCAAGTTAGAAAAGAATTGTTTCCCAACACATTCAAACTCTTTTTGATGATGAATGAAAATCTATTCTTGAAAAGATATCAATGCATAAATCAAAGGAAGAAAAAACTAGTATATTAATCTATGGAATCAACAGAGCTCATAAACTTAACCAAGGAGAATTAATTGCTCATGTTCTTCAAAGAAATTTTTGAAAAAAAAACTGTCAAAAGAGAGAAGAGAAGAGCCTCTAGAGTCTCTAACTTTTTTTCTTAAATACTAACCCTAAAAGAATTCATATTCAAACTAAAACATAATCAAAATTCAAATAAAATCAAATCTAACTAATTAATGATTGCCTCCAGAAAAGCTTTCAATATTATCTTCTTGCAAATCCTTAATAAATGCTGTGATTAGTGAGTTGAGCCATTAATTGACCACATAAATGATGAGAAATTGGAGACTTAGTGGCTTGATTTGATGCCCTTGGAAGTAGCAAACAATCTTATGTGGTACGTGAGGCATTCACGAATGGTGTACGTGAAGCCTTCTTGATAGCCCAAAAGGCTCCCTATTTAAATTCACGTTATATGTGAGCAAATCCACGTTATACATGGTCTTGAAAACCTTCAATTGTGGCCTCTGTTTACTCCATGCGTTGTACGTAAAAAATCTCATGTACTACGTGAAAGTGTAATCGTGTGTATGCATGATGTCTCAAAATCTTCTTATTGTGCGTATGTATGGGTCATGCGTACGCATGATGGTCACATCCTACGTGAAAGCCTTCACGTCTCACGTCTAGTATTCTATGTACCACATTGAAATGGAGGGTCATTCATACGAATAAATAAGCGAATTTTGCCACTTGTGCGTACACATGGGTAATGCGTACACAGGCTTCCGTTTTGGCGTTGTATGCCAATGCTCCCATGTTATACGTTGGAGTGTCTTATTCCCCCGAGAGTGCATAGTTGGTTTGTCGTGGCACATTGCACGTGAAGCTTTCTGTTCAATTCAAGGGGCTTTCTGTTTGTATCCAGAGAGCTTTCTATTTGCTCCTCCTTTCTTGATCTTCTTGCTCAAAGTGATTCCTTGCCTCCTTTTCTCTTTGATCTTTGCCAATTCTCTTCCAAATTCCCTAAAATCAAAGAATTCACACTAACTAAAATTATTGCTCAGTCAACCATGAAAACGTTGTTTAAGTTGCAATAATTCTTAGTTTATTGAATGGAATTCTAAGAGAAAAATACTAAAGATGTACACGTATCACGATACCAAACTTAAGCTCTTGCATGTCCTCAAGCAAGCAAAGAATCATGGCTTAGTCATCAAACTTTCCAACCTTATAATACAAGGGTGAATGGTTGCAATCTAAATGAGTTTGGTTTGCCATTTCACTTATGCACAACTCAACACAATTGGTTATAATCTTTCAAGGCTTCTGTCCGGATTAGAGTATAGAATCCTTCCTTGAACCATCACCTTGAAGCAAGTTTATTTACTTTCTTTTAACAGTTTATTTTCATTGGATGCTTTGCACCTTAAGCCTAGCCGTGACTCTAAATATTTTATCTCAAGTTTTGCTCGACACAGTAACACCACAAGAACATAATTAAGGAGATCTTTGAGCTTACATTGTCCTTTTAACATTTCCAATCATTGGTGCTCAGAGCATTTGGTTTTATCATTTTGGGGGGGTGCTTTGCACCTCGAGCCTATCCTTGACTCTAAATTCTTTATTTTCAAACTTTTTGTTTGATACATAAGCACCACAAGCACTTAACTAGGATGCTCTTTGAACTTATTTTTCTTTCAATTTCCTTAGTAAGTGGTACTCAGAGCCTTTGGCTTCAATTCCAAACCCTTTTTCTTAGTTATTGTTCCTTATTTTCTTGCTTCTTCAAGGCTTTGTAAAGTATAAAGATCCCATAATAGTCCTCTAGACTAAAACCTCAGCAATTTGGCTCAGTTTGTATTGAACATTCTTAGTTAGTTTAACCTTCTAAACTCACATTGTCATGCTTTTTATGATCTATCCCTATTTCTTTTTGCTTTTTTCTTAGCACATGACTCCTTGCCCATGTTTAGGAGCAAGAAAAATTATAATTGTGGGTTATGATGGACAAGTAATGGTATGTACTTGACAAACAAAAATTTTAAATGTATTATATAAGATAGAACAAAATGAAACGAATGCATATAATTAAAAAGGTAGGAAACAATTAGAATTCAACAACCTTAGTTCTCACTGCCTTTTGATGTGTGGAAAACGATCCAACACAAAACTCACCGGCAAGTGTACCGGGTCGCATCAAGTAATAATAACTCACATGAGTGAGGTCGATCCCACAGGGATTGAAGGATTGAGCAATTTTAGTTTAGTGGGTGATTTAGTCAAGCGAATCAAATATTGGTTGAGTGATTTTTGTTTAACAGAAAGTAAATGACAGTAAAAGTAAAGGGGAAAGGGAATAATGCAATAAATTAAAGAGTAGAAGTGTAAATGTGCAAAATCTTAAAGAGCAAGAAAGTAAATGACTGAAGCTTAAAGTGCAAGAAACTTAAATTGCAGTAACTTAAATGGCAAGAAAGATAAATTGCTAGAAAGTAAAAGGGAATTGAGGAGTGGGGTTACAAGATCTAAATAAAGAAGAAATAGATTGCAGTAAATGGTTGAGCAGAAAGTAAATCAGAAGCAATAAGCATTCAAACAGAATTGAAAGGAAATGTAGCAGAGGTTCACAGAAGAACCCAAAATAAGTTGTGATCTCAGGATCCCAAGGGCTTAGGTAGCAGAGCCTAAAACCCAATTTCCTTCCCAGATCTAGATTCACTAAGCAATTAACAGAAAATTTAAAGATGAAGCAATTGAAGAACAGAATCGGATTGAATTATGCAGAAAATTTAATGTAAAGAGCTTGAATGGGAATTGGGACAGAATTTCCCCAATTTCACACACCCAATACTCAGAAAACAGAAGAGTAGAATTGCCCAAGAGAATTGAGGAAGGAGATTCTCCTTTGATCCTCTTAGTTCTCGGTCAAATTCTCTCAAGGAAGCTCGAAAGTAGAATTGCAAAGCCAAGGTAAAAGTGAAAATTCAAAAATGAGCATAAAAGTCCTAATTACATTAAACTAAGTCCTATTTATACACTTTCTATTCTTGGGTAATGGGATTTGGATGGGCTTTTGGATTGGTGAAGAAATGAATTCAAATGAATTTTTAATTTGAATTTTGGCCCAAAATCCACTTCCAGGAGGCTGCCCTGCCCTTGTGGAGGGCAGGGCAGAAAATTGATGCTAGGCACAAGAAGTTGGTGCGGCCATAGTGCGCATGATGAAGAAATTGGTGCGCCAGAAGCTGCGTGGTGCGCATGAGGAGGAAATTTGGTGCGCCAGAGGCTGCCCTGCCCGCGCCAAGGGCAGGGCGGGAAAGCTGCTGCGCCAGAACGTGATGCGTGCGTGCGCTTGGTGCTGCCAGAATTGAGAAGCGCGCGTGCGCGTGCTGCACGTTGGTGCGTGGATGATGCCAGATTTGAGGAGCGCGCGTGCGCGCGAAGCACGTTGACGCGTGGTTGCTCCCTGCCCACGCCAAGGGCAGGGCAGGAATGGTTTGGTGCGCCAGGATCGTGCCAAGGAAGGAATTGGTGCGCGCGTTGGTACTTCTTGATGCGCACACTCACGATTCTGCCCTGCCCGCGCCAAGGGCAGGGCAATGACCCTTCCTTCATGGCCCGCGTTCGAAACTGGGCGGAAGCATGCGCCACACTAATTTTCCTTGGTTTCTTGGTACGGTAGTCACTCTTAGTCCTTGGCTTCCTCATGGTCCCTTGCTCGAGCCTTGTAGCATGCATAGTTGATATTTTCTCCTTGATTTTCTTCCTCATGGAGCCCGATTCTGCCCTCCACAAGGGCAGGGCAGACTTTGCTTCTCTTGGTTCCAAGGCATCATTTTGTGCTCTGCCCTTGGAGTGGGCAGGGCAGAGTTGCCTATGCTTGCTTGGTCACCTAATGCTGCCATCCTAGAGGGCATTCTGCCCTTGTGGAGGGCAAGGTTGCTTCCCTCATTAGTTGCGGCACGCTTCTCTCCTCTTTGGCCACGCTTTCCTTTTCTTGTGTCACGCTTCTTAGGCCACGCTTTTCATTTTCTTTTCTTTTCTTTACCTGAAATAAACCAAACAACCACTCAAAGTATCACTAAATTCAAGAGGCTTATAAATCAATTAAAATTCAATTAAAATAAGCTCAAACCTCAATGATTAACATTAAATTCATGGTGGTTGTATGATTTAAAGAAGTTATGCATTTTTATTCCAAATCACTTACTTAGGATGCAAGAAAGTGCATAAATGCTAACAAAACAAGTGAAATTAGCTTGAAAAATGGGTATATGATGACTTGTCATCACAACACCAAACTTAAACCTTGCTTGTCCCCAAGCAAGCATCAAAACTAAGAG
>NC_029773.3:57830425-57833143 GCF_000817695.3 Arachis duranensis
CAAATACCACCATTAACTTCCATTCTTACTTATGCAACATTGGATATTTCACTTTTCAATTCAAACAATTCTCTTTTATTCAAGCATGTGGGAAACAAAACAAAATTTAGCTAAGTGATGGATAACAAGCATTATGCAGATTTAGCATTCAAACAATTTCACTTGCAACTAGATGAACACTTTAGCAAGGCATACAATGGTTTCCAAATTCAAAACATCACACAGCAGCAAGCGTTAAGTTCAGATACAACCTTTGAAGTTGCAGCCCTTTGATTTTTCTTTCTGCTATGTCCTCTTTGAGTCACAATGCATAATGTCTTCAAATGTTGGCTTATATCCTGCATAGTTCTCAAAGTTGCTTGATTCTCAAGCCCTTAATTACATGGTTAGTGAGCATAATACTGAGTGTGGCATCTTGAATTGATTTTGGTGTATGAACACCAAACTTAATTGTTTTGCTACTGTCTCAGATGTAACAAATTAACCATGAGTGAAACCATGTATCCTTGCTAAAGGTTAAATGAAACAAAAGCTAGAAAACAATTTAACAGTTGAGTAATGTGGTTGATTACTTGGAGCTAGAATCATACAAGAGGTAAGAATGTATTAAATGATATCGTTGGTGGAACACCAAACTTAGAAGTTTTCATTCTTCCTCAAATTGTTTTGGTGTGCAACACCAAACTTAGCTCCTTGCAATCCATACCAATTACTCAACATTTTTATTGAAAAGCTATGGAAAGAAACTACCTCAGGTTGGGTTGCCTCCCAACAAGCGCTCTTTTAGTGTCATTAGCTTGACATCTTCATTTTTGCTTATCATGGGGGTCGGAAATCACAGTGCCTTAGCCTGTCTGTCTTTACTATGAATTTTCTTCCTGTTTCCTCTTTGATGACTTCTATGCACTCTTGTGGAAGTATCTTAGTCACAGTGTAGTGATCAGACAACTTTGGGGATACCTTCATGGGTTGAGTATTGATCATCACTTGATCCCCTAGTGAAAACTTTCCAGTGGAGATTTTCTGTTTGTTTTTAGTTTTCTCCGCTGTCTCTTTTTGAAGGAATTCTCTGTTGTATTTTTCTTGGCTGGTACTTCCTTTTTCATTGTCTCCTATGATCCTTTTCCATCCTTCCTTCTTTGTGGTATCTTCGTCATTGGTTGATTTATCTTCATTGGTTTTGAAGAAAGTATTTGGTTTCTTTTTACCCATTTCTGCGAAGTGCTTTGCCACTTGGGCTATCTGCTCCTCAAGTCCTCTCATTAACATCTCTTGCTTCCTAGTTGTTTCCTCTTGATGCTTCATCATTCTCTCCATTAGGATCTCCAAGTTTGTGATTCTCTGAGAGTCTTGTAGGGTCGGATGGGTATGACATGTTGAAGATAGGAAGGGTGAGTGTGGGGGCGGCATGTAGTGGTTGTTATTGCTGTACTGGTGTTGTTGATGGCTTATGAAGTTTGGGTTGTTGTAATGGAATTCTCTTGGTCTGTGATCTTGGTACTCACTCCTTCTCCAGTTGAGATGGGTTTGGAAATGTCTGTGTTGTGGGTATTGGCTTTGGGTGGTATTAGTGAGTGGGAGATGTTGATTGGTTGTGGTCATGGAATTGTCCTGGCGGAAATTTCCTTGTTCTTGATGTTGAGGCTCTCTCATTCTCAGATAAGAGTGAGGTCTCCATGGTGGAAATTTAGCATTCACTGCAGCGGACAACTCTATGTTTTGCTGTGGTTGATGGTGCATTTGTTTGTTTTGGTCCTTGAACACATTCTCCTCTTCAATATTTTCCACTTCTTTTTCTGAGCTTGCATTATGTGGTTTCTCAGATGGATGTTGGTTATTGACTCCTTTGTCATTGAAGTCTGTGATTCCTTGAGCATTTGTTGTTGCTTTGAGTAGGCCATCTGAAAAATAGTCCACTGCTTTTCTTGTTTCTGGGGTCAATCCTTCATAGAAAGCTCGGAAGCCTACTTTATCGGTTGCTCTTTTGTATCTTTCCCAGGCCTTGAAAAGTGGTTCTTCGTCCCCTTGTGTGAATAGATATTTCTCTTCTTTCAGCTGGATGATCTGTTTGGATGAGGTGAATTTGGCTAGAAATTTGGTAACCAAATCATCCCAACTAGTGATACTTCCTTGAGGAAAAGTTTCAAACCATTGTGCAGCTTCACCCTTCAATGAGAAAGGGAACAACAGGATCTTGTAAGTGTCCTGATCTGGACCGTCAGTTTTGACCGCATTGCAAGTTCTCAGGAAACTAGATATATGCTGTTGAGGATCCTCTGATGGATTTTCATCATAAGAACAATTGTTCTTGATGAGTGCAATGAGTGGTGGCTTCATGTCATGATACCCCTTGCCTGTAGAAACATGATTTCCTGTGATATACAAACAATCAGGATGACCAAACAACAACACACTTGAGAATTAAGTGCAGTTATTTGAGATAAATTGTTAGTGAGTTAGTAGAAGCAATTTCTCGAACAGTTAGTGTGTTAGTAAGAGTTAGAACAACAGAAAAGTAAAAATGCTTAATCTAGATCTCCACTTCACTTAATCATTGTCAATCTATTTCAATCCCCGGCAACGGCGCCAAAAACTTGATGTGTGGAAAACGATCCAACACAAAACTCACCGGCAAGTGTACCGGGTCGCATCAAGTAATAATAACTCACATGAGTGAGGTCGATCCCACAGGGATTGAAGGATTGAGCAATTTTAGTT
>NC_029773.3:57835515-57836474 GCF_000817695.3 Arachis duranensis
AATGATATTATGCAACAATTATTTCATGAGTTATGCATTTAATCAAACACATATATACCACCACCAACTTCCATTCATACTTATGCAACATTGGATATTTTACTTTTCAATTCAAACCAAACTCTTTTATTTAAGCATATGGGAAACAAAACAATTTTCAAGCTAGGTGATGGATAACAAGCATTATGCAGATTTATCATTTTTAGCAAACAATTTCACTTGCAACTAGATAAACACTTTAGCAAGACATACAATGGTTTCCATGTTCGAAATAATACACAGCAGCAAGGATTAAGTTCAGATACAACCTTTGAAGTTGCAGCCCTTTGATTTTTCTTTCTGCTGTGTTCCCTTTGAGTTAAAATGCATAGTGTCTTCAATTATTGATTCATGTCCTGCATAATCCTCAAAGTTGCTTGCTTCTCAAGCCCTTAATTATATGGTTAGTATGTATAAACTGAGTGTGGTTCTAGGATTGATTTTTGGTGTAGGGACACCAAACTTAATTGTTTGCCACTGCCTCAGATGCAACAAGTCAACCATATTTGAAACCATGTATCCTTGCTAAAGGTTAATGAAATTAAAGCTAGAAAACAATTCAATAGTTGAATAATGTGTTTGATTGCTTGGAGCTAGAATCATGCAAGAGGTGAGAGTGTGTTTTTAAATGATATTTTTGGTGGAACACCAAACTTAGAAGTTTTCATTCTTCCTCAAATTGTTTTGGTGTGCAACACCAAACTTAGCTCCTTGCAATCCATACCAATTACTCAACATTTTTATTGAAAGGCTATGGAAAGAAACTTTTGCGTTTGTCACTAACGCCCCACAATCGCGAGTTTGAAGCTCGTCACAGTCATTCAATCCTTGAATCCTACTCAAAATACCACAAACAAGGTTTAGAACTTCCGGATTCTCTTGAATGTCGCCATCAATTCTAGCTTATACCACGAAGATTT
>NC_029773.3:57836701-57837228 GCF_000817695.3 Arachis duranensis
CGAGGTACAGCAGAGCTCCACACCTTAATCTATGGTGTGTAGAAACTCCACCGTTGAAAATACATAAGTGATAATGGTGATCATTGGCTTCGACCCCAGAGAGGGAACCAGAAGAACCAAGATCTGATCTAAGATAGCATAGGACTGATCAAAGATGAAAATACAATAGTAAAAGGTTCTATTTGTAGAGAACTAGTAGCGTAGGGTTTACAAAAATGAGTAAATGACGTAAAAATCTACTTCCGGGCCCACTTGGTATGTGATTGGGCTGAGCATTGAAGCATTTTCATGTAGAGGCTTCTCTTGGAGTTAAACGCCAGCTTTTGTGCTAGTTTGGGCGTTTAACTCCCATTCTTGTGCCAGTTCCGGCGTTTTACGCCAAAATTCTTGAGCTGAATTGGAACACCTGTTTGAGCCATCAAATCTCGGGCAAAGTATGGACTATTATACATTTCTGGAAAGCCCAGGATGTCTACTTTCCAACGCAGTTGAGAGCGCGCCAATTGGGCTTCTGTAGCTCCAAAAAC
>NC_029773.3:57837317-57865004 GCF_000817695.3 Arachis duranensis
TGTAGAGACTCTTCTTGGAGTTAAACGCCAGTTTTTGTGCCAGTTTGGGCGTTTAACTCCCATTCTTGTGCCAGTTCTGGCGTTTAACACCGGGCAGTCTTGAGCTGATTTGGAATGCCAGTTTGGGCCATCGAATCTCGATCAAAGTATGAACTATTATACATTGCTGGAAAGCCCAGGATGTCTACTTTTCAACGCAATTGAATTTTAACTAAAAACTAATAAAAATATAATAAAAACTAACTAAAACATACTAAAAACATACTAAAAACAATGCCAAAAACCGTATAAATTATCCGCTCATCACAACACCAAACTTAAATTGTTGCTTGTCCCCAAGCAACTGAAAATCAAATAAGATAAAAAGAAGAGAATATGCAATGAATTCTAAAAATATCTATGAAGATTAGTGTTAATTAGATGAGCGGGGCTTTTAGCTTTTTGCCTCTGAACAGTTTTGGCATCTCACTTTATCCTTTGAAATTTAGAATGATTGGCTTCTATAGGAACTCAGAATCCAGATAGTGTTATTGATTCTCCTAGTTAAGTATGATGATTCTTGAACATAGCTACTTTATGAATCTTGGCCGTGGCCCAAAGCACTCTGTCTTCCAGTATTACCACCGGATACATACATGTCATAGACACATAACTGGGTGAACCTTTTCAGATTGTGACTCAGCTTTGCTAGAGTCCCCAATTAGAGGTGTCCAGGATTCTTAAGCACACTCTTTTTGCCTTGGATCATGACTTTATTTTTTTCTTTTTCTTTTTCGTCTCTTTCTCTCTTTTTTTTTGTATTCACTGCTTTTTCTTGCTTCAAGAATCATTTTTATGATTTTTCAGATCCTCAGTAACATGTCTCCTTTTTCATCATTCTTTCAAGAGCCAACAATTTTAACCTTCATGAACAACAAATTCAAAAGACATATGCACTGTTCAAGCACTTTAAGGCATAGACACTAAGACACTAATGATCATGTAATAAGACACAAACATAGATAAATATAAGCATAAAAATTCGAAAAACAGGAAAATAAAGAACAAGGAAATTAAAGAACGGGTCCACCTTAGTGATGGCGGCTCGTTCTTCCTCTTGAAGGTCCTATGGAGTGCTTGAGCTCCTCAATGTCTCTTCCTTGTCTTTGTTGCTCCTCCCTCATGATTCTTTGATCTTCTCTAATTTCATGGAGGAGAATGGAATGTTCTTGGTGCTCCACCCTTAGTTGTCCCATGTTGGAACTCAATTCTCCTAGGGAGGTGTTGATTTGCTCCCATTAGTTTTGTGGAGGAAAGTGCATCCCTTGAGGCATCTCAGGGATTTCATGATGAGTGGGATCTCTTGTTTGCTCCATCCTTTTCTTAGTGATGGGCTTGTCCTCATCAATGAGGGTGTCGCCCTCTATGTCAATTCTGACTGAATAACAGAGGTGACAAATGAGATGAGGGAAGGCTAACCTTGCCAAGGTAGAGGACTTGTCCGCCACCTTATAAAGTTCTTGGGATATAACCTCATGAACTTCTACTTCCTCTCCAATCATGATGCTATGAATCATGATAGCCCGGTCTATAGTAACATCGGACCAGTTGCTAGTGGGAATGATTGAGCGTTGGATAAATTCNTCTTCGGATCTCATGTCGGATCTCCGGATATTCACTCTTTTTGAGTTTGAAAGGGACCTCGGGGATCACCTTCTTCATGGCAACAACTTCATAGAAGTGGTCTTGATGCACCCTTGAGATAAATCTCTCCATCTTCCATGACTCAGAGGTAGAGGCTTTTGCCTTCCCTTTTCTCTTTCTAGAGGTTTCTCCGGCCTTAGATACCATAAATGGTTATGAAAAAACAAGAAGCAATGCCTTTACCACACCAAATTTAGAAGGTTTGCTCGTCCTCGAGCAAAAGAAGAAAGAAGAGAGTAGAAGAAGAAGAAATAGAGGAGATGGAGGTGGCTTTGTTTTTCGGCCAAGGGGGATTTCAGATAGAGATACTTATGTAATTCATTGGTGAGAATTTCAGATAAGCGTATGGAGATGCTTTGTCCCTTCCGTCTCTCTGCTTTCCTACTGTCTTCATCCAATCCTTCTTACTCCTTTCCATGGCAAGCTGTATGTTGGGCATCACCATTGTCAATGGCTACAGTCCCATCCTCTCAGTGAAAATGTTCAACGCGCTCTGTTCTCCCATCCTCTCAGTGGAAATGTTCAACGCACCCTGTCACGGCACGGCTATCCATCTGTCGGTTCTCGATCAGGCCGGAATAGAATCCAGTGATTCTTTTGCGTCTGTCACTAACGCCCCACAATCGCGAGTTTGAAGCTCGTCACAGTCATTCAATCATTGAATCCTACTCAGAATACCACAGACAAGGTTTAGACCTTCCGGATTCTCTTGAATGCCGCCATTAATTCTAGCTTATACCACGAAGATTCCGATTAAGGAATCTAAGAGATATCCACTCAATCAATGGTAGAACGGAGGTGGTTGTCAGGCACACGTTCATAGATGAGATTGATGATGAGTGTCATGGATCATCACATTCATCAAGTTGAAGAACAAGTGATATCTTAGAACAAGAATAAGCTGAATTGAATAGAAGAACAATAGTAATTACATTAATACTCGAGGTATAGCAGAGCTCCAAACCTTAATCTATGGTGTGTAGAAATTCCACCGTTGAAAATACATAAGTGATAATGGTGATCATTGGCTTCGGCCCTAGAGAGGGAACCTGAAGAACCAAGATCTGATCTAAGATAGCATAGGATTGATCAAAGATGAAAATACAATAGTAAAAGGTCCTATTTGTAAAGAACTAGTAGCCTAGGGTTTACAAAAATGAGTAAATGACGTAAAAATCCACTTCCGAGCCCACTTGGTGTGTGCTTGGGCTGAGCATTGAAGCATTTTCATGTAGAGGCTTCTCTTGGAGTTAAACGCCAGCTTTTGTGCCAGTTTGGGTGTTTAACTCCCATTCTTGTGCCAGTTCCGGCGTTTTACGCCAGAATTCTTGAGCTGACTTGGAACGCCTGTTTGGGCCATCAAATCTCGAGCAAAGTATGAACTATTATACATTGCTGGAAATCCCAGGATGTCTACTTTCCAACGCATTTGAGAGCGCACCAATTGGGCTTCTGTAGCTCCATAAAATCCACTTCGAGTATAGGGATGTCAGAATCCAACAGCATCTGCAGTCCTTTTTAGCCTCTGAATCAGATTTTTGCTCAGGTCCCTCAATTTCAGCCAGAAAATACCTGAAATCACAGAAAAACACAAAAACTCATAGTAAAGTCCAGAAAAGTGAATTTTAACTAAAAACTAATAAAAATATAATAAAAACTAAATAAACATACTAAAAACATACTAAAAACAATGCCAAAAAGCGTATAAATTATCCGCTCATCACACATACACAACCTTAAACAAAGAAAAAAGAAGAATGAAAAGAAAATACCAAACATTGGGTTGCCTCCTAACAAGCGATTCTTTAACTTCACTAGCCTGACGGTTGTTCCTTGCTAAGGTGGAGGTTGATCATAGTGCTTCACCTCCTCCCCTCTCACTTTGAATTTTCTCCCTGTGTCTTAATGTAGTAGCTCAAGATGCTCAAGAGATAGAATTTTATTCACAGTGTATGGCAACAATGGGTGGTGAGATAAGACCACTTTCTCCCCTGGTGAGAAGTCTTTAGTAGAAATTTTCTTGTTCCTCCACTCTCTAGGTTCTTTTTTCTTGGGAGCTTCCTCCTTACTTGATACACACCCAACACCAAACTTAGGTTTAATATAAGGGGGTTTCTTGTTGATTGAAAATGGAGGCTTTGGTTGCAAACCCTTAATAATTTTAATTGACTTTTCACCTTGTTGCACCTTCTCTTTTGGTTCTTTTCTTCCCCAGCATGAAAAAGGAGTTTCTGGAAGTGATTTATTAGGTGTTTCCTTCAAGTTTGGATCCTTGGCTTCAACCTTCTTGCAATCCTCTTTATCACTTAAATGATGCATGATCTTGAAAACATGAAAAACTAAATGTTTCTCATGCACCATCAACATTAATTCATTCTTTTCAACATAAATAAGGGCTCTTTCAGTGTCTAGGAAAGGTCTTCCTAGAATGATGGAGGTGTTCTCATCTTCCTCCATGTCAAGAATAACAAAATCCACTAGGAGGAAGAATCTTCCCACTTTGATCAAGACATTTTCAACCACTCCGTGTGCATGCTTCATTGATTTGTCTGCCATTTGTAAAGCTATTTGTGTGGGCTTCAACTCTTTAATTTATAACCTTTTCATCACAAATAAGGGCATCAAATTAATACTTGCTCCTAAATCACATAATGCTCTCTCAAAGTTGGTATTGCAAATAGTGCAAGAAAGTTAAAAACTCTCTAGATCTTTCTTATTTGTTGGCAAGTTCCTTTGAATAATTGCACTACACTTCTTGGTCATCTCCACTATTTGGCCTTCCTTCAAGTATTTTTTTTCTTGGACAATAATTCCTTCTAGAAGTTATTATACAAGGACATTTGTTCAAGTGCTTCTATCAAGAGAATGTTGATGTTCAATATCTTGAATATCTCCAAAAATTTAGAGTACTACTTTTTTGGTTCTCTCCTTGGAGCCTTTGAGGGTATCAAATCCTATGCTTGTACTTTTGCACTTAGACCTTCTCTCTTGATACATTCTTTGAAGCTTGAATTATATGTTCGTTAAAGGTGGGGGTCATGTGTTCTTCCAGGGGATTAGCTTCCTCTTGAGTCTATTTCTCTTGCATGGTTATGGGCTCTTCCTTCTCTTCTTTTTTCAACAACTTTTCACTTCTCAAATAAATAGCTTTGCACTCTTCCCTTGAGTTTGGAATTATGTCACTAGAAAGATCATTTGTGAATTTTTTTTCAATTGTTGAGCAATTTAGCCTATTTGCTCTTGCAGCTTTCTAATTGAAACACGTTGATTTTGAAAATTAGACCTTGTTTTCTCAATGAAGCCTCTAGTTTTTTGCATGAACGTGAGTGTGCTCTAGGAGAGTTTGTAAAACTTGGTCAAACTGTAATTAATTAAATAACAAATCAAATAGGAGCGAATATGGTTAGAGAATTTAGCAATCGAAATTTGATCATTTAAATATGATATTCGGACTTAGTGAATTTTTCTGAGTCAGAAAATATAGTTTTCTGTGTAAAAACGTGCACTGAAATTTTGACCGGCAGTACTGGCTGAGATCTGTCTGGTACTGTAGCTGAGAAAATTGATTATAAGTAAATAAGGTTAAGAAATTAGGATTTATAATAAAGAAAGGTAGAAATATTTAAAATACAAAAACAGTAGTTATGAGGATTTCAGCTCATTTATCCTAATGAAAGGGGATTGGGGCGCTGAAATAGAGAAGGGAGGAAGAAGATAGAAAATCCTATCTCCATCATACTTCAAATCACCATAACTTTCTCTCTGAAACTCCGATTGATGAGCCGTTTACGGCCAAACGTCGCTCTTCTCATTCTCTACAATTCTATCTAAGTTTTGTAGTGAGTAATCCACTGTCCTCTGCCCAGTTTTCATTTCTCCCTTTAAATTCAAATTTGGTTTGGGTTTTCAGGAAATTTTGTGATTTTGGTTGTTTACGGGTGCTCTAGTATGAGCCATTAGTGATATTGTGAAATTAGTTATGTTAGTGTATTTGGTGATGTTGGTGCACAATTGGAAGATTGATATTGCTTGTGGGGCCTTGGTGAGGCTTGGAGCTAAGGGCAGGTGGAGACTTCCAAAGAAGAGGCTCAATTATTTTGGCTACAAGAGGTACGGTTTAAATTTCATTTAAGTACCGTGCGGTGTGATGAGAATTCCTAGGATAGATGCCCCTAGGATTAAGTTTGGATTGTGTAAATGGTTGGTGCTAATATGTATAGTTGATATGTAATGTGAATTCAATAATTGGGTTGGGAATTGTGTGGATTTGTATGTTTGGTGTGTTGAGAATTTGATCTATTGGATAATGAATATTGGTTTGTGAATATGCATTTAAATTGTGAATTTGGGCCGGAGGCCAGAAAGAGGTAAGGAAGGTAATTTGATATGTGTATTGTGTGATGATATAAGAGATTGGATGGATTTTAGACATTGAATATGTGAATAATTGGTTTGGTTATTAAATAATAAGGTTTGAGGAATTGAGGTGTGGAATTTGATAGTTTTGGGTGAAATTGTGTAGATGAGGTAGGTTTGGTTTGGTTGAGTGTAATTATGTGAATGTGATTAGGTTATGGATATTTGGATGAGTGGAAATGAATTTGGCTTGTGAACATTGGAAAAATTGGTGATTTCTAGTTTTGGATAAAAACTGATTTTTAACCAACTTTGGCAGTTCGTAACTCGGTCCACGGAGTTTGGAATTCTTCAAAATTGGATTTTTATGAAAAATTTATTTAACAATCTTTCCAACGGTTCAGAAATGGTTGAAAAAGGAATTTTGTAGAAGTTATGTGTGTTGGAAGTTTGGGGTTTAAAAATGTAAATTCTGTAGCTTTTTAACTTAGTAAAATTTTTGGCTGAATGTACTCCCACGCGTAGGCGTGGCCGACACAAACGCGTTGTTTTCAAATGTTCACTACCAATGCGTGCACCTGGCCGACGCGTACGCGTCGATGTGTTAATCCAATTGCCCAACCAAATTTCCGAGAGTTGTGCGCGAATTGCACTGGCTTTGTGCGTGGGGCACAAAACGCACCCACGCGTACGCGTGGCTGACGCGCGGGCGTCTCCTGGCTTTTCTCCCATCCACGCGTACGCGTGGGTGATGCATACGCATCACTATACTTTTTGGCTTTCTACGCGTGCGCGTGGGTGACATGCATGCGTGACCCTGTTTTCACCCCAAAGTTGATTTTTGAGTTTTTAAAGCCAAATTTCAGACTTCTAAGTCTCCTTTCTCACCATTTATGTCATAAATACTTATAGTATGCCTAGCGATGGAAATAGGCTAGGAGATGTGGTAACTTGTGGACGAAGTAAGGGGAGAATTAATTTTAGAGTTCTGACTAATGATGACTGTATAGGGGTGCTGAGAGTGATGATGGAAGTGCGGTGTATACCATGGGCCAAAAGGCTGTATTTGATAATGATTATTGGCTGGTTATTAGTTTTGCCATGAGCCGGATGGCTATGATAAATATTGATTTATGGATGGAAATGAAAATATGGCTTTGAATAATTGTTTTATCTTGAGCTCTCTTTCTCGGAAGTGCGACCTCAGAGAGATAAAAGAAGGTGAGGATTCCCTTCTTTGTTCCTCCTAGTATTGTAAAATCTCCCCTAGCGAGATGGGGGGATGTTAGGATCCCCTCCTTGGTTCCTCCTGGGCATATGAGAACGTACCTCCTGCGTAGATGCAAGGGTTGTGGTTACGCCCCACTTGCTCCAAGTTGGTTAGTATAGAGGCTCCCCGGGTGGATGCAAGGATTGTGGTTTCACCCCACTTGCCCAGGGTTATGATGAGTGATGTATAAATGTGCCATCATGTGATGTATAAATGACGATATGGTCATGATGAATGATTATGGAGTATTATGAATGAATGTAGAATGATTATCTGAGATACGAGTTTTTCTAGATAGAAGCAGTGACTAGCCACCACGTGCTCCAGGTTGAGACTCGATACTCTACTGATCCTATGTTGTAAGTGTGGTTGGATACTGTGAAAGTTCTGGATGAGCTCACCCCTGTGGATAAACACCAGTGTGGGTGTTGTATGGATAAACACTAGTGTGGGTATCGTGTGATTATGATTATTATCATGATTATGATTGAGGATAACTCGAGTTGGGGATGCACGAGAGAGGGACAGTCCAATGGTTAGCTACTAGGACTTGTCAGGTTGGCTATATAACCGACAGATGATATCATCAGCCATAGGGCAGGTATTCATCATTTGTATATATTTGAATTGTTTGGGTTTGACTATTTGTTTTGGATTGCTATATCATATATTCTATGTTATCTAACTATATGCTATCTGTTCTACTTGTACCTGAGCTGTGTATTGTTTGTCTGTATTGATTGTATTTGTACAACTGAGAGGTCCCTCATGCTGGTGTCGGTTCACGCTGAGGGCTGTTCTTGTTGAAATAGAATAATGATATGATTAATGTGAAATGAAGATTATTGAATGAGATAAATTGAGTTCCCTAGGTAGACGTAGTGAAGTGATTTCACTGCTCCAGGTAGAAAATAAGATAACTTGACTTCCCTGAGTAGATGCAGTGAAGTGATTTCGCTACTCCAGGTTGATAATGAGATAATTTCGGCTCCCTGGGTAGACGTAGTGAAGTGATTTCATTTGCTCCAGGTGAGGATTGATAAGCCACTATTTTATGGTTTATATTATGTTTAATTGAGTGGTTTTTATCAAATTCTTGCCCACTTATTCATATGATTTGTATGATTTTACAATTCGTTTCTAGTTTAGTTCTATGGTTGAAAACTTGCTTCCTAGAGATCTTTTAATTACGTATTTTAATTCTCCTTTATACCATTCGATACCGTGATCCGTGTGTTAAGTGTTTCAGGCTTCATAAGGTAGGAATGGCTTAGAGAATGGAGAAGAAGCTTGCAAAAAGGGAAGGAGCACAAGAAATAAAGGAGACAACCTACGAACAGCGATGCGCACGCATGGCTGACGCGTGCGCGCCATTTGGACAAAATCGCAGTGACGCGTACGCGTGCTTGACGCGTACGCGTGAATTGGAGTTCACGCAAACGATGCGAGCGCGTGCCTGACACGCATGCGTGGAGAGAAAAATTGTCAAAACGATGCGTACGCATGACATGCGCGATCTACATAAAATTCAGGAAATGCTAGGGACGATTTTGGGCCGCGTTTTGACCCAGTTTTTGGCCCAGAAACACAAAATAAAGCCAGGGAACATGCAGAGACTCAAGGGATACAACTTCTCATTCACATAATTTTAGGTTTAGATGTAGTTTTTAGAGAGAGAGAGAGGTTCTCTCCTCTCTCTCTTCTCTCCTCTCTCTCTTAGGATTTAGGATTAGGATTCCTCCTAAAGGAATTAGGATTTCTTCCTCTAAATTTTCAGGTTCAATATTCCTTTTACTTAATTTCTCAATTTAGTTTATGAACTCTTTATGTTTGGATTAATTTTCTTTTATTAATGTAATTTGAGATATTTCATATCTATGATTTTATTTAGCTTTTTACATTTTTAGCTTTGGTTGATTAATTGGAGAGACTTGAGTTATCAAACTCAGCTGTTGATTGAAATTGGAATTACTGATTGATCTGGATCACTCTAAAGCTAGTCCTTCCATAAAGATTGACTAGGACTTGAGGATTAAGCTAATTAGTCCACTTGACCTTCCTTTGTTTAGTAAAGGCTAACCAAGTGGGGTTAAAACCCGATTCTCATCATACCTAATAAAGATAATTAGGATCGGAATTCCAATTCTCATACCTTGCCAAGAAGATTTTATTATCATTAATTTATTTTTTCTTGCTATTTAAATTATTTGTTCTCTATTTCAAAAACCCAAAAATGTATCTTTTTGCATAACCAATAATAAATCATACTTCCCTACAATTCCTTGAGAAGACGACCCGAGGTTTAAATACTTCGGTTTATAAATTTATTGGGTTTTGTTACTTGTGACAACCAAACTTTTGTACGAAAGGATTCTCTGTTGGTTTAGAAACTATACTTACAACGCGAACTTATTTGTGAATTTCTTTACCGATAGAAAATCTGATCGTCAAGGATATGAAGTATGGATATAGAATTGTTGAGACAGAATAACTGGTGACGGTTTTGTTTATGATTCTGGTTCTAATTCATTGGAGAGTTAGGAAGTTGAGAAGCTTGAGGAATATGAATTAGATTCAGCATTCCCTTGTGACAGTTGCCTATTTATGGATTAGCGAGAACATAGGGTGAATGTTTGGTGAAAGGAAGTTTAGGATGCTTAGTGAGTTTTTATTGCTTTGCATTGTATTTATTTGGCACTTTTACCATACTGGGAACCCATGGGTCGGGGGTTCTCATTCCGTATATATCTCTTATTTTTTAGATACAGGACCGGATGCTCAGAAGTGAGCTGTGGTTCATCTGAGAGATGGCGAAGATCTTTACATTCTCTACTTTATATTTTGCTTAGAATCTTTCCACCTTTATTTTGAAAAGCTTACATTATATATTGAACTCTTAATATATATATACTGTCCTTCTCTTATTCTCCTTTATGCCTTTATCTGTATATCGCTTTCGAATTCACACTTTATCTTTTAGTCATCGAAACGTGAGTGATATGTCTTCGCGATTTTATTTCTACTCTTTTCAGGCTTCTCGATTAATATTCCCTTCAAATAGGCTTATATTTATATATTAAAAATCCACCTGAGAGTCGTACCACCATAATATCATTGACTTATGACTCGAGCATAAGGATTTGAATATTAAGGTGTTACAGAGTTTCTCCATGGCCAGTTCAAGAGTAAAAAGTCTTTGAGAGTCTTGAGATGGTTGGGTGAATGGTGGTTGTTGTTGGTGATGGGGTTTGAAGGAATTATGTTGAGGTTGGAAGTGGTTTTGTGGATGGTTGTTGTTGAAATTATGGGACCTCTGACCTTGATTTCTCAATCCAAATTTTGAGTGATTTCTCCATCCGGAATTATAGGTCTTGAAGAAGGGATCATTGTGAGGTGGCTTTGGAGTGTTATCTATATAATTTACTTGCTCCAGAGAAGAATGTCCATACTCCAAACCTTTACTTTGATGTAGTCCACTACTCATGCCATAAGAATTTCCTTGGGTGCTCACTGCTGAAACTTGCATGCCTCCTAATTGTTGAGTAATTACATTAATTTATTGTAACATGACTTTATTCTGAGCCAAGTGTCCAAGGCATCTAATTCCATAACTCTCTTCCTCATTGATCTTTCAGAAAAATAGAGGTACTGATTGTTGGCCACCATTTCAATTAACTCCAGTGCTTCATCAGTAGTCTTCTTCATTTGCAGAGATTCTCAAGTCAAATTATCCAATGAAACCCGTTAGGCAGGGGTGATCCCATAATAAAAAATCTGAAGTTGAACCAAGTCAGCAAACATGTCTGGAGGGCACTTCCTCAACATCTCTTTGTAGCTCTCCCAAGTTTCATAAAGGGACTCTCCTTCATGTTGGGAGAAAGTTTGAATGTCGGTTCTGAGCTTGGTCAACCTCTAAGATGGAAGGAAATTGGTTAGGAACTTAGTGACCAAGTCCTCCTATGTGGCTATGCTCTCCTTGCGCTGATTATCCAGCCACTGCTTAGCCCGATCCCTTACAGCAAAATGGAAGAGCAACAATCGATAAACCTCAGACGGGATGCCATTTGTCTAGACCATATCATAAATTTGTAGGAGGTTTGAGATGAACAAATTAGGATCTTCCTGTGGGCTCCCACTGAATTGACAATTTTGTTGCACTAGTGTGACAAGTTAAGGCTTCAATTTAAAGTTGTTGGCATTGATAGTAGGTATCACAATGCTACTTCCACAACTTACTGGATTAGGAGTAGTGAAAAATCCAAGGGTCCTCCTAGGTGGAAGGGCATTAGTATTGTTGTTCACATTCTCTGCCATGTTGAATTCAAACTCTTCTTCAACTGCCTCTTTAATTTCTTCGTCAACTCTCTGATTCCTAGCATGTTTCCTTTATTGCCAAAGAGTTCTTTCCTATAGAGGCCTTGATGTATATTTTAGAAAAGATAGGGAAAAAATATTGTTGTCAACTGGTTTTTATTTCTATAACCCTAGTCGGCCTAAACTTTATAGGTCGCGACTAGTGACTATTTACTTATTATATATATGTCCTATCTTTATTCTATTCTACCTTAAAGTTTTATTTATTTCCGCTTTTTTATCGCACTTTACCTTTCCTTTTATTGATGCGTGAGTGTTCCCGAATTCGTGATTTTATTTTACTCCTTTTTAGGATTCTTGTTTAATAATTTCTTTCAATATATATTTATATATTATAAATTCACCTTAAGAGTCATACAACCTTATTATCATTGACTTATGACTTGAGTATAAGGATTTGAATATTAGGGCATTACACAAAAAGCGAAAGACAGAACTTTCTCAAGTAGCTTTATCCTTGGATAATGAGGGAGATGTTAAGGCATCTAAGGAAGGCCTAAATATGCCAGATGATTACACTATTTGGAATGAAGTTGTGATAAAGAAAAAAAAGAAAGCTACTTTTGGTTTATGTTCTATTGGTTTAGATCTCTTTTCAAAATTGAGTTCCAAAACTTGCTCAGGGACATCCAAAGACGATCTAAATATTGAGCAAGAACTTCACATGTGAAAGAAAAGACAAAGGAGCAAGAAATGATTAATGAAGAGCAAAAGGTTAAGTTGGATGATATTGAGCACAAGTTAAAAGATCAAGGGCATCAACTAAAAGCTCAACAGAAAAGAATTGGTTCTACTAAAAAGACAATTTATGCTTTATATAAAAAGTTGAATCTCCCATTTCCTTCAACCTTGTTTGTTCTTGTGGAAAATGAGCTTGGAACAGGTTTTAATGATGATGAGGATAATAACATGAGTGATTGATATTTGGAGTATATGTTTTCTTTGATTTAGATTAAAGAATTTTTAGGTGAATTAGTTAGTGTATTTTAATTTATTCATGATTTGTGATCTTTTTAAAGTCTTTTCTGTTTTAGTTTAATTATTTTTTTTTTCTTATTTTATTATGATTATATTTATAGATAAAAGTATTTTAGTAATAAATCTTTTTTTATATCTTTTATTATAATTAATTTTTTTATGATTTTATTATGTATTTATAATTTCAATGATATAAAATAATTTTTTTATTATAATGGTCTTAATATAAAAAACAGATCGTGTACAATTTATTTTTTAAAATATTTATATATTAAATAACAAATTGTTTTGTATGAAAATTATGTGAAATATTATATTAAATTTGTAGAAAATTTGTGTGAAAATAATTTTTTGTTTTGTATGAGATTTATTTGAAGTACACAAATTATATTAAATTAAATTTATCTGAAATTTAATTGAAAAGAAAATTTTGATTTATATAAAATTTGTGCGGAAAAAATCTGTTATATTTGACTAAATTCATTAGAAATTTATCTGAAATGAAGTATATTTTTGTTTGAAATTTGTCTAAAATAAAATATTTTTATGTTTGAAATTTGTCTGAAGTACATTATTTTTATGTTTGCTAATCTATTTAAAATTCATATAAAATACATCATAATAGTTATTAATCTAACAGACAAATGTCTATTCAAAATTTGTCACAAAATCGTCTGAAATAAATTTCAGACGAAATTTTAAACAAAATGTAAATTAGTAACAAGGGTTTTTGAGACAAAAAATTATTTAAATTCTTTTAAAAACAAAAATTTTATCTCAAATTTGTTTGAAATTTATATCAATTTTGCCTTAAAATTCGTCCGAAAAGTATTGATTTCTAGTAGTATAAGATTGCTACATGTTAACGATATGTCAAGATATAATTGTCACGTTAACATTTTTGTTAATAGTGTTAACACTTAACAATATAATTAAAATGCATTTAAAATGTTAAGTATAAAATTGATATAAATTAAATCTTAAGAATATTTTTAAAATTTTGTAAATATTATAAGAATAAAAAATATTTTATTTTCTTTAAATAAACTACTTTTCTTCAAAGCAAATTAGTAACGTTGTCCTGGTATCAAGTTCTGTGAGATATTACCCAGGTTGTGCTTGAGTTTGAAATTTGGCTTGTTATATTAAGAAGATTTAAAACTATTAACATTAGACAACAGTTTGAGGGTTGCTACTAAGGGTGGTAAGCGGAGAAGGCCACCCCGCCCCGCCCCGTCCCCCCAGAAACTCATCTCGCCCCACCTAACTGTGGGCTAGCTGGTTAAGCCCGCCAAAGCTCATCTTTTTTATTTTATTATTAATTACTAAAAATATATATAATTTCATAACCATATTAATGAATTTATAAATTTTAAAGACATAAGAAATTATATTTTTTATCTTTACAAACATTAAAGTCTTTATAATTATAAACCATGTTTTCATCCAAAACATAATTATAAATATTATCTCCAAAAAAATAAACATAATCCAAAATATAATTATAAATATTGTCTCTAAAGCAAAATAAACATAATCCAACACACTCAATTTTCATCTTCATACTCTTATAAGATGGGTTGGGAGAAGTTTAATTTTGGAAAAAAATTACAAAAATATCCTGTTGAAAAAAAAAACCCAGCGGAGAAGCCCACCCCATCCCGCCAAAACCCACGGTTTAAGCGGTGTGGGTTAGGAAGGCTTTTGCTCTTTGATGGTCCCAATTTTCTAGCTTGACCCGCCTTTTTTGGCGGATTACGTAGGCCAACCTGGCGAGTTTAGGCCCGTTTGCCACCCTTATTTGCTACATATATACCTCCTCCAACAAGTACAAAATTGTGTGGCTCATGCCAACTTTGCACGAAGAGCCATGTTATTATGCGTTAGTATTCAATTATCAAAATAATATTTCTGCTAAGCGAAATAATAATTTCAAATAAGGGTGGTAAATGGGAAAGTTTGTTTTATTCCATTCTGTCTCACCTAATAAGCGATCTTAAAATCTCACCTTGTTCTGCTTAACAATGAGCTAGCAGATTGGTAGGCCAAGTCCACAAAATCTCTTTTTTTATTAAGTATCAAATAATATATATAATTTTATTACTATTTTAATTATTTATAATTTATAAAAACATAAAAAAAATTATAATTTTTAAATTCACAAACATTAAAGTCTTTATAATTATAAATATATAATAAACATAATTATAAATTAAATTTTTTAAAGCAAAATAATAAAATTAATAGTGTGCAAAGTAAAATAAATATTATCCAAAATATATAATTAAACATATACAAGTTTAGAACATAATCAATCAAATGTAAAACATAATCCAACACTACAAGAAAAAGCTTATTTTTCGACACAAAAAATCGACGTCTATCTCTCCCGTCGATATTTTTCGACGGCTTGCTGTCGATATTTAAAAAAAAAGATAATTAAAAATAAAATAATAAAATCGATAGCCCGGTCATCGATTTTTTTATGCTGCATTAAACATTTTTTAAATATCGTCATATTGTCGACGAAGCAGCGGTGGAAAATACTTTTATTTTAAAATCGACGGCCATGATGTCTATTTTTATATTTAAAATATCGATGACACTTCCGTCGATAAATTTGAACGGTCTAACTTCCTTTCTAAAATCAAATGAATGGTGTGGATTTAATGTATAAAATAGACGCAAAACACGTTACTTTTTTTCAAATTAAAATCGACAACAGCACCGTCGATTTTTATTGCTAAAAACCCCAACTCCACGCCTACCTCCCGCCTCCAACTTCAGAAACATAATTTTACCCCCAAATTCCTCACCAACCCTCGTCTCTGCTGCCGGTGTCACAGTTGCGCTGCCGTCACTCTGTTTGCTCGCGCCGCCGTCGCGCTCTGTTGTTGCTGTGCCGTTGTCGCTCCTCTTGCTCACGCCGCCTGTCGCTCCGCTGCTGTCGCACCGTCGTCGCTCCTTCTCTGTTACTGCCGTCGCTCCTCCTACTTTGGTCCTTCTCCGTTCTCTCTCAATTGATGGATGCATTGCTGGAATTTTAGTAATGGCTGTTACTGTTCATCTCCCTTCTGATTTTTCCCTCTACTTTTCTTTTTCTCAAATACCAAAAGGTTACTTCTTACTTTGCTCTAATCATAGCTCTCTTTTTATTCTTTCTTTTTTTCAGTTTCAAATTTTCTTTTTCTTCTTTTATGTTTCTGACTTCAACACCGGTTCCTGAGTTGAGAGCTCAATTCAATTCAAGTCACCACCGAAGTCATGTACGAGATTCCTATTTGATTGTTTAGCGAATTTATTATTTTTGCATCGGTTTTGCTTCAGTTTCGTGACGTTACTTATTTTTCCGTTGTATTCGTTTGATTCTTATCACTTTTCAATTTTGGATGGTGTGATTTTGATATGATTTCCCTGAACATATAGCTGAGATTTCTTGTTTTGTTTTGTTTTGTTTTTTAGAAAACTAATTTAGTTTAAATGTTTAAATGAATAGGAAATAGAAACAATTTTTTGTCATTTTTGGGGATGATTTTGTGATTTCATTTGAATTTGATATGTGACAGTGGTTCAACGGTTGTGGCTTGTGGGAAGTTATTGGTTGAGTTGAGAAAGCATGTGAAATGGAAATAAGCAGGGGAGGAGGAAGAAGAGGAGGAGTTTGAAGAACATGATGCAGTGCCTGTGCTCAGGGGAGCAATTGAGATGAGAAGGAGGCATGGATGAGATGGCAGTTCAAAGGAGGCTGGATGCAGGAAATATCAAATAAGCTGAATCGTCATTGCGTGAGGCTAGATGCTTGAATTATGAGGTTGGATACTGCACCAAATGATTAATTAGACTTTGTGATACGACTTGCTCTATGTTATTTACTCTAGAAGGATTGCATAATCATGTGTATTTACTTGCATGTATCCAAGTATTCATCATCTCATGTTTATTTTATTTTCTTCACAGGTATTTTCTATAGTAATGGTTCATCATTGGATGTAATAGTAGATACTGACTGATGTAGTTAGTGGCACTTAATGAGAAAATTTTTCCAGTTTCTTTCTTGTTCTAACTAGTTCTGAAACCAAGACTAGTTGAGTGAAATTGTCTACTACTACAAGTGTAGAACTAGCTTGCTTGTTTGTTTGTTTTTTGTTGCCAGAATCACTTTGACCAAGAAAGAATCATTGAATGGCACCAAACAAGAGAGGATCATCAAGCTATGAGGGTAATGATGAGAGAGACCTTCAGCTCCCTCTTTGTAAACGAAAAGTAGCACTACCAGACACCCGGTACCTCTCTTCTCTTGATTTTACCAATGACATGGTGTTGATCTTGGAACCTGTAATTCGAAAAGTGGTGAGTATTTAATCTATTATCTGTTTATAGCTGAAGTGAGTTGGTTGTTTGTTTGTTTATTTCCATATTGAGAAACTAAACCTTAAGTTTTTGGAAGGAAAAAAAAGTGTTATTGATTGTTCTGTTTTCTCTTAAACCAGTTATAGGAGATGATACCACCTATACTAGAACAGGTGATGCCACGTATGTTGGAACAGGTATTCCATCTATACTGCAGCGTTACCTACCTTCCCCCATGGTATGTTTCCATTTTAACTATGTTTGTGTACATATATCTCGTTTGTATAGAGAACCATGTATTTAGTTAGAAATATTCTTTTGTGATTCAAACTTAGTGATGGATTATCGGTCAGAGGGCAGATTAGTCCAGCAGCTGGTAGAGGCAGAACATTGCAGTTATGTCTGATGAAAGGGTTACCTGCAACCATTTTCACACAGATCAACATCACATCAGAGGATAGTTCCCCGCTCCAGGTTGTGATGTGTGATGCCATAATTCAGAACACCAAGGTAACGTATTTAGTTAGAGGGCAGATTAGTCCAGCAGCTGGTAGAGGCAGAACATTGCAGTTATGTCTGATGAAAGGGTTACCTGCAACCATTTTCACACAGATCAACATCACATCAGAGGATAGTTCCCCGCTCCAGGTTGTGATGTGTGATGCCATAATTCAGAACACCAAGGTAACAAAGGGAGATGGTCCCTTGATGAATCCACATTTTATGATATTTATTTGCTCTAATTTGGTGGATTTCATCAACTTTTCTTGCATTTATCCATTGAAATAGCATAGTTTCATAATTTCTTCCTAATTTGTGCTTAACTGTGAAAACATACTTTTTAGACCTTAAAATAGCTAAAATTAATTCACTTTAATCCCGTTTGGTGCCTTGATATATTTGTTGAGTGATTTCAGGTTTCCAAGGCAAGTATGGGATGGAAGAAGTGAAGAAAAAAGCATGTAAAAGGGAGAAATCATGAAGAAAATGAAGTTGGAAAGCTTCTGCAAAGGTGCGTATGCACAACTGTGACTACATGCAAGGATGCGTACGCACCAAATATCGTGCGTACGCACTATGAAAATTTTACACAAAGATGCCTACGCACCGTAGGTCGTGCGTATGCACGACTATATGCACGTGAGCTCATTAACTGCAAATCGCTGGGGGCGATTTCTGGGCCCCAAAACCCAATCCAACTCATTTTTGAAGCTATTTCAACCCCAATTCAAGTGGAAACAAGGGTGGAGAAATTAGGGTTAGTTTATCATTATGTAGGTTATTTTTCTAGAGAGAGAAGCTCCCCCTTCTCTCTAGAAATTAAGGTTCTTAGTTTATTTTCCTTGTAATTTCTCTTTTTAATTCTTGTTTTAATCTAGTTTCTTCTACCTTTCCTTGTTCTATTGTCTTAATTTCATTACTTTATCTTGTCACTTTCTTTATTTTTGCCACTTTTATGTATTTGCACTCTTGTCACTTTCATTTTCATTTAATGCAATTTTATGTTTCATGCCTCTTTTAGTACTTTATTGAGTTGCTATCTTTATTTTTCTTGCTTGGTAGTTGTAGCATTTATTATTTCTCGTCACTTTATCATACTTTCTTTTTATGCCTACCAAGTGTTTGATAAAATGCTTGGTAGGATTTTAGCCTAGTTTTCTACACTCTTGGTTGGAAAATTGTGTGGTTTGGGTGAACTTGTGTGGTGGATGTCCATTCCACATTGTGTGAGGGTTGTTAATTAATTTGGTTTCCACTAACGCTAGTCTTTCACTAAGTTAATTAGTGAGTTGATTAGGACTTGTGGATTGAAATTAATTATGCCTTTTTGACTTATTCTTGATGTAGGGTTGACTAATTGGGATTAATCCACACACAATTATCATGTTTGTGGTCCATAACTAGGATAGGAAGCCCTAATTACCCAATTCTCGCCAAGAGCTCTTTTTGGTATTTAAATTCTATTTGCATTGCTTTTACTTGCATGTTAAGTTACTTTCTTGTTAGTTACCTTTCTTGCCATTTATATTTCCTTGCCTTTTTATTTCATTGCACTTTATATTTCTTGCCTATCTTGCATTCCCCATCCCCCATGCTCTCTCTCATAGCCAATAAATGTACATTTCATTACAACTCCTAGGGAAGAAGACCCAAGGTTTAAATACTCTCGATTAATTAGAATTTGTAAACATTTAATGTGGGAATTAATTGTTGGTCTAGACTATACTTTCAACGATGGAATTCTATTTTGTGAAAATCTAGATCGACGGTAAATTCTTTCACATCAAATTTGGCGCCGTTGCCGGGAAGTTGCAATGGTGTATGTTTTTTGCTATTGTATATATGTTAATATGTAAATAGCTTGCATTTTGGTTGATTGTACATATGTTGCTTGCTTGATTTTAGCTATTGTGAATATATTAGTATGTGAATATCTTGCTTTTTGGCTGCTATTATGAATATGTTGATATTGTGAATATGTTTCTCTTGTTGGCTTTTTGTTTTTCTCGTTAGGAGATCATGGCTTGTTGGACACTCCATTAAAGCTTGGTGCAATCAATGGAGAACATGGAGACCCAAGTATTGTTTGAGCTTCTCAATAAAGTCCAACTTAAGGACTCTAAATAGAAGTGCTAGGTGGGAGACACCCCACCATGGTAACACCTTTCCAACCCTCTCTTTGTACATAGTTTCAATTTATTGCATTTTATCTCATTTAAATAGCTTAGGTTTAGTTTAATTTCAATCTTAATTGATTAGATTTCAGTTTAGATTATTTTTTTTATGAATAATATGTTTTGGGGTTGAAAATCTATTTTGGACATCCAGTTTGGTGCCTTAGAGCACTAAAATTTTTTAGAAAAAACAGAGAATGTGCGTGCACACACACCTGTGCGTACACGCACAACCCCAATTTTTGCGTTTTGTGCACGCGCACTCATATGTGCGTGCGCACACCAGCTTGCACTGCTTCTGCTAGGAGCGTTCGCACACTTTGTGCGTCCGCATCCCCTTCTTTTTGCCTCTTGTGCGTGCGCACGGACCTGTGTGCGTACACACAGATGGTGAGATAGCCGGCAATTTTGACATTTCATATTTTCAAAAAAAAAGTGTTCTGTGCGTGCGCACATGCTTGTGCACACGCACACCCCTTAATCCCCTCTCTGTTCAGAGCGCTCGCACGCCTTATGCATCCGCTCACCCTCCATTTCTTTACCTTCTGTGCATGCGCACACCAGCTTGCACCACTTCTACTAGGAGCGTTCACACACCTTGTGCGTCCGCATCCCCTTCTTTTTGCCTCTTGTGCGTGCGCACGGACCTGTGTGCGTACACACAGATGGCGAGATAGCTGGCAATTTCGACGTTTCATATTTTCAAAAAAAGTGTTCTGCGTGTGTGCAACGCACACCCCTTAATCCCCTCTCTGTTCAGAGCGCTCGCACGCCTTGTGCATCCGCTCACCCTCCATTTCTTTATCTTGTGTGCGTGCGCACACCTAGGTGCGTACGCACGCATCTTGATTCCCTCTCTGCTGATAGCATTCTCACACCTGGTGCGGACGCACACCTCCCTCAATTCGTTGAGTGTGCGTATGCACACATACCTGTATGTACGCACACATACCTGTGCGTATGCACGCCCCTGTTTTCTCCTACCTTCTTTTCTTCTCTTCTCTCTACTTCTTCTCTTCTTCTTCGTTCCACCCCTCTCTCCTCTTGCTTTTGCCTTCTTCTCTACTTGTTTTACTTTGTTTTGTTTGCACTTCATTTTTTATTTTGGTAATTATATTAGATTTAGTTTAGTTATTTGCTAATTGAATAAACTACATGTGTTTGATGATTATTGGGTTGCTCTTGCTTAAATTTTGATTTAAGTTTTGATGAATATGTGCACTATGTATTAAGTCCTTGTGTGATTGCCTAATTGAATTGCAAGTTTAATGCATGTGTTGTCGCGACCATATGTGTTAGACTATATCCTTGTTTGGCATCTTAATCATGAATTGTGCACTTTTACCTTAGTGGATTGAGTTGAACTACTTATCCATCATGGTTTTAAGTGAATATAATCACATAACAAGGTATTTGTTCCTTGTTAATGCTTTGCATTTTTTGAGTTGACTTGACTTGATTCTTATCAAGACTTGTCACTTTTTGTAACAAGCACCTTATACATGTGATTATTTCATTATTCCTAAGGATGAATAAGTAGTTTGCTTTTCATCATTGAATTGGTTGTTGTTTATTTTGTCATTTTCTATTAATTTTGCACTTTCACTTGCACAATTTCAATAACTAATATCTCATATACTCAATTCCCTTTAGTTGTGTGATGGTGTTTTTATGGAAAAATGGATTTCCAACACACAAATCTAACTGGCAAGTGTACTGAGTCGCATCAAGTAGTAATAACTCATTTAGAGTGAGGTCGATCCCATAGGGATTGATGGATCAAGCAACTTTAGTGGGTGATTAGTTTAGTCAAGCTAACATTGATGAATTGAGTGAAGAGTGACCAATAAAATGTAGATGACAAGAAATTTAAAGTTGCAGAAAGTAAAATGGGCAGAAAACTTAAAGTGCAATAAACATAAATTGACAGAAACTTAAATGACAAGATAAATTGTATTAAATGTAAAGGGTGTGGGTACTGGAAATTAAAGAAAGCAATAGATTGAGTAACTGGAAAGTTAAATTACAGGAAGAATAAAAGGAATTGGGATTTGGGATTCAAAATTAAATAAGAGAATTCAAGATGCACTCAATCAGAGAAGTAGAAGATGAAATAAAATGTAGCAGATTTAAACAGCAAAGCAAAATTTCATGGAAGAGTAAAACAGAATTGAATTTAGCTCAATTGCAAAATAAAGTTGAAGATATCAGGGAATCAAAGAGACTAGAAAGCAAGTCTAGATCTCAATTCCTTCCTTGATCCAACGGAGAACGATTTGCAGAAGAATTAAAGATGAAAGCAATGAAGAGAACTTTAATTCAAATCACAATTCACTTGAAAGTTTGCAGAAGAAGAAAGCAGAGAGAATTCTCAAGGTGAGATTGAAACAGAATTTCTTCAATTCTCCACCCAAGATTCAAAACAAAAATAAAAACTAAAAGAGAGAGCTCTCTAATCCTAATGCTCCCTATTGGAGCCAGCCTCTCCCAAATGGAGCTGCCTATTAGAGCTAACCTCCTATCTAAAATGAAAATGATGCCTTATATAGGCTTTCTACAAAATAAAAATGAAAATAAAATTAAAAATAAATTACAATTAAAATGAAATTTCTATTCTAATTATCTCTTGTGCCTTTGAGTGGTGTTAATTGGGCTTTTGGCCTTTATGGATTTGGGTTGAAAATAGCCTCTGTTGATTGCTCTTGGCCTTGGGAAGAAATCCACTTATGAATCGGACTAAGAAGCATTTACGTTTGAGTCAATGTTTGAGGCAAACGTTGACTCAAACGTCTTCGTGTGTGGCATTATGCAGAAGGCCAGCTGCTGTCACTCACGTTTGGGTTCATGTTTGAGGTCAAACGTGAGCTCAAACGTGATCTCCTCCAAGGCATTCTTTGGCCAACGTTTGACCTCACGTTTGAGCCAAACGTTGGCACAAACATTGAGTCCTCACAGGCATCAATTCATCAGCCAACGTTTGACCTCACGTTTGAGGTAAACGTTGGTGCAAATGCTAGCTCCCTCCAGGGTGTTCCTCTGCCAACGTTTGACCTCATGTTTGAGGCAAACGTGAGCGCAAACGTTGGGCTAATTTACTAAGTAAATTTAATGCATGCTTCCATTGGTGTAGTTGATTAGTAATGCCAATTAATTCATTTAACGCCTTGGTTCATCCATTGGCATTACTAATGAATTGTTTCTTGCATGCATGCTTATATTTACTTAATAATCCATTAACGTTGCATTCATTCAATTATTTCTCAATTAAGTGCATGCATGCTTTATTAATGCCTTGAACTAATATTACTTGCATGCATTCACTCAATTGATGAACGTTAGTGTTCACTTGTGCAACGCCATGGTTTATTGCAATGTTCTGAAAACCGGACCGGACCGAATCGGTCAAAAACTGGCTGGTTGGACCGAACCGGTGACTGGTCGGTTACGCTAAACGACACCGTTTTTACGTTTTAAAAAAATAAAAAAATAAACCCGACCCGACCTGCCCGTGGAGCACCCCCTTTCTTCCCCTGAGCCCCGACCTCATTCATTCATCAATCATCATCTGAATCATCTCCAATGGATAAGGAGAACCCTAGCCGCGCTGCCTGAACCATAGCCCCCTGTCGCCATCCTTCGCGCCCGTGGTGTCGCCATCCTCAGCTCCATCGTCTTCATCTTCTCAAGTCTCAACACCAGCACGCAGTAGCCTCTCATCGACGGTAGCCCTCCATCGACCCCAGGTGAGTCACTCGTCCTCTGCTCATTTCTCTTTGAGTCTTTGTCCTTCGCCTCTACTCATGTTCTTCCATCAATATGAACTGTTCAATTTCTGTGCACTTAGACCTCGGCTTAATTTTCTGTGAATTGAACTGAACTTAGACCTCTGCTCATGTTCTCTTTCTCTTTGTCCTCAATGTGAACTGAACTTAGACCTTGGCTTAATTTTCTGTGAACTTCATTTGTGAACTGTTCAAGTTCTGTGAACTTGCTCTGTACATTTTCTGATTTCAGTGCTCATCTTCTTCCTTCTTCGTTCCTATGATCAATTTCTATTTGGCTGTTTGTTGGTTAGCAATTAGCATAAGAAATTAATAATCTGAAATGTAAGTGGCTGTGTTTGGTCCTCTGCTCAATTTCTGCTCTATTTTGCAGCTTAATTCCTCTTTGTTGCACAATTTCTATTTGTTGGTCAATTTGTGTTTGTGTTTGGTCCTCGGCTCAATTTCTGTTTGCTGCTGAGCATAAGAGATAAAAAATCTGAATGTTAAGCTGGCTGGTCTTCTATTTTGCAGCTCAATTTCATTTGTGAACTGTTCAATTTCTGTGAACTTGCTCTGTGCATTTTCTGATTTTAGTGCTCATCTTCTTCCTTCTTCGTTCCTATGATCAATTTCTGTTTGGCTGTTTGTTGGTTAGCAATTAGCATAAGAAATTAATAATCTGAAATGTAAGTGGCTGTGTTTGGTCCTCTGCTCAATTTCTGCTCTATTTTGAAGCTTAATTCCTCTTTGTTGCACAATTTTTATTTGTTGGTCAATTTATGTTTGGTCCTCGGCTCAATTTCTGTTTGCTGTTGAGCATAAGAAATAAAAAATTTGAATGTTAAGCTGGCTGGTCTTCTATTTTGTAGCTCAATTTCATTTGTGAACTGTTCAATTTCTGTGAACTTGCTCTGTGCATTTTCTGATTTCAGTGCTCATCTTCTTCCTTCTTCGTTCCTATGAATATGATCAATTTCTGTTTGGCTGTTTGTTGGTTAGCAATTAGCATATAAAATTAATAATCTAAAATGTAAGTGGCTGTGTTTGGTCCTCTACTCAATTTCTGCTCTATTTTGCAGCTTAATTCCTCTTTGTTGCACAATTTCTATTTGTTGGTCAATTTGTGTTTGGTCAAAATCTGAATGTTAAGCTGGCTGGTCTTCTATTTTGCAGCTCAACTTCATTTGTGAACTGTTTAATTTCTGGAATTCCATCTGTGAACTGTTCAATTTCTGTGTATGTTCATTGTGTTGTGTTGTCTTGTGTTGTTTAATTTCATACATGTTTTATTAATTTCAGTTATGGAAGATAGTATTAATCAAGAAGCAACTGCTAATAACAATGCTTCTGTGAATAATAACATGCCTGCCGATACTCCTATTCCGAATGATGCTGCTAATCCTAATTCCCGTAGTGCTAATGATAGTCAGTCACAAGGTTCTTCTAACCTTAGGGGAAAAACAGATTTAGCTTGGAAATATGTTGCTCTACAACACATGAATGGAAAACCACAATATCAATGTTTATTTTGTCTACAAGTTTTCAATGGAGGTGGAATTCACAGGATGAAGAAACATCTAGCAAAGATTACTGGAGATGTGTAAAAATGTCCTAAAGTTCCATATGATGTGGAAAAACAGATGGAAAGTTTATTGAAAGATATTCAGGCCAGCAAAAAGAAAAGAAAAGTAAGTTTTGGTGAAGAGGGTGGTGATGAGGTAGAGGATGCAATTGATGAGGCAATAGCTCAAGAAGAACAGGAACAACAGCGTACCTCGAGTCAGCAAGGAGTTGGAGGCGATCCAAAGAAAAAAGCCAAAGTCATTCCTCCTATGTCTGCACGAAGAACAACTCCAGGAGCTCAACCAAGTATTAAAAGTGTTATGCAAAACAAAGAGGCGATACACGAGGTTGATAAACGATTTGCTTGGTGGCTTTTCGATTGTAAAATTCCATTTAATGCTGTGATGTCGCCATATTTCCAAGATATGTTGGATGGTGTTGCTGGTATTGGACCTGGTTACAAGGGCCTTCTTATGATAAGTTAAGGATTCATTTGTTGGCTGATCTTAAAAGAGAAAGTCAAATGCTAGTTGATAGTTATAGGAGTGCATGGAAGGAAACTGGATGTACCCTCATGGCTGATGGTTGGGCAGATCAAAGACAAAGAACGTTAATCAATTTCTTGGTGTATTGTTCTAAAGGTTTGTGCTTTGTGAAATCAGTAGATGCTTCCAGTATGGTAAAAAATGCTTTACACTTGTGTACTTTGTTTTCTGAGGTGATTGAATGGATTGGCCCAAATAATATTGTGCATGTTGTGACTGACAATGCAGCCAATTATGTTGCTGCTGGTAGGCTTATCAATAGAAAATATGATAATATCTATTGGTCACCATGTGCTGCTCATTGCCTTAATTTATTTTAAAAGATATAAGCAGCATGGCGCATATTTCTAACCTTGCAACTCGTGCTTCAAAGATCACAGTATTTGTGTACAATCATACGGTTTTCTTATCTTGGCTAAGACAAAGACCTCATTGGAGAGAAATTGTACGTCCTGGTGCAACCCGGTTTGCAACTGTGTTTATTACATTGAAGAGCATCTTTGACCATAAAAAGGAGTTGCAACAATTGGTTGTAGATTCAATTTTCACTGATCACAAATTAGGAAGGAGTGCTACTGGTAGAGCTGTGAGTGCTATTATTCTGGACGCCAAATTTTGGGACGATTGCTTTACTGTATGTAAACTTGTGGGCCCTCTGATTTACTTGCTGAGGGTTATTGATGCTGATGACCCCCCATCTTTGAGATATGTTTATGAAGGAATGCTAAGGGCAGAAGATGCAATTAAGGAGATGTTTAGGCAATCCAAGACTGCATATCAGCCGTACACAGATATTATCAACTCAAGATGGGACAAGCATTTGAAGAAAGATCTTCATGCGGCAGCTTACTTCCTGAATCCTAAATTCTTTTTTAATGAAAATTATAAAGAAGCACCTGATGTTATGCAAGGTTTGCTTGATCTTGTTACCTTGTATTGCAAGTGTAACAATTTGGATTCAGTTCAGGCAATGAAAGAAATACATTTATATAGAGATCGGAAGGAAAGTTTTGATAGACAAGAAGTTATTCCAGCTGCATCTGAACTTAAGCCTGGTAAGAATATGGTTGAATATTTGTTTAATCAATAGTAACTTATTTTATGCTCCTATGTTCTTAATTAATATCTTATAATATGTTATGGTTTTATAATTGGTAGATGAATGGTGGAGGTTATTCGGAGGCTCTGCTCCATGTCTACAGAAGATAGCTGTTCGCATTCTTAGCCAAGCATCTGCTTCTTCTGGGTTTGAGAGAAATTGGAGCCTTTTTGACCAGATTCATACAAAAAGAAGAAATAGATTGGAGCATGATAGACTGAATGACATTGTTTATGTTACCTATAATTTGGGGTCTTAAATCCAGGTAATATATATTTCATGAAATATCATATTGTTTCATTTGTAATCTTTATCATAACAAATTTGTAAATTATTAAATCTTCATATATTGTATTTAACTTTTTAGGAAGGAAAAAGAAAAAAGAAAGCAAAAGACACAACATGATCCAATTGATTATGAAAGTATCAGCCAAGTTGACTTCTGGGTGACTGAAGAGGTTGTAGAGAAAGAGCCTGATCTTCCTAGTAATGTGGATGACTTATTGCGTGAGTATAGTATATTTAGTTTCTAATGATTTATTAGAATGTTGTTAGTTTATAATTGATGAGCGGATAATTTATACGCTTTTTGGCATTGTTTTTAGATAGATTTTAGTAAGTTTGAGCTACTTTTAGGGATGTTTTCATTAGTTTTTATGTTAAATTCACATTTCTGGACTTTACTATGAGTTTGTGTGTTTTTCTGTGATTTCAGGTAAATTCTGGCTGAAATTGAGGGACTTGAGCAAAACTCTGAAAAAGGCTGACAAAAGGACTGCTGATGCTGTTGGAATCTGACCTCCCTGCACTCAAAATAAAATTTCTGGAGCTATATAACTCCAATCGGCGGGATCTCAACGGCGTTGGAAAGTAGACATCCAGAGCTTTCCAGCATTATATAATAGTCCATACTTTATTTGAAGAATGACGACGTAACTTGGCGTTAAACGCCAAGTTCATGCTGCTGTCTGGAGTTAAACGCCAGAAAAACGTCATGATCCGGAGTTGAACGCCCAAAACACGTCATAAC
>NC_029773.3:57865600-57868020 GCF_000817695.3 Arachis duranensis
GAGCGGGAACCAACCGGTGATTAGCCGTACTGTGACAGAGTGCGTGAGCATTAGTTTTCACTGCGAGGATGGGATGTAGCCATCAGCCATGGGTGATGCCTCCAGACGATTAGCCATGCGAGTGACAGCCGCGGAGGATCATTTTCCCGAGGGGATTGAAAGTAGCCACCGCTGATGGTGAACCCCTATACACAGCTTGCCATGGAAAGGAGTAAGAAGGATTGGATTGAAGCAGTAGGAGAGCAGACGTTCTTGAGCCATACAGTATCTCCACATGCTTATCTGAAATTCCCACCAATGAATTTACATAAGTATTCTATCCCTTTTATTTTTTCTACTTTTCTATTTCTATTTTCGAAACCCAAACTATTTTATCTGCCTAACTGAGATTTACAAGGTTACCATAGCTTGCTTCATACCAACAATCTCTGTGGGATCGACCCTTACTCACGTAAGGTTTATTACTTGGACGACCCAGTACACTTGCTGGTTAGTTGAACGGAGTTGTGCCCACTCGTGCCAATTTCTAAATTCCATAATTTTACAATAAAAACAATTTAAAGAACAGTGATCACGATTTCGTCCACCAAGTTTTTGGCGCCGTTGCCGGGGATTGTTCGAGTATGGACAACTGACGGTTCATCTTGTTGCTCAGATTAGGTAATTTTCTTTTCAAAAAAAAAATCATAAACTCATAAAAACCAAAAAAATATTTTGTGTTCTTGTTTGAGTCTTGAGTTAATTTTTAAGTTTGGTGTCAATTGCATGCTTTTAAAATTTTTCTTGCATTTTTTTCGAAAATCTCATGCATTCATAGTGTTCTTCATGATCTTCAAGTTGTTCTTGACAAGTCTTTTTGTTTGATCTTGATGATTTCTTGTTTTGTGTTGTTTGTTGTTTGTCATGTGCATTTTTGCATTCATATTTTCCATGCATTAAAGATTTCTAAGTTTGGTGTCTTGCATGTTTTCTTTGCATCAAAAATTTTTCAAAATTATGTTCTTGATGTTCATCATGATCTTTAAGGTGTTCTTAGTGTTCATCTTGACATTCATAGTGTTCTTGCATGCATCTTGTGTCTTGATCCAAAATTTTCATGTTTTGGGTCATTTTTGTGTTTTTCCTTAAAAATTCAAAAAATCAAAAAAATATCTTTTCCTTATTTCCCTCCAAAATTTCGAAATTTTGGTTTAACTTGGTCAAAAAAAATATTTTTAAAATTAGTTGTTTCTTACAAGTCAAGTCAAAATTTCAATTTTAAAAATCTTATCTTTTCAAAATCTTTTTCAAAAATCATATCTTTTTCATTTTTTCTATTTTTCGAAAATTTCAAAAAAATATTTTTCAAAATATTTTCAAAATCTTTTTCTTATCTTTATATCATATTTTCGAAAATTAGCTAACAATTAATGTGATTGTTTCAAAAATTTGAAGTTTGTTACTTTCTTGTTAAGAAAGGTTCAATCTTTAAGTTCTAGAATCTTATCTTGTAGTTTCTTGTTAGTGAAGTAAATAATTTCAAATTTTTAAAATTAAAATCTTTTTATCTTTTATCTTATCTTTTTCAAAAAAATTTTATCTTTTTCAAAATTTGATTTCAAAATATCTTATCTAACTTCTTATCTTCTTATCTTTTTAAAATTTGATTTCAAATCTTTTTCAATCAACCAAACTAACTTTTTGTTTGCTTCCTATCTTTTTCAAAACCACCTAACTACTTTTCCCTCTCTAATTTTCGAAAATACCCCTATATTTTTCAAAAATTCTTTTTAATTAACTAATTGTTTCAAGTTTTAATTTTAATTTTAATTCATCTTTAATTTTCGAAAATACTAACCCCTTTTTCAAAAATTATTTTCGAATTTTTCTCCCTCTCTTCTCTTCTTCTATTTAATTAATTAATTACTAACACTTTTCTTCACCTCTCTTCATCTAAAAATCCGAATTCTTCTTCATCCTTCTACCCCTTTCTTTTTCTACTAACATAAAGGAATCTCTATACTGTGACATAGAGGATTCCTCTTTCTTTTCTTGTTTCTTCTCTTTCATATGAGCAGGAACAGGGAAAAAGGCACTCTTGTTGAAATAGATCCAGAACCTGAAAGGACTCTGAAGAGAAAATTAAGAGAAGCTAAATTACAACAAACCAGAAATAACCTTTCAGAAATTTTCGAACAGGAGAAGGAGATGGCAGCCGAAAATAATAATAATAATGCAAGGAGAATGCTTGGTGACTTCACAAAGCCAACGTCCAAGTTTGATGGAAGAAGCATCTCCATTCCTGCCATTAGAGCCAATAATTTTGAGCTTAAGCCTCAACTAGTTGCTTTAATGCAACAAAACTGCAAGTTTTATGGACTTCCATCTGAAGATCCTTATCAGTTTTTAACTGAGTTCTTGCAGATCTGTGAGACTGTAAA
>NC_029773.3:57868193-57868696 GCF_000817695.3 Arachis duranensis
AACAACCAGTTCATGTATACCTCTGAGAGGAATTCCGTGAATAATGGGGTACCTCAGAAGAAAGGAGTTCTTGAAATTGATACTCTGAATGCCATATTGGCTCAGAATAAAGTGTTGACTCAACAGGTCAACATAATCTCTCAAAATCTGAATGGATTGCAACATGCATCCAATAGTACTAGAGAGGCAGCTTCTGAAGAAGCTTATGATCCTGAGAACCCTGCCATGGCAGAGGTTAATTACATGGGTGAACCATATGGAAACACCTACAACCCATCATGGAGAAATCACCCAAATTTCTCCTGGAATGATCAACAAAAGCCTCAACAAGGCTTTAACAATGGTGGACGCACTAGGCTAAGCAATAGCAAGCCATATCCATCATCTTCTCAGCAACAGACAGAGAATTCTGAACAAAACAATTCTAATTTAGCCAATATAGTCTCTGATCTGTCAAAGGCCACTTTCAGTTTCATGAATGAAACAAGATCCTCCATCAGAAA
>NC_029773.3:57870161-57871170 GCF_000817695.3 Arachis duranensis
CTCAGGATCTGTGGACCTCACAGGATCCCCACCTACCTCGCCCTCTCTCTTTTCATGGTCATCCCTTCTGTTTTTCATTCACCACCTACATCTATCCACTCTTCCCCATACACCCCACCTACCTTTACAATTCAACTTCTCTTTAACACCAAAATCCCACCCATATAGCCGAATCCATCTCCCCTCACTCACCTCCATTTTCTTCTTCTTCTTCTTCCTCTCTTCTTTCTTCTCTTGCTCGAGGGCGAGCAATATTTTAAGTTTGGTGTGGTAAAAGCATAGCTTTTTTGCTTTTCCATTACCATCAATGGCACCTAAGGCCAGAGAAACCTCAAAGGGAAGACAAAAGCTTCCACCTCTGAGTCTTGGGAGATGGAAAGACTAATATAAAGCCGTCTTAGCTCAGTGGTAGAACATGTGGCTGCAAATCAAGAGATCCCTGAGATACCTCAGGGGATAAGTTATCCTCCACACAAATATTGGAAGCAACTAAGGGTAGAAACACCAAAATTACTAAAGAATCATTCAACAGAAGCAAGGAAGAGACATAGAGGAGCTCAAAAAGCACCATTGGACCTTCAAGAAGGCACCACCCTCACTCAGGTGGATTCATTCCTTGTTCTTATTTCTTTCTGCTTTTTGGTTTTTAATGTTGTGTTTATCTATGTTTTGTGTCTCTACTTCATGATCATTAGTATGTAACCATGCCTTAAAGCTATGAATAAATCCAATAATTCCTTCACCTCTCTTAAATAAAAAAATGTTTTAATTCAAAAGAACAAGAAATACATGAATTTCAAATTTATCCTTGAATTTAATTTAATTATATTGATGTGGTGACAATACTTTTTGTTTTCTGAATGAATGCTTGAACAGTGCATATGTCTTTTGATATTGTTGTTTATGAGTGTTAAAATTGTTGGCTCTTGAAAGAATGATGAACAAAGAGAAATGCTATTGATAATCTGAAAAAAATCATGAAATTGATTCTTGAAGCAAGAAAAAGCAG
>NC_029773.3:57871925-57896136 GCF_000817695.3 Arachis duranensis
GACTTTACTATGAGTTTGTGTGTTTTTCTGTGATTTCAGGTAAATTCTGACTGAAATTGAGGGATTTGAGCAAAACTCTGAAGAAGGCTGACAAAAGGACTGCTGATGTTGTTGGAATCTGACCTCCCTGCACTCAAAATAAAATTTCTGGAGCTATATAACTCCAATCGGCGGGATCTCAACGGCGTTGGAAAGTAGACATCCAGAGCTTTCCAGCATTATATAATAGTCCATACTTTATTTGAAGAATGACGACGTAACTTGGCGTTGAACGCCAAGTTCATGCTGCTGTCTGGAGTTAAACGCCAGAAAAACGTCATGATCCGGAGTTGAACGCCCAAAACACGTTATAACTTGGAGTTCAACTCCAAGAAAAGCCTTAGCTCGTGGATAGATCAAGCTCAGCCCAAGCATACACCAAGTGGGCCCCGGAAGTGGATTTATGCATCAATTACTTACTCATGTAAACCCTAGGAGCTAGTTTATTATAAATAGAACATTTAACTAATGTATTTGACATCTTTTGACAGTTAAGTCTTTGGATCATTCGGTCTTGTGACCACATGGGGGCTGGCCATTCGGCCATGCCTGTACCTTTCACTTATGTATTTTCAACGGTGGAGTTTCTGCACACCATAGATTAAGGGTGTGGAGCTCTGCTGTACCTCAAGTATTTAGTAGGATTCCGGTAATGAATGACTGTGACGTGCTTCAGACTCGCAAGTGCTGGGCGTTAGTGACAGACGCAAAAGAATCAAGGGATTCTATTCCAGTAGGAGCGGGAACCAACCAGTGATTAGCCGTGCTGTGACAGAGCGCGTGAGCGTAGTTTTCACTGCGAGGATGGGATGTAGCCTTCGGCCAGTGTGATGCCTCCAGACGATTAGCCATGCGAGTGACAGCCGCAGAGGATCATTTTCCCGAGGGGATTGAAAGTAGCCACCGCTGATGGTGAACCCCTATACACAGCTTGCCATGGAAAGGAGTGAGAAAGACTGAGTTGAAGCAGTAGGAAAGTAGGCGTTCTTGAGCCATACAGTATCTCCACATGCTTATCTGAAATTCCCACCAATGAATTTACATAAGTATTCTATCCCTTTTATTATTTCTACTTTCCTATTTCTATTTTCGAAACCCAAACTATTTTATCTGCCTAACTGAGATTTACAAGGTAACCATAGCTTGCTTCATACCAACAATCTCTGTGGGATCGACCCTTACTCACGTAAGGTTTATTACTTGGACGACCCAGTACACTTGCTGGTTAGTTGAACGGAGTTGTGTCCACTCGTGCCAATTTCTAAATTCCATAATTTTACAATAAAAACAATTTAAAGAACAGTGATCACGATTTCGTCCACCAATAATATAATGATAACATTTCTATTTTATTAGGTGAAATTGATGCTGATTTATATCCAAGTGGCGGTGGTAGTAGTGGTCTTTATGCTGCATCTCTTTCTTCTGCTGATCAGGGTGGGAATGAAGGTAAAGATCATCCCACCGAAGCAGATTTGCAACAAGTTCTTACGGATTTTGATAATTGATAAACCATGATGTTGGGATTTAACATTTAAATATGCTTTTATTACTATTTAACTTTTGAGTTTGGATTTTGATAAGATCATATGTATTTGGTTGATGATATTTTATGTAGTGTTTTTAATTTCGAAGATATTTTAAGATTTGTATCAGACTATAATTATATTTTAGGATGTGTATTTATAATTTATTTATTATTCTACTCTGAAACGGTTTTTCCGGTTGAACCACCGGTTGAACTGGTTAGACCAGTGAACCAGTGAACCAGTGATTAGAGCGGTTTGATGATCGGTCCGGTTTTCTGAACCTTGGTTTATTGGCTTATATGCATGCATAAGGCATTAATGCATGCCATGGCTTCATGGTCATGGGCCAAGCTTTTAAAAGCGTGGCCTAAAGCTCCAAAGTGTGCTTAATCTTCAAAGTGTGCCCAAATTCCTCTTTTCTTCTTTTCAGCTTATTTTGTGCTCTTTTTGCTTCTTTTTCTTCTTATTTCCTACAAAATTTATAAAATCAAAAGATCAAGAAAATATACCAATTAAGCACAAAATCATGCAATAATTAAGCATAAATAATCAATTTCTTGTATGAAAAAGCATAGAAAAACATGTCATCACAACACCAAACTTAAACCTTGCTTGTCCCCAAGCAAGAAAAGAATCATGCAATAGAGATTGACAATCCAAGGTAAGAAGAATAGCAACTCAATGTTCATGGTAGGCTAGTTTTCCATGCATGCTACAATCACAAAAGAAATGTAAATGATTGATGCTTCTATCTAGTTCAATTTATGAAATCTTTTCCTTATAATTCTTCCTTGAAACAAGCTTTTTTTTAGCTTCTCCTTTTGGGTGCTTTGCCCCATGAGTTGATAACAAAGCTACGATTCTAAATGCTTTATTTTCAAGTATTACCACTTGATACATAAGCACCACAAGCATTTGAATTAGAGGACTTTATTAAGCTCATTTTTTTCTTTTCTTGACTCTCTAATCATTGATGCTCAGAACCTTGAGCTTTGAGGGAGTGCCTTTGCACTTGAGCCTAGCCTTGACTTCTAAGTGTTTTGTTTTCAAGCATTTGGCTTGATACATAAACACTACAAGTACTTAACAATAGAATTGTCATTGGTACTCAGAGCCTTCAGCTTTCTCATTCTTTCCCTTTTTCTTTTCTTGCCCTTTTTTTGCTTTTTTTTCAAGGTTTTCATGATTTCAAAAGATTTCACAAAATGTCCTAGATGAAAACTTCAATTAAATAAAATCTAATGCAATTGAGCAACAATCAATCATACTAGCTTTCCAATACTTGTATGCACATGCTAAGTTCTTCTTTAATTCCTTGTTCGTTTATGATCATGATGCTTTTTTGCTTTTGAATTCACAAAACTCAAGTTGGTAGTCATAATGTCACAGCAACATGTTGCAAATCAAAATTTAGGCTATGCTTATTCATACCTCACATGCATACAGGGAATATAAAGACAATCATGCAAATTAAAGTGCTATAAACAAATGAGAGGAAAAGAAACTTTACAGCCTTGTAATTCATATTCTCTATTGTTGTCATTTTCCTCCCATTCTTCTTCATCCCATACCAACTTCAGGATGCTTTCTCTTCCTCAAGAAATAATTAGAACAATGGCTATAGGGCTAAGATAGATCATGAATGTCTTACACAATAAAATGTTAGTGATACATGTGTTGAAGCAAGCAGAATTAAGAATAACTATCAAGGCACAGAGAAACAAAGACATTGTGATTGCAAAAATCAAATGATGTGCATGATACATTGCATAAAGATATAAGTGGCACACCAAACTTAGTGTGACACTCTCACTTGGAATTGATGCAAGTATCCAGCAAGAATTGGAAGTAAATTTTGTTACATAGCAACACCAAACTTAGAATACAACCATATGTCAATTTATTTGAACTAAAACTAAATACAAGGAACTGTTATATGTTAAATACAATCACCAAGCAAAGAATCTGTCATGAATAAGGATCTCTTAGTGATGTATTAACAAAAACAGTTAATAAAGCAAGAAAATGACTCAAACAAAAAGAAAACTAAAATTGTCCAACTAAATGAAAGATAACACTGCAAAGGCATTATGATTATGCAGACAAGTGGTGTTGCTGGATGATTTGCATAAAAAAAGTAAGTGGCACACCAAACTTAGAATCTTAGTGTGTCACTTCCATGTAAAATTGATGCAATCATCCAAAGGGATTGAAAATAATTTGTTGCAGGGCAACACCAAACTTAGAATGTGATCATATGCCAATTTATTGAAATTTAACTAAACAGACAAAGAAAATGAACCAGACAAAGAAATAAAATGTTACCCAAGGTTGGGTTTCCTCCCAACAAGCGCTCTTTTAGTGTCATTAGCTTGACATGTTGTTCTTCACTTTCTTCCTCTTCTTCTAGTTGGTTAAGAGGAATGACCTCAAGGGGGGAGAAGATTCAGCTACTGTCCCTTGTCTTGGCCTTTCCTCAGCAAGCTTCGTTTTGCAAATGGTTTGATTGATCTTGCTTGCTGGATCAGGGATAGGATTGGTGCTCTTGTTAGTTGCCTTCACTTCTTTGGATTCAAGACTTGGTTGCTGTGTGATTATTGGAGTTTTGTCTTCATCAAGAATTCCTTGCAATGGTGGTTCAATAGGCTCTTTCTTCATGTCCTTCTCTGCTTCACTTGAGTGTGGATTCTCTTGATTGTCTTCCTTACTTTCTCGTTCTTCCAATTCCTCATTCACATTCAACATTTTACTTAATAGTACTTTCATGGAGGAGGTTTGTTGTTCTTCCCAAGATTTCTTCATCTCCTCTTCATATTTTTCGATCACAGATTCAAGGAAAGTTTGTGAGGGTTGTGAATGTTCATGTTCCTTTGTCTCCTCAAGTACAGTTTCATTTTCAAATACCTTCACCACTTCATTCTCCATTGGAGTTTCACTTGATACAGTAGCCTCCTCGTCTTGCTCTTCCACTTTCTCCTTCACATCTACCAAGTGATCTTCATTCTTCTTGCTTAGTGGTTCTAAGTGTTTCCCTCTGTTCTCAAAATGCTCATCCATCTTCTGAAGAAGGATTTTTTTTCTCTCTAGGATTGTTGTTGTTCCTCCATGAGTTGTTCTTGTCTTTTCAACAATTCTCTGAATTTTTGAAGGGGATCCTCAGCTATTAGCTCAAAAGATGAAGGTTGAGAATGAGTTTCTGGATATGTGGTACTTTGGTGAAGTTGTTTTGAGTGGTATGGGATGAATCATGTGGATTATAAAATAAGTTTTGTGGTTGGTGGAATGAATTGTATGGATCTTTAAGGAGACTTTGTGTTGAGGCATAATCAAGTGATGAACAATCTTCAAATGAGGAACTGGGAGGTGAGGTTGGGCAATTTTATATAAGTGAATTGAAGGTTTGCTCAAGTGATGATGGCTCTTGATAAGTGGGGTATGAACTGTCAAATACTTTCTAGTTTTGATCCTCCCATCCACAATGTGAATCATTGTAATCACAGTATGGTTCATTTTGTAGCATTGGGGAACAATTATGCATGAACTTATCGAAAGCATACTCCAATGATGATTTTTCTTGATGAACACAGTATAGATCATCAAGATCTCTTTGATTTTGACCCTCCCAATCACAATCTGAGTGGTTGTTATAGCAGTTTAAATTATCTTGTGGCTCTGGGAGGTGTTCATACTTGTTTATTCTTTGTTGATACTCCCATCCACCATTAGCATAATAACATGAATTATTTTGTGGTGTTGGGTAGTATTCCATGGAATTATCCTGATTAGCGTATCCCCACTGATTGGATTGCTCAAAATCTGTAGTTTCTTGGTGATATTTCCAGCCACTATTAGAATAATAACTTGAATCATTTTGTGGTGGAGGGAAATATCCCATATGATTCTCTTGCTCATCTTGTGTCTCTGAAGCAAATCTCCATGGATTGGAGTGCTCATAATCTGTATTTTCTTGCTGATATTCCCAACCATCATTAGAGATTGGTGATGATGGGTAATATCCCATAAAATTTGTTTGATTATAAGATGAGTTGAACTCCATTTTGATTTTGTAAAACACAACACCAATGAGAATTGAAATTCATGTCACAAAGAGAGAATTTCTTAGTGAGGCAAAAACACAAACACCTTGGTTTCAACTTAGAACAGAGAACAAAAACAAAAAAATGCTTGATCTAGACTTCTCACCCACTTAATCATTGTGGATCTAATCAATCCCCGGTAACGGCGCCAAAAACTTGATGGTGTTTTTGTGGAAAAATGGATTTCCAACACACAAATCTAACCGGCAAGTGTACCGGATCGCATCAAGTAGTAATAACTCAATTAGAATGAGGTCGATCCTGCAGGGATTGATGGATCAAGCAACTTTAGTGGGTGATTAGTTTAGTCAAGCTAACATTGATGAATTGAGTGAAAAGTGACCAACAGAATGTAGATGACAAGAAATTTAAAGTTGTAGAAAGTAAAATGGGCAGAAAACTTAAAGTGCAATAAACATAAATTGATAGAAACTTAAATGACAAGAAATGTAAATTGTATTAAATGTAAAGGGTGTGGGTGCTGGAAATTAAAGAAAGCAATAGATTGAGTAACTGGAAAGTTAAATTGCAGGAAGAATAAAAGGAATTGGGATTTAGGATTCAAAATTAAACAAGAGAATTCAAGATGCACTCAATCAGAAAAGTAGAAGATGAAATAAAATGTAGTAGATTTAAATAGCAAAGCAAAATTTCTTGGAAGAGTAAAACAGAATTGAATTTAGCTCAATTACAAAATAAAGTTGAAGATTTCAGGAAATCAAAGAGACTAGAAAGCAAGTCTAGATCTCAATTCCTTCCTTGATCCAACAGAGAACGATTTGCAGAAGAATTAAAGATGAAAGCAATGAAGAAAACTTTGATTCAAATCACAATTCACTTAAAAGTTTGCAGAAGAAGAAAACAGAGAGAATTCTCAAGGTGAGATTGAAACAGAATTTCTTCAATTCTCCACCCAAGATTCAAAACAAAAATAAAAACTAAAAGAGAGAGCTCTCTAATCCTAATGCTCCCTATTGGAGCCAGCCTCTCCCAAATGGAGCTCCCTATTAGAGCCAACCTCCTTTCTAAAATGAAAATGATGCTTTATATAGACTTTCTACAAAATGAAAATAAAAATGAAATTAAAATGAAATTTCTATTCTAACTATCTCTTGTGCCTTTGAGTGGTGTTAATTAGGCTTTTGGCCTTGATGGATTTGGGTTGAAAATAGCCTCTGTTGATTGCTCTTGGCCTTGGAAAGAAATCCACTTGTGAATCGGACTAAGAAGCATTTACGTTTGAGTCAACGTTTGAGGCAAACATTGACTTAAACGTCTTCGTGTGTGGCATTATGCAGAAGGCCAGCTGCTGTCACTCACGTTTGGGTTCACGTTTGAGGTCAAACGTGGGCTCAAACGTGATCTCCTCCAAGGCATTCTTTGGCCAACGTTTGACCTCACGTTTGAGCCAAACGTTGGCTCAAACATTGAGTCCTCCCAGGTATCAATTCATCAGCCAACGTTTGACCTCATGTTTGAGGTAAACGTTGGTGCAAACGCTAGCTCCCTCCAGGGTGTTCCTCTACCAACATTTGACCTCACGTTTGAGGCAAACGTGAGCGCAAACGTTGGGCTAATTTACTAAGTAAATTTAATGCATGCTTCCATTGGTGTAGTTGATAGTAATGCCAATTAATTCATTTAACGCCTTGGTTCATCCATTGGCATTACTAATGAATTATTTCTTGCATGCATGCTTATATTTACTTAATAATGCATTAACGTTGCATTCATTCAATTCTTTCTCAATTAAGTGCATGCATGCTTTATTAATGCCTTGAACTAATATTACTTGCATGCATTCACTCAATTGATGAACGTTAGTGTTCACTTGTGCAACGCCATGATTTATTGGCTTATATGCATGCATAAGGCATTAATGCATGCCACGGCTTCATGGTCATGGGCCAAGCTTTTAAAAGCGTGGCATAAAGCTCTAAAGTGTGCTCAATCTTCAAAGTGTGTCCAAAATTCTTCTTTTCTTCTTTTCAGCTTATTTTGTGCTCTTTTTGCTTCTTTTTCTTCTTATTTTCTACAAAATTTATAAAATCAAAAGATCAAGGAAATATACCAATTAAACACAAAATCATGCGATAATTAGCACAAATCATCAATTTCTTGTATGAAAAAACATAGAAAAATATGACATGGTGACATATCATCATTGTGGTTACCTAGGGTTATTTGTGCATTCATTCTTGCTTATTCTTTACTTGCACTCTAGGATATTTAATTGAGGAACATGCTATCTCTTTTGATTATGTGGTTGTCGTTTTCACCCGGCCAATGTGTATGTTCTAAAGTGCGCGCACACTTAGGACACACATATTGCCTTTTATCATACCACACATCTAACTTTTTCTCAATTCTTGTTTTCTATAGCAACCTAGAGCCCCGGTGCCCACCATATGAAGGTGGAGCCTTTTAGAGTATCTCGTCACCCCCGGATTGTGTGCATGCACGGAGGACCATGCAACGTCTAAATGTGGGGAAGGATCCGCAATTTCGGGGCATAAATCTTTCTTTCTCAACACTTGCACTATTTTTCTAGTTTTTTTTAGTATATTTTTGTGAATATTTGCTTAGTATTTTATTACATTATGCTTTGCTTAGTTTGTTTGTATATATCTTTGCTTGATTATAGTTTTATGATAGTTATATTTGCATGTTGCCTAGTATAGTAAATAATTTTCGTAAAACAACAAAGAATTTGAAGAAATCTCCTTTTAAGGTGTTCCACTGATTAGATTTGAAAATTTGTTTTTGAACTTGCTTGAAGGATCTTTCTTATGGAACATAGAAAAGAGCTTGAACAAATACCTTGTGAGATTTTAGCTTTGATTGTGTGGTTACATATTTTCAACCATCATTTTTGTTCTTGTGTGTTATACTCCTTTTATGATTGTGATCTTAGATTTGCTTTAGTCTATATGTCCTATATTTGATGTTTTGAATTGCATTTAGTATGATTGAGGCCATCTTTGAATTTGAACTCACTAACCCATACGGCGATCCCTTACATCTACCTTTGCAAACTACTTTTGGGCCTTTTAATTTCCCTTTGTTCTCATTATAAGCACATCATTCACCCTAAGTGAAAAACCATTATGTCCTTGAATTGTATCTTTGATTAGCTTGGGTTTGAGTGTGTGTGTTAATCAAGTGTGGGGGAATTTGTGGGAAAATATTGGTAGTTAGTGCTTTAGGGTATTCATTGAGAATATTTGGAAAAATGGGTAAACACTCACGCATCTATCACTTAAAATATATGCATCCCTCTTTGGTAATCAAAGAAAAAAATTTTTTGAAAAAAAAGAAAAAAAGAAAAGAAAAAAAGAGAAAAAGAAAAAAAGAAAAAAATGATAATAAGAATGTAAGTAAGAGATGCATATGTGGTTGAATTGAAAAGAAGCATGCATGAGTGAATGTGAGAAAAGGGATAAATGGGTAGTTAGGTTGTTTTGTTATGTATATAGGATGATATAGGATTGGGTGGGATACTTGAGCTAATCAAAGATCCAATCTATTAGCCACTTAACCATGTTAATCCTACCCTTACCTAAGCCCCATTACAACCCACAAAAGTCCTCATGATATTTGCATTCACGCATCAAATGTTAGTTGATTGTTAGATGACTTGCAAATCTTTGAGAAACATGATTAAGGGAGGATTGAGTGATTAAGCTCTAAACACTGAGCGACTAGAGTGTAAACACATCCGTTGAGGGGTTCAATCACTCAATTCTATGTTTCCATTCCTTATCTTGTATCTTCTTGCAAGTTATTGAACTTAATTTTTGAAAATTTTCAAATCAAATCTTTAGACATTGATCATATTGCTATATTTGCTTTGTCTTAGCCCTAAGTTTTTATTTTGGATTGATTGAGATTCTTTTGTTGGTTTTTACCAAACTCAATAGGAATCATAGTATAGATATATATAGATAGCATTTAGTATAGTTACATGCATGTAGGTAGTTGCATTAATAATTACCCCTTCATTCATCTCCTTTGGTTGGTTTAACATGAGGACATGATTTGAGTGGATTCCATCACATAAACCCACATTTATTCACCTAAATAGCATGCTTTTGGTATTTCTTCCTAAATTGTGCTTGAAAGTGAAAACATGTTCTTTTGTACTTAATTTAGTCAATTTTATTCACTTTAATCCCATTTGGTGCCTTGATGTATTTGTTAAGTGATATCAGGTTTTCAAGGCAAGTATGGGATGGAAGAAGTGAAGAGAAAAGCATGCAAAAGGGAGAAATCATGAAGAAAATGAAGTAGGAAAGCTTCTGCAAAGGTGCGTACGCACAGTGACGCGTGCGTACGCACAACGGTGACTTCGTGCAAGGATGCGTATGCACCAAATGTCGTGCGTACGCACGATGGAATTTTTGCGCAAAGATGCCTACGCACCGTAGGTCGTGTGTACGCATGATTGCATGCACGTGAGCTCATTAATTGCAAATCGCTGGGGGCGATTTCTGGGCCCCCAAAACCCAATCCAACTCATTTCTGAAGCTATTTCAACCCCAATTCAAGTGGAAACAAGGGGGGAGAAATTAGGGTTAGTTTAGCATTATGTAGGTTATTTTTCCAGAGAGAGAAGCTCCCCTTTCTCTCTAGAAATTAGGGTTCTTAGTTTATTTTTCTTGTAATTTCTCTTTTTAATTCTTGTTTTAATCTAGTTTCTTCTACTTTTCCTTGTTCTATTGTCTTAATTTCATTACTTTATCTTGTCACTTTCTTTATTTTTGCCACTTTTATGTATTTGCACTCTTGTCACTTTCATTTACATTTAATGCAATTTTATGTTTCATGCCTCTTTTAGTGCTTTATTGAGTTTCTATCTTTATTTTCCTTGCTTGGTAGTTGTAGCATTTATTATTTCTCGTCACTTTATCATGCTTTCTTTCTATGCCTACCAAGTGTTTGATAAAATGCTTGGTAGGATTTTAGCCTAGTTTTCTACACTCTTGGTTGGGAAATTGTGTGGTTTAAGTGAACTTGAGTGGTGGATGTCCATTCCACATTGTGTGAGGGTTGTTAATTAATTTGGTTTCCACTGACGCTAGTCTTTCACTAAGTTAATTAGTGAGTTGATTAGGACTTGTGGATTGAAATTAATTATGTCCTTTTGACTTATTCTCGATGTAGGGTTGACTACTTGGGATTAATCCACAAACAATTATCATGTTTGTGGTCCACAACTAGGATAGGAAGTCCTAATTACCCAATTCTCACCAAGAGCTCTTTTTGGCATTTAAATTCTATTTGCATTGCTTTTACTTGCATGTTAAGTCACTTTCTTGTTATTTACCTTTCTTGCCATTTCCATTTCCTTGCCTTTTTATTTCATTTCACTTTATATTTCTTGCAATCTCATGCCATCAACCCCCACTTTTCCATAGTCAATAATAGACACTTCATTGCAATTCCTAGGGAAGACAATCCGGAATTTAAAAATCCCAGTATTTTTGTATTGATTGTGACATTTTTAGATTTAAATTTGATATTGGTCAATTGTTGGATTTGGAAATATACTTACAACGCCAATCTTATTTTGAGATAAATTCTGAACCCACTTTAGGCCATCATCAAATTTGGCGCCGTTGTCGGAGAGTTGTAATGGTGCTTGTTATTGGCTATTGTAAATATGTTTATATGTGAATATGTGAATAGTTTGCTTTTGATTGATTGCTTATTTTTTTTTTTTTTTACTAATTTTAGAAGTCTATTTTGCTTGTTCTTATTATCTCTTGTTTTTATTTCCTTTTCCTTCTATGAGTTCTCACCCATTGCATTGTGAGTTTTGTTGTTATTGTACTATATAGGAATTTGAGAATTTCAAATGCTTGTTACATGGATGGAATTAAAGGAATTCACAACAAGATTTGGATGCACAAGCTTTGGAATCTCAAAAATTTTGGAGAATACAAGCTATGAGCTCCCAACAAGAAAAACAAAAAGCAACCAAGAAAAATATTTTCACAATATTAAACGAATATAAGTCTAAGTTTATTTATTTTGTCTTAAATCTTTATATTAGAGAATTATTTATTATTTTGATAAGTTTGTAAATTTATTATCTAATATTTAAAAGTTTATTTGTATTAATTGTTTACTATTTTATTTTTATATTATTTGTATTAATTGTTTACTATTTTATTTTTATATTTAAAAGTTTATTTGTATTAATTGTTTACTATTTTTTAAATAAAAAAATAATTAAAACATATAACTATTAAAATCGACGGCAGAGTTGTCGCTTTTTAAGTTTAAAATAGACAAAAAAAAACAAAATATAGACACAGAATTTGTTGATATCTAAATAATTAAATTGGCGGCAACCGTGTCGATTTTATTGAATTAAATATAGACGGCAACATTGTCGATTTTATTAAGCATTATAGACGAAAATATCGTCGATTTTATTGAATCAAATATCGACGAAAATGGCGTCGATTTTATTTAATAATATCGACGACAACGTTGTCGATTTTAATAAGAAGGTAACATTTTCAAACTCATATTATAGACAGAAACGTTGTCGATTTTATTAAATTATTATTGACGCCTAAGCAAGCCGTCGATTTTATTAAAATTTTAAAAAATCAACAAGCTTAATAGCGACCACCTACGCCGTTTATTTTGCCGTCGAATTTTATATTATCAACGGCTTAGCCGTCGATTTTGCCATCGATTTTAACGATATTTCTTGTGGTGCAAAACACTAAATTAGAATATCTTAAAAAAATCTCTCAGCCCAACGAGAATACCCGTCCTGCCCGTCAAAACCCACAGTTTAAGTAGTTTGAGTTAGGTGGACTTTTAATGTGTAACAATCTCAATTTTTCAGCCTATTTTATCTTTTTTAATTTTTAATGGGTTATACAGACCGACTCAACAAATTTAGATCCGTTTGTCACCTCTAATTTCAAAAGATCTAACTAGTAATTGATATGAATTATGATTACAGAATATAATAAAATGTATGTTCAACAAGCATATTTTTTTATTCACAATAATTGTTGCTTTGAATATTTGAAATATTTAATTACAATCAATATATTCAAATCGTTGTTTTTGTCCTTTTTCTATTTTTAATTTCTTCAAGTTGGGGATAATTTAGCCAACTAATTAAGAAAATGACTATTATTATACTAGCAGGTAGAACATTGAAATGACGAGGAGTAGTCATCAATTAGTTTATCTGTTTTTAAAAAGTTTGAAAATAAAATGCACATACTATCTCACATAATTAAAATTTTATTGTTTTGCAATAAAACATCCAATACATGTCATAAATTGTGGTCCTCATCAAATCAAGTAAATATAAAGTTGATGGATTATTTGAGTCGGATTGGTCTAATAATTAGTTTATTAGTCTGTTTAAATAAATTATTTAAGAATTTAAATTTTATTTTGTGTATGATCAACAATAAATTTTTAAATAAAATTCAAATTAATTATTGACTTGTCAGTTAAAAAATATCGTAGAAAACTACAAAATTAACACATACTTAAATTATTTTATCAACATTATATTTGTATTTTTTTAAGTGATTAATGATTTTGTTTTTTTTTTTTTTTGTTTCTTTAATTCAGTCATGCTTAATCAATAAACTATTATTAATCAAATCAATCCAGGACGTCATATTTAGTGGTCCTGAACGGAAATACGGGCCCCCAAAATCAAGCAATGACAGATTAATAATGGTTATTTATTTGTTAAATACATCAATAAATATTGAGAATCATACCAAAAAACAAAACTACTATATTTGAAGGACACGTTACCATAACCTCACAATATTTCTTTGTTATTCGGTTATATTTATATAACAACTAATTTGGATAGGTCGAGTAATTAATTTAATTGTTTACTTAAGTAAGTATTAGGAATTTGAATCTTACTTTGTGTATGAAATAATTTATTGGCCAATAACAAACTATTAAATAAAATTTAAATTAGTAACGAATTAGTCCTTAACCTCTCAAATTATTAAAAAATACCGTGGAATAAAAAGAAAACTATTTTCATAGAATTTGTATTGAACTCATATACTTAAATTAATGGAGTAATCAAACTATAATATCAAGTGATAAATCATTGATGAATCAAGCGATAAAAGAAACCAAGCACCATTGATGAATCAAGCGAGGCTAGCTATATAGCCTAAACAAAACGTCAGTAACACAAAATAATCATTAGGTAATTAGGGAGCTAAAAGAGTCCAAAATTAAGGGATCATCATAATCATGGGATCCCAAACACAGTTTAATAATTCTCATCCCTCGTTACCACTAATAGACTTCACAACCGAAAATCTGAACCCTGGTAGTGACTCTTGGGTTTCAACATGCCAAGTTGTGCGTACAGCGCTTGGCGATCATGGTGGTTTTCTCGCACTGTATGACGAAGTTGATTCAGAGGTTTATGACTCTGTTTACTCTGCAATGGAACAACTGTTTGATCTTCCAATTGAAACTAAAAGGAAGAGCACCACTGAGAAGCCTATATTTAGTTATTCTGGTCAACTCTCTAGAATACCCTTGTATGAATCTGTGGGTATCGTGGATCCGCTCAGCGTAGATCAGTGTCGAAAGTTTACCCATGTTATGTGGCCTCAAGGGAATGATCATTTCTGGTAATTAACTTTTTCTTGTGAACTTCAAATTTAGAGTAATTCTATATGAACACTCGTGTTTGACCTTTAATTAAATTTGATACTAGTAAATAAGGTTTGTAATTTTCTTTTTTACTTTGTTTCTTACTCTTTTAGTTGAACTTCTTAAATTCTTTACAAAAGGAAAAACAAAAGGAGTTATAAAGATTCGTAGCTGGTGTTTATAAGTATAGAAGTAGACTTTTTCTTAAATTCTTTTTAGATAGATATTTATGCACATATATATTTAGTTTTAGTTAGCTTTTGATTTATTTTTTACTATTTTATCCATTTTTTATTTTTATAATTATGTTATATATACACTCAGAATTAATCACTAATCAAATATTACGTATAAAAGTATGTATTTAGCATTTCATAAGTATATTCCTGTAAATAAATTTGATTATTAGTTTATTATAAGTTTGATTATTATTCTGCTATACCAAGTTTGATTGTTTTTTAGGTAATTATTTAATTAAAAAATGTGTGAATCAAATATGTATAAATAATTAAATATACACAAATACATCATAGTTAATTTAATATCTAATTTTTAGTATATATAGAGAATTTTCGCTGCTCTTGTAATGAATCCTCTTTTTCCATTGATTTGTCTAATGATGAATTAATCCCTAACCTTGATACACAACACTAGTCTTTTTGCTCTATAAGCAGTTTTTTACGCTGTAAATATATAAAAATATTAAATCCTTATATAATTTATTTGTCATCAAATATATTGACTGAATATTTGTGATTTAACTACACTCTCAACACGTAGCAAAAGTGTCCATTCCTATGCAAAGCAATTACAAGGACTAGACCACGTTGTGAAAAGAATGTTGTTTGAAAGCTATGGACTGGAGAACAAGAAATTAGAATGTTTACTGGATTCAACTGATTATGTGCTCAGAAGTTACAAGTACAGAACACCAAAAGTTGGTGAAAGCAACTTGGGAGTGGCTCCTCATTCAGACACAGCTTTCCTAACGATACTAAATCAGAAGGTAGAAGGCTTGGGGGTTAAGCTCAAGAATGGGGAATGGTTTGAAGTTGGTGTTTCATCCTCTTTGTATTTGGTTATGGGTGGTGATGCATTGCAGGTTAGTCACATTTAAATTTGACATGTACCTAGCTAGTACAACATCTATTTTTTTCTCTCACTGTTTTAAATATGAAAAAATTTAAGAAACCAACTACATTATGAGCCACCTCAAGCCAATCTCTTGTATTTTTAATTTTAAAATTCAAAAAATTAAAAATAGTAGAGATTATTTTTTCTTTTTTATAACAAACCTTCTATTTTAAAATTAGTTGGCCCTAATTGAACAATGTACTTCATTTTCTAGTAAAATGCAATTATCATACCGTTAGGATCGGAGAAAAAAAGAAGTGGTTTTTATAAAAAAAGATAAATTTTACTTATTATAATTGATATATACTTTATATTTTTTAAAATTATGGTGATACTTCGATATTCTTAAGGAGATAAATATTTTAAAACTTTAAAAAATACTAATGAGAAAAATACTAGGAAATAATGTATTTAGTGGCTAACAAATCCTATTGATAACATCGTTTTAAGAGAAAACTTATGAGTAAAAGAATTATTTTTCTCAACATAATCGAACCAAGTACCTTTATTTTAATAATAACAAAAATAAATCTCCAATGTTAAAAAATTAAAAGAAAGTGCAGAATTAAAACGAAACAAGGTTCACAGTCTTTGATAATTTCACTTGATTTTTGGCACAACTAATTGAGAAATATACTTCAAAATTTTTTACGTTGCTCTGACTTAGTAAATAACTTGAAATTTTCATGGCACAGGTGTGGAGTAATGACAGAATACCTGCTTGTGAACACCGTGTCTTGGTAAACTCAAAGATAGATAGATACTCTACGGGGCTGCTTTCATATGTTAATAACATAATGGAACCACAAGAGGAGCTTGTTGATGAGGAAAACCCTCTTTGTTACAAGCCTTTTGACCATTACGGGTACCTCCGTTTCTTTCTCTCAGAAGAAGCTCTGAAATCTACTTCACGTATTAAAGCATATTGTGGAATCTAACACACATACATTGTGATGTACTTGGTTGATCCATGGTTTTAATTTCAATTGTGCAAACCCATTAGAACTTAAAAATATGTGTGCTAGTTTGTGTGGTGTCCTTATGATTCTAATGTCAGTTAAAATTTACGTTTCGTATTATTATTGATGTTTTATATGTGATATGTTATGTTTATTTCAGTAATTTTTATGTAATATAGTCGTCAACTTCTTGTCGGATGAATGCGACAAAAGAGTAGTGTGTTATCCGATCATCTGAGATGAAATAGGCAAACTCATGTTTGTGAATTGAGATTACAAAGCATAATAGGTGCAAATAAGTGATATATTTGTATTTTGAGTTTAGATTAAATAATGATGGTATAACTTGAAATCATTATTACCAGTTATATGATAGTTATAAATAGACAAACACATTCTTCTATTTTAAAAGCAACTGTTTGTTCCTTGAGCCTTTGCCTTTTTCTTACATTTATAGATCTATTTTTAGTCTTGCTATTTTTACTTTTGATTGAATTTCTATGTGCTATATTACGCTTTTAGCATTATAGTGTAATAATTTCTTTTAATTTTTTCGTTAAAATATACTTTTTCTTCCAGAAATTTTTTGAAAAACTTTAAGAATATACTTATAATATACTTTATTTTAAATTTGTTTATGTTGTTTTAAATATATTTTAATTATATGTTTGATGGTTAATATCATTAATAAAAATACTGACATGATAATCATATACGTGTCACTAACATGTGACATTCATAGGCTGTGATATCACTAGCATGTCATAAATTGCCCACATGGAGAGTATAATTGAAACATTTTTAAAATGTTCGAAAGGTTTTTCAAATATTCGAGCAAATAGAAAATCGAGGAACTTGCTTTCTTGTCCAGTCATAAACCATGCCGAGAGAAGAATCTACAATGACACTTTGGTGCTTAAGTTAGTTGAGTGTTTTTGAGTGTTTTTAATGTAGCTTCTCTTATATCTATTTTGGCTTACTCCTCATTTTAAATGCATGTTTACTACCGTTACTGAGAAAACAATTGTATTAGTTAATGTTCATCATGATCTGGTCGTTATTCCTATTCTATAACCGGTTTAGGCTACTCTTTCATAATTGGATATTTTAATACTATGAACCTGCAATCCCATAGTTTTAGAGTATCTGAGATTACTGGATTTCTTCATTTCAGCATAGTTTTACTCCATTATGAATTAGGAACATTTTACATTGCGTTAATATCATTCTTAGGCCAAATTGGCTTCTAGGAACTTGGGTCTAGTCCAAAACGGTGCCCCAAATTACACAACATTTCTTTATGAGTTTTTTGGCTCATTTATTTCAGTCAAAGTGATGCGCTCTTTAGTACTTTTTCTTGTTTTAAATTTTTGTATTTTTAGATTTAATGATAGTTTTTTTTTATAATCTCATCACTTTGAAGTCTTATTTGCCACTAAGGTATTTTTTAAGTGTTACTCAATGACATACAAGATTAAGAAAGAAAAACAAGTAGTAAAGGAAAGCATGTTGATGCAGGTTTTACACCACAATACCATCGATAAGTGCATTAGGTCGTACCAAGTAATAAACTCACAATGAGTGAGTGTCGATCCTACAAGAATTAACGGATTAAAAAATCAATGGTCAATCAATTATTCTAGTCAGACAATCAAAATCAGGGTTTCTAGAAGCTTTAACATAAACAGTAAAATAACAAAAGCAAACAGTTAGTATTGAAAGAAAATATAATTAAAGGAGAGTTAAGGTTTTATAGATGTTGAAGCTTCCGGATTAATACTTTTCACTTTTTACCTTGATCATGCAAAGATACAATTATAGCAAATCATCAATAATCAAACTACAATTCTTTGGTAATTCGATTTCTCTTTAACCTAATTAATTGCTAATCCCTAAGTCTACTATTTAAGAAAAGAGTTAAACACATTCACTAATTCATAAGCCACACAATTCATAAGAATCTCTCCTAGTTAATTTTATGTCACTTATCAAGTCTAGTTTCAAAACTAAAGAGTTGTGAGAATTGGTTTTCAAGCTTAATTTAATTAATCAACTTTTCCAAGAAGTTAAAAGAATTCAAGTTAGAAAAAAATTGTTTTCCAATATATTCAAACCCTTTTTGATGATGAACGAAAATCTATTTTTGAACAGATATCAATACATAAATCAAAGGAAGAAAAAACTAGTATATTAATTCATGGAATCAACAGAGCTCATAAACTTAACCAAGGAGAATTAATTGCTCATGTTCTTCAGAATAAAAATCCTCGAAAAAAACAAAAACTTTTGAAGGAGAGAAGAGAAGAGCCTCTAGAGTCTCTGACTTTTTTCTTAAATACTAACCCTAAAAGAAATTCAAATTCAAACTAAAACAGAATTAAAATTCAAATAAAATAAAATCTAACTAATTAATGATTGCCTCCAGCAAAGCTTTCAATCTTATCTTCTTGCAAATCCTTAATAAATGATGTGATTAGTGGGCTTGAGTTAACCCATTAATTGATCATATAAATAATGAGAAATTGGAGATTTATTGGCTTGATTTGATGCCCCTAGAGGTAGCAAGCAATCTCACGTGGTACGTGAGGGATTCATGTTGTACGTGAAGCCTTCTTGATGGCCTAAATTGCTCCCTGTTTTGGTTCACGTTGTACGTAAGTGAAACTACGTTGTACGTGGTCTTGAAAACCTTCAATTGTGGCCTCTGTTTGCTCCAGGCATTGTACGTAAAAAATCTCACGTACTACGCGAAAGTGTAATCATGCATACGCATGATGTCTCAAAATCTTCTTGTTGTGCATATGCATGGATCATACGTATGCATGATGGCTACGTCCTACGTGAAAGCCTTCACATCCCACGTCTAGTCTTCTACATACCACGTTGAAATGGAGGGTCATGCGTACGCATGAATGAGCAAATTTTGCCACTTGCGCGTACACATGGCTCATGTGTACGCACGGCTTCTATTTTGGTGTTGTATGCCAATGCTCTCACATTGTACGTTGGAGTGATGTCTTATGCCCTTGAGAGTGCATAGTTCATTTGCCATGGCACGTTGCATGTGAAATTTTCTGTTCAATTTAGGAGGCTTTCTATTTGTATCCAGAGGGCTTTCTGTTTATTATCGCTCTTCTTGGTCAAAGTGATTCCTTGCCTCCTTTTCTTTTTGATATTTTCAAATTCTCTTCCAAATTTTTTGAAATCAATAAATGCACACTAACTCCAAGTATTGCTCAATCAACCATGAAAACGTTGTTTAAGTTGCAATAATTCTTAGTTTATTGGATGGAATTCTAAGAGAAAAATACTAAAGATGAGCATATATCACGACACCAAACTTAAGCTCTTGCTTGTCCTCAAGAAAGAAAAGAATCATGGCTTAGTCATCAAACTTTCCAACCTTATAATACAAGGGTGAATGGTTGCAATACAAATGAGTTTGGTTTTCTGTTTCACTTATGCACAATTCAACACAATTGGTTATAATCTTTCAAGGCTTCTGTCTGAATTAGATTATAGAGTCCTTCCTTGAACCATCACCTTGAAGCAAGCTTATTTACTTTCTTTCCACAATTTATTTTCATTGGGTGCTTTGCACCTTGAGCCTAACCGTGACTCTAAATATTTTGTCTCAATTTTTGCTCAACACAGAAACACCACAAACACATAGTTAGGCAGCTCTTTGAGCTTACATTGTCCTTTTAACGTTCCCCATCATTGGTGCTCAGAGCCTTTGGCTTCCTCATTTTGGGGGGGTGCTTTGCACCTCGAGCCTATTTGTGACTCTAAATACTTTATTTTCAAGCTTTTTGCTTGATACATAAGTGCCACAAGCACTTGACTAGGATGCTCTTTGAGCTTATTTTTCTTTTAATTTCCTTAGTCAGTGGTACTCTGACTCTTTGGCTTCAATTCTAACCCCTTTTTCTTAGTTATTGTTCCTTACTTTCTTGCTTCTTCAAGGCTTTGTCATGTATAAAGATTTCATAATAGTCCTCTAGACTAAAACTTCAAGCAATTTAGCTCAGCTTGTATTGAACAATCTTAGTTATTTTAGCCTTCCAAACTCACATTGTCATGCTCTTTATGATCCATCCCTATTTCTTTTTATTTTTTTCTTAGCACATGACTCCTTGCCATGTCTAGGAGCAAGCACAATTATAATTGTGGGTTGTGATGGACAAGTAATGATATGTACATGACAAATAAGAATTTTAAATGTATTATATAAGATAGAACAAAATAAAATGAATGCATATAATTAAAAAGGCAGGAAACAATTAAAATTCAACAACCTTAGTTCTCACTGCCTTTCTCTTCACCATCTTCTTCTTCATCACTTTTTAGGCTATGTAGAGTATAGCCTCCAACACCAAACTTAGAATGGTTGCTTGTCTTCAAGTAACAAAGAAAAGAAGAAATAATGGTGATGGAAATAAGCATAAAGAGGATTATCAAGTGAAAGCAATCAAACAGTGCAAAAGCTTATTCAAATCAAACAAACCAAATTAAAACAAAACTAAAGAAAAGATAAAACAATGTAACATAACTAGGTTGTTAATATTTTTGCATGGGGGTGGACCTTGTGTAAGAACCGGAGTTTGTCACGTAAAACCGTTTTAATAAAATAATTTTAGTGCCCGGAGTAGATTCAAAATTTAGAGGTTTTAATTTGAACATATAAAGGTAAAATTCGATTTCGATGAATTTTTCTGAGTTGAAAAATATATCTTTTTCGAAAACTTTTTTGTAAAAATGCGTACTGGCGCTTAAGCTGGTAGTATAGGCTCTAGTCTGTCCAGGACCACGTATTTTGGGAAATAAGATTTTGAAAATTGATTTATTATTTTGAAAGGATAAAATAATTTAGAATAAAAAATCGGGCACTAATTTTAAAGGTTTTGGCCCAAAGTGGGCCAAACGGACCAAAACTGCTAACGGGTTGGACCAGGCCCAAACCGGGCCCAAGGCCCAACATATATATGCTCATTTAATGAGCATTTCAGCTCATTCCACTTCATTTTGAAGAAGGGGGCGCATCTTGAGAAGAGAGGAGAGGTTAGGGTTTGGTCACTATTCACCTCCTCCTTCTTTTAGCCATAACTTGAGCTACGAAATTCCTATTGACGAGCCGTTTGCGGCCATGTGAGCGTCAAGTATTTCATTTCTATCTAAGAAAATTTGGTAAAAACTTGAAGCTCATGCTCTAGTTTCCTGCCCTTACATTCTTGCGTTTTTGGGTTTAGTTTTTGAGTAAATTTTGTGATTTTATTTGTTTAGGGGTGATCTAACATTGGAGTATTATTTGATTTTACCCCTAATCTCGTTGGGTAAGGTAAGGTTTCACTAAACCCTTATTTTTAGTTGTTTTATGTATCTTAGGTTTTGATTTGATATATATATGATGTTAGTTTGAGCGTTGGTGGCTTGTTGGTGAGTTGAAAGCTTGTTGGATTCCAATCATGGTGCGGTGTACATTTTGGGGATCGGCCAAGGTATGGTTTCGGTCTCCTCTATGTAATATGTAATATCTCTAGACACTTAGGCTAGTGGACCATAGGATAGGATTGAAAATGGATGTTGACGAATATGATGTATGATGACTTTGAGTATATGTAGTACGATGATGAATTATTGATGTTGTGTTAAGATTAATGGATTATTGATGTTGTGTTAAGATTAATGGATTATTTATGTTATGTTGAGATAGGTGTTGGGTGATTATTATGATAATGATGGGTGGTAAGTGATGGATCTATGTATGAGAAATTATTGATGTGTAATGTTGTTGTGCAATATTTGGGAGCATAATGATTTGATGATGAGTTATGAAAATATTATTGATGAATGATGAGTTTGAATATTGATGTTGAGATTAATTGATGAGGATTTGTAGTGGGTGTTGATATTGTTGTTGGTTGATGATGACTATGAGTGTTTATGATGGATTTGGATATGGATGATTAAGGATTTGTATGATGTTGAATGGTGTACTTGGGATATCATGGATGGTTGAGTTGGGAGAGGAATGGTATGGACTTTTATGTTGTTTTGGGATTGTTTGGGTTGTGATTTGTATGAGTTTAAATTGTGAGTTTTGCCGAAATTGAGTTTTTAGTGTTTTTGGTAAAAATAGATTTTTAGTGAACTTTGATGGATCATAACTTAAGCCTCAGTTTTCAAAATTTATTGAAATTTGCTTTAAATTAAAGTTCATTGAAAAATCTTTAAATGGATGTAAAGTTTGTAGGAAATGGACTTTTGTAGAGGAAGTTATGATTATTCAAAGTTTGGTGTCAAAATGTGAATTCTATGCATGCTGCAGAATTTGTGATTTCTGGTTTGTATATGCACGCACACTCAGGGGAAGGCATGCTGTTGAGAGCGCTGGCACGACCTGTGCGCATACACAACCAACGAAATTTTGCAACCTGTGCGCATGTAGCCCTGTCTGCACGCACACGTTTGAAGGTGCACTCAGTTGAGGGCGTTCACATGCCTTGTACGGATGAACAGAGTTGAAATTTTTACTACCTGTGTGTACGCAGACCTCTATACGTATGCACACATTTGAAAACTTTCCTGGGCGTGCGCACGCACACCCTTGTGCATACGCACATGCCCTGTTTCTCAACTAAAATCTTGCTTTTAACTGCTTCACCTTCCCAACAAGCTTGTAAACTTCTATGACACCTATTTAAGAATTTTTGGCTTCTTCTTGGGTACTAAACATAGAGAATACTATAAGTGAGTTTAACTAGATATTTCTGGCAAAAGTTTAGAAGACAGAGACTTAGGTTTTTGGAGTACTGAGGGTGTTTTAGATGAGTGAAATGGTAGAGTGCTGTAAAGACTATTGGTTTGATAAAATTGTGGTGTTGTGAATTTGATGATGAACTTGAGACATTGAGGATGAATGATTGTGGACTATGAGATGGATATAAACGGACTTATGCTATGAGCAATGTTCTCTGAAATTGAGAATGTGATTATGATATGCATTGTTCTCCGTCGTAGGGGCTGTGACAGTCTCCCGCCTACGTTCGAATGTGAGGATTGAAGCTGGGCTTCTCACTCATAATTATCGCTCAAGAGGAAGGTGGTAGGGCACTGATGAGCGGATAATTTATACGCTTTTTGGCATTGTTTTTATATAGTTTTTAGTAAGTTTAAGCTACTTTTAGGGATATTTTTATTAGTTTTTATGTTAAATTCACATTTCTGGACTTTACTATGAGTTTGTGTGTTTTTCTGTGATTTCAGGTAAATTCTGACTGAAATTGAGGGATTTGAGCAAAACTCTGAAGAAGGCTGACAATGCCTCTACTCGTGGATTGATCAAGCTCAGCCCAAGCATACACCAAGTGGGCCCCAGAAGTGGATTTATGCATCAATTACTCACTCATGTAAACCCTAGTAGCTAGTCTAGTATATATAGGACATTTATCTATTGTATTAGACATCCTGGATTGTATTTTGAATCCTGTGATCACGTTAGAGAGGGCTAGCCATTCGGCCATGCCTGAACTCTTTGCTTATGTATTTTCAACGGTGGAGTTTCTGCACACCATAGATTAAGGGTGTGGAGCTCTGCTGTACCTCAAGTATTAATGAAGTTCTATTATCTTTTATTCAAATCTCTCTTATTCTTATTCCACGATATTCATTCGTACCCAAGAACATGATGAATGTAATGAGTCAGATTACCCTCATTATCATTCTCACTTATGAACGCGCGTGATTGACAACCACCTCCGTTCTACATGCAACA
>NC_029773.3:57900766-57901488 GCF_000817695.3 Arachis duranensis
TTATTTATCTAATTTTATTTTATTTTGTTTCTTTGTTATTTTTGTGTTTTATTAGGTACATGATCATGAGGAGTCACGAAAAAAATCAAAAAATTAAAAACAGAGTCAAAAACAGAAGAAAAAAAAATTTTCACCCTGGAGGACGCACGGGCCGGCGTTCAACGCCCAGAAGATGCATCTGGCCGGCGTTCAACGCCAGAACAGAGCATCTTTCTGGCGCTGAACGCCCAAAACAAGCAACATCCTGGCGTTTAACGCCAGGATGCACACACAGAGGACAATCTGGCGCTGAACGCCAGAAACAAAGCTTGAAACTGGCGTTCAACGCCAGAAACAAGCATCACATGGGCGTTTAATGCCCAGAACATGCACCAATGGGCGTTTGAACGCCAGAATGGTGCATGAAGACAATCCACACGCCTATATGGTGAAGGAATGGTATTTCTTTTCACCACAGGATCTGTGGACCCCACAGGATCCCCACCTACCCTATTCTCACCTTCCCTCTTAATCCTATTTTTGTGATTTGAATATCCATGTCACAATTCCCAATACCCTTCACCAATCACCTCAATTCCTCTTCCCAATCACCCCATTCACCATTCACATCAACCCACTCTTCCCCATACACCCCACCTACCTCCATTACATTCAAATTCAATTTCCCACCCATTCCCACCCAAAATGGCCGAAACCTAACCCTCCCCCCTCCCTATAAATAC
>NC_029773.3:57903781-57924696 GCF_000817695.3 Arachis duranensis
TGCCTCCAGACTGGTTAGCTGTGCGAGTGACAGCCGCACAGGATATTTCCCCGTGAGGAATGAAAGTAGCCACAGTTGATGGTGAACCCCTATACAAAGCTTGCCATGGAAAGGAGTAAGAAGGACTGAGTAGAAGGAGTAGGAGAGCAGGCGTCCAAGAGCCCTACAGCATCTCCATCCGCTTATCTGAAATTCCCACCAATAAATCTGCATAAGTGTTCTATCCCTTTTATTATTTCTTCTTTTTATTATTAATTATTCGAAAACCCATAAACCATTTTTAATCTGCCTAACTGAGATTTGCAAGGTGACCATAGCTTGCTTCATACCAACAATCTCTGTGGATTCGACCCTTACTCACGTAAGGTTTATTACTTGGACGACCCAGTACACTTGCTGGTTAGTTGAACGGAGTTGTGTCCACTAGTGCCAATTTCTAAAATCCAATTACAAGAAAATAGGAATCACAATTTCGTCCACCAGGCACTCTCCCTCGGAATGTTTTCCTCTGAAAGGAGAAGGTGGTAGGGCACTCATCCCTCGGAATTTTTCTCCTGAGCATGGGTTTCTCTCTGGTTGCAAGGTGGTAGGGCACTAACCCACATAATCATACGGCATCCAGAGGAAGGTAGTAGGGCACTCTCCCTCGGAATGTTTCCCTCTGAAAGGAGAAGGTGGTAGGGCACTTATCCCTCGGAATTATTCCTCCTGAGTATGCACAACAAAGAGACTAATCCGAGAGTTGCCGACCGAATTTTGTGTCGGGTTTGGCACTATAACCGATATGTGATATCACAGCCAATAGGACAGACATTTATCATATGCATCTCCTATATGCTTGCTTGCTTTGATTACTTGAGTTTGCCTAACTGTATAATATGCCTATTTGCTTCTTGAATTACTTGTTATATATATGAATACTACCTGTATTTTCCTTGCTTGCATTATCTGTGTTTGTCTGGTGCTGAGGAGGTTCGGTAGGCGGTGGCGATGGGATTGCACGAAGGGTAGGTTAGCAAAGGCTGTGGGACAGCAGTGACTAGTTTTAGTTAGAAATCCCCTAAGTTTAGATACCTTTGTTTATTGCTTACGAATTAAGTTATTTATTTTATTTAAGTTTGAATATCTGTTTGGTATGAAGCTCTAGGATTGCCTCTGGCATCCCGGGGTATTACATCTTACATTACTGGGTACTGTTACCATACTGAGAACCTCCGGTTCTGATTCCATACTTTGTTGTTGTTTTTCAGATGCAGGTCGCAACCCACCTCGGTGAATTGCTTGATGGTGATAGAGCAGAGGACCTTTATCATGTTTTTGGAGTCTTTTGATTCACTTTTATTAGTACTCTCACTTTTGTAATTTATTTTGCCTTAGAGGCTTATTTTATGAGAGATATTCTGTATAAGCTGTTTTATTGTCAAAACTCTTTATGTCAGTATCTAACTAGTCGGCCTAAACTCTGCAGGCTGTGGCTAGTAACTTATGATCATTATACTCTTATATTTTGTTATCTGGTACCTTTATCTTGAGCCTTAAGTTTGTAGCTTCGTGTGAACGTTTTGCGCTTTGGTAACTTTGTTTCCTTATCTTAATTCTTCATCAGGCTTCTAGACTTATTACTCCTTCTATATATATTTATGTATAAGTCTTAGATTCGTCGTAACCTTTGATTAACCTTTGCTTTACGGCATGAGGTAAGGATTAGGGTAATTATGGTGTTACACCTTGCATAAGTGAAGTGTGGCAACACCAAACTTAATGTGAAAACACCAAACTTGATGCGGGTTTTACACCACAATACATTCAGCAAGTACACCAGGTCATACCAAGTAATAAACTCGCGGTGAGTAAGTGTCGATCCCACGAGGATGAACAGATTAAGCAAGCAATGGTCAATCGATTATTCTAGTCAAACAATCAAAATCAGGGTTTCTAAAAGCTTTAACATAAACAGTAAAGTAAAAAAAGAAAATATTGGGAATTGAAAGAAAATATAGCTAAAGGAGAATTAAAGTTTTAGAGATGTTGAAGCTTCTGGATTAATAATTTTCAATTTCCACCTTGATCATACAAAGATACAATCATAGAAAATCATCAATAATCAAACCCCAATCCCTTGCTAATTCAATTTCTCTTTAGCCTAATTAATTGCTAATCACTTAGTCAGTTATTTAAGAAAAGAGTAAAACACGTTCACCGATTCATAAACAACATAATTCATAAGAATCTCTCCTAATTAATTTTATGTCACTTATCAAGTCTAGTTTCAAAACTTTTGTGAGAATTGGTTTTCAAGCTTAATTCAATTAATCAACTTTTCCCAGAAGTTAAAGAAATTCAAGTAAAGAAAGAATTATTTTCCAACACATTCAAACCCTTTTTGATGAAGAACGAAAACCTATTCTTGAAAAGATATCAATGCATAAATCAAAGGAAGAAAAAGCTAGTATATTAATCCATGGAATCAACAGAGTTCCTAACCTTAACCAAGGAGAATTAGTTGCTCATGTTCTTCAGAAAAATCCTTGAAAAAATAAAAACTACCGAAGGAGAGAAGAGAAAAGCCTCTAAAGTCTCTGAATTTTTTGTTAAACACTAACCCTAAAAGGAATTTAAATTCAAACTATAAGAGAATCAAAATTCAAATAAAATCAAATCTAACTAATTAATGATTGCCTCCAACAAAGCTTTCAATCTTAACTTCTTGAAAATTCTTATTAAATTCTATGATTAATGGGCTTGAGTTAAGCCATGAATTGACCACATAAATGATGAGAAATTGGGGATTTACTGGCTGGATTTAGGTTCCTGGAAGTAGCAAACAATCTCACATGGTATGTGAGGAATTCACATTGTATGTGAAGCCTTCTTGATGACCTAAATTACTTCTTATTTTGGTTCAAGTTGTACGTGAGCAAATTCACGTTGTACGTGGTCTTGAAAACCTTCAATTGTGGCCTCTGCTTGCTCCTGGCATTGTACGTCGAAACTCTCACATACTACGTGAAAGTGTAATCATGCGTACGCATGCCTCATGCGTACGCTTGATGGCTCAAAATCTTCTTGTTGTGCGTATGCATGGGTCATGCGTACGCATGATGGCCACGTCCTACGTGAATGCCTTCACGTCCCACGTCTAGTCTTCTACATACCACTTTGGAATAGAGGGTCATGCATACGCATGGGTCATGCGTATGCATGAATGAGCAAATTTCACAACTTGTGCGTATGCATGGGTCATGCATACGCACAGCTTCTGTTTTGGCGTTATACGCCAATTCTCCCACGTTGTATCTTAGAGTGTCTTGTGCCCCTGGTAGTGCGTAGTTGGTTTATCATGGCACGTTGCTTTCCCCACATTGCACATAAAGCTTTTTGTTTTCTCCTCCATTCTTGCTCAAAGTGATTCTTTGCCTCATTTTCTCTTTGATCTTTGTCAATTCTCTTCCAAATTTCCTAAAATTATTGAATGCACACTAACTCAAAGTATTGCTCAATCAACCATGAAAACATTATTTAAGTTCAATAATTCTTAGTTTATTGGATGGAATTCTAAGAGAAAAATACTAAAGATGCGCACGCATCACATGTTCAAAGGAGCAAGCATTGCATGAAGAGCCAGAGCTAAGTACGTGAGGATCAAAGCAATGCAAACCATACAGAACAGCTAGCATGCCATGCTACAATAGGGACGTGCAACGCCCTGGAGGAAGAATCAGAGGCGGGCAACGCCCTGCACTACACTTGAAGTGGCCTGCAATGCCACAAGAAGGGTGTGCAACGCACCCTGAAGGAGAAGCAAACGCATGCCACACCATGTATAAGGCATGCAACACCCTGGTAGATTCAAGGCATTGTGTTCCCACGACATGAAGGAAGTGTGCCACGCCCATGAAGGAAGCAAGGGATGGCCTGTTACACAGTGAAGAAGGTGTGCCACGCCTTAGAGGAAGGTAAGCCCCTGGGAGCAGCCCAAGCCTAGCATGTAACACCACTATTGGGGAGTGCCACGCCCTACTGGCCTAATGAAGGTGGCGCGTGATACGAAAAAATTAATCCGTATAACTAAGGACAAGTGCACCGGGTCATATCAAGTAATAAAACTCACTTAGAGTGAGATCGATCCCACGAGGATTAAAGAATTAAGCAAATAATAGTTAATTGATATTTCTAGTTAGACAATCATAATTGGGTGATGAGCATGGTAAACAAGAAATATAAATGACTTGAAGATAAAAGGAGGCAATAAAGTGCAAGAAAGTAAAATGCTAGAAAGTAAATTGCAAGGAATGGAAGGTACAAGAAAGTAAAGTGCAAGAATGTAAATGACGGAAAGTTAAAATACTAGAAGTAAAAATAAAAAGAAAGCATCGGGATCAAGAGATATTGCATTCTCCAAATCAACACATTATCATCTCTTCCTCAACCATGCAACTCATTGATCTCTTGGCAAATCATGAGTGATTGAATCCCAATCCCTTAGTAATTCAATCTTTCTAATCTTGAACAATTGCCAATTCCTTGATCTAATTGCTCATGAGAAAAGATGAAGCTTGGTTACTGATTATAGCACACACTCTTCTAGATCCAAGCATTGGGAAAATTATATGTCACTATATCTGACCAACCCCAGATCTAGTCAAGTATGAGAAAGATTTTCTAGCATGATTCTATAATTCCTCTTCCAAGGCTTAAATAGAATCCATGTATATTCAATCTCTTTTCCAAGATAATTGAATACTTGAATGAAGAATGAAAATCTTTCAAGCAAATCCAAGAGAGATGAAGAGAAGAAGAAGAATCAAAACAAGTTAATCCATGCAATAGAGCTCTCTTTCCTAATGGAAAAAGTTAGTAATTCATAACTAACATATTTAGAAAAGTAGGTATGAAGGAAAATGGAAGAGAAGAGAAGTGTGGGTGAGAAAAGAAGAGTCCGAAGACCCTCCCCGTAGGTGTTCGATTCCTTTCTATGATGAACTAAAGCCTATTTATAAGCTAGCCTAAATTACAAATTAGAATGAAATTGGGAACAAATTACAATAAAATAGAAATTAACTATTATAGATGTTTCTTGGGACCTTGATTGGTTGATAATTGTGGGTTTTCTTGCTTGAATTTGGATTGGACTTTGAGTGAATTTAATTAAGCTAAAATGATGCTCTACGAGTCCTTTGGCATGCGTTGGGTGCTATTTTGGGCTTGGGCTTGGGCTTGTCAAAGGCACTCTTGGGAGAGAGCGTTGAGGAGAGCGTTACTCTCCAAGAGGGTGCTATACTTGTTGGTGAGTGCCCCTTGGAGAGCGTTGAGGTGAGGTTGTAGCAAGGTCTTGGCAGGGTTGTGGCAAGGTTAAGTGAAGTGGCGCTCTCCAGCAAGCTTGCTGGAGAGTGTGGGGTGAGTATGGTGAGGCTTGAAGTGGCGCTTGCCAATGAACTTGGTGGCACGTGTGGGTTGAGTGTTGAAGTTCTTTGACAAGCTTGAGGTGTTGAGACATGGTTGATGAGTGTGGTGAGGGTTGATGGTGCTTGCCAATGAACTTGAGAGCAAGCGTGGAGTGAAGGTTGGCATGTTGAGGCTTGCTGGAAAGCGCCAAGAGTGAGCGCTGCCTACAAGAATATGGCTGATTAGCTACTACAATAAGAGACGTAAAATCATCGCTAATCTGATGCAAAATATATTTGTGACGAATTAGCTTTCGCCTAGCAGCTAATGCTTTCCTTGCTAATTACAAGTCGTAGATCAGTGAGGCAAACACAATAGTCGCTAATTCATCGAAAAATTTTTTACCTACTGAATAGATAGTCGCAAATCCATCACTAAAGTAAAAGTTAATTTCATAGAAGAAATAGACTAAACGGTAGTTGCTAATTTGTGACAAACTCTACTGCAGCAGAGTCATCGCTAAATGCAAGCTAACTTGGTACACGAAATAGAATGCTTAGTTGACACTAATTAGCGAGGAATTTTTCCGAGCCTAACTCGTCCCAAGTTGTCCGCTAATATGATCATAAATCTGTCACATTTTGTAGCAAATCTATAGCTGATCTTTGAAAATCTTTAATCAAATTTGTAAGAATATTGTCGCTAAACCAAAGGTATTCGAAATGAGAAAGTAGAGTTATGAAATAGTCACTAATTTGCTAGGAAATAAGATGTAGTCAATTAGTTGTAATACTATCACAAAATGTCATCACAAATTCTTTTTAAACTAGTAACAAATCTATAGGTATCTCACAAATATTTCAGTCGCAATAGAGTCTTTAATTTGTCACCATCGTCAACAGCGAGTATGTTGCTAATTTTTCTAGAATATCGGTTAGGATTCCAATTTTGTCACTATACTAAAATAAACATCATATTATTTTTTTTATTTTAGTGATTGAACTAAGATTATAATGCATACAAATAAAACTAGTTCGTCAAAATTATATAAGTTTAGAAAAAACTCAAACCCAACATATTTATTAAAATAAAAGTCTAATGTAACATCTCCAACATAGGCACTTCACAAATAAAATACCAAAACAAGCTAAATCTAACAATATTAGTGTTCATGCCTTGGGTCAAGCTGTACGACCCGGGCTGATTGAAGACAAGGCGACTGGCCTCTTTAGATCAGGAATATCCAACCTCTCCTTAAAGAGCTCGGCCAAATCACCAGGAAAGCCTAAAAGGGGCCCAAAATAGAGGAACACGACCCAAATCCAAGGGCAGCCCAAGCCTAGATAAAGATAAGGGCGGTTTCCTCAAAGATAAGATGGCATCACTCAAAGATAAGATAAGATAACTATCTTATCTCCAGCAAAGGTCACTCACACCATTATAAATACGCTAGAACACCCAGGTATAACTCATACTCTGATTCTACAAAAAACCTTCTTAATACCCTTGCTAACTTAAGTATCAGAGTCCCTTGCAGGTACCACCACCCTCCGGTGACGAAGGATCAGCACAACCACCAAGTCCAACAAGTCAGACACGGCGGCTCTGGCCATCATCATCAAGTCGGACACAACCGCGCCGACCAGCACAGAAGATCTTGTCTGAGATCGACCTACAGTTTTAGGTAACCCTCGGAACATTGGCGCAGTTGTCAGGGACCTGGAAGTCATTCCATCATCATGGCGGACAACCTTGACAACGACCACAACTCAGATCTAGAAAATAGAACGCTGTAGAAGGACGCGGATACTACACCAAAGGAAACGCCTCAACCAAACGGAGACAAGAACTCACCAAACACACAAATCCTGGAGGAACTTCAGGCTAAACAAAATCATCTCAAACAACTCGAAAAGAAGCTAAGCACCAACGAGAAGCTGAAAAGGACCTTCGAAGGGAAACTAGGTGGCATAAAGAGTTAGAGAACAAACTCTTAAAACTGGAAGCCAATCTAAAAGCTATGACTACCCAACCCAGTCATGGAGACAACCCCCACAAAGATCAAGAACCATTCACAAAAGAGATTATGAAATCCAAAATCCCAAAGGACTTCAAAGCTCCCAACATGACTCCGTACGACGGCACATCAGATCCAAGCCATCATCTCAGTCATTTCAGAAGCAGAATGTATCTCACCGATGCCTCAGATGCAATTCGGTGCAAAGCCTTCCCGACTACTTTAACAAAGATTGCAATTAAGTGGTTCGACAACCTATCCCCTAAGTCTATCACAAGCTTTGACGACATGGCCAGAAAGTTTCTTGCCAGATTCTCCATCCAGAAGGACAAAACCAAGCACGCCCCGAGCCTATTAGGGATCAAGCAAGGAGATCGAGAAAGTCTTCGCAACTACATGGAAAGATTTAACAAAGCATGTTTGGACATACAAAGTTTGCCGACTGAAGCAGCCATTATGGGTCTCATCAATGGCCTATGGGAAGGACCTTTTAGTCACTCCATATCAAAGAAACATCCCACATCTCTGAATGAAGTGCAAGAACGAGCAGAAAAGTACATTAACATGGAGGAAAACTCTCGACTAGGTGAGACCTCAAAATCTGGATCCTTTTACTCCTCTCGAGATAAGGATAAAGAGTCCAAGAAAAAAGAAGAATAGCATGGAGAGAAGATTAAAAAATACCATAACTACACTCCTCTCCGGGTGTCTCTTGTGGAAGTATACCGGGAAGTATGCCACACTGAAAAGATCTCACCACCTCGCCCACTTAGAATAAAAAAGGAGGCAGAATCAGACGGAATACTGCGAATACCACCAAATTTATGGACATCCCACTAACGAGTGCTTCGACTTGAAGAATGTCATAGAAAAATTGGTAAGAGAAGGGAGACTAGATCGGTACCTAGCCAGCAAAGCAGATGAGCCCAGAAAGAGAAGAAGAGATGAAGAGGTCGGACAAACTGAATGACCACCTCGTACCCTGGAGAGGAAGAATCTCCAAATCATCTCGCAAAAGACACCTCAAAGAAGTATATCATGTCGAGGGAGGAGAAGGAACACCCGACCTCCCTACTATTACTTTCACTAAAGAGGACGCAGCTAGCATCATCTCGGGACATGACGATCCCATGGTCATCACTATCATATTGGCCAATGCTAACCTCCACCGCACACTGGTGGACCAAGGAAGCTCGGCTGACATCTTGTTCAAAATCGCCTTCGACAAACTCGGCCTAGAGGAAAAAGAGCTCAGAACATATTCGAACAGCTTATTCGGACTAGGAGACACTCCAATCCAACCCATCGGATACAACTCACTACACACAACCTTCGGAAAAGGAAACCAGTCAATGATGCTCAACATAGACTACATCGTGGTCGACGTGAGTTCAACCTACAATGCCCTCATAGGATGGACAACGCTAAATCAGCTCGCCGCAGTAGTCTCGACTCGACATCTATGCATGAAGTTCCCAACTACAGAAGGGATCGCTACAATAAAAGGAGACCAGAAAATAGCATGCCACTGTTACAACGAAAGCCTGAACCTCAGAGACAAAGGAGAAGAAATCCACACTATCGAACTTGGGGGAGTTCGAGGTCACAATGAAATTCTTCCACAACTTGAAGGCGAGATAGAAAAGGTCCAGATTGGAGATGTCCCAGATAAAACAACCAATATTGGCGCAATCCTAAAAAGAAAATGTAAAGGAGTCCCTCATAAAGTTCCTAGAAGATAATGTCGACCTCTTCGCATGGAAGGCCGCAGACATGCCGGGCATAGACCCAAAACTAATGTGCCACAAGCTGGCAGTGTATCCAGGATCTTGGCCAGTACAGCAGATGCATAGAAAGCTCTGACCAGAAAGATCCCAAGCTGTGGAGGAACAGGTACAAGCTCTACTAGAGGCAGGATTCATAAGAGAAGTCAAGTACCCACTATGGCTAGCCAACGTCGTCTTGGTGAAAAAATCAAATGGGAAGAGGCGGACGCGCACAGATTACACCAATCTCAACAAAGCTTGCCCAAAAGATCCTTATCCACTCCCAAGTATCGACGCTCTGGTGGATGCCTCCTCCGGATACAAATACCTCTCGTTCATGGATACCTATTCGGGATACAATCAAATCCCGATGTACCCACCTGATCAAGAAAAAACCTCATTCTTAACTCTAAAAGCAAACTAATGCTACGTCGTCATGCCATTCGGACTCAAAAATGCAGGAGCCACCTATCAAAGATTAATTAATAAAGTCTTCGCAGACCATGTCGGGAAACTAATGGAGGTATATGTGGACAAAATGTTAGTAAAAACACAAAGTGAGGAATTATTACTGTCCGATCTCGCCCAAATATTCAATACCATAAGAAAGCGTGGCATGCAACTTAACCCTACAAAATGCACCTTCGCAGTAGAAGCTGGCAAATTCTTGGGTTTCATACTCACACAAAGAGGAATCAAAGCAAACCCGGACAAGTGCTCGGCCATACTCGATATGAAAAGTCCGACCTGTGTCAAAGAAGTACAACAACTCAACGGGCGACTGGCAGCCTTGTCCAGATTTCTAGCCGGATCTACCATAAGGTCTTTCCCCTTCTAGACCACACTAAGGAAGGGAAAGAAGTTCGAATGGACACCCGAGTGCGAGCAAGCCTTCCAGGATTTCAAAAGATTCCTGGGACAACCACCCATCCTTACCCGACCACGGGAAGGAGAAGCACTCATACTATACCTTACAGTAGGAAGCCGGGCAGTAGCTTCAGCACTAGTCAGAGAGGACAAAAATGGACAACAACCTATATACTTCATCAGCAAAGCGCTACAAGGGTCCGAACTGAACTATCAAAAGATAGAGAAGTTTGCTTACGCTCTCATATTAACCTCTCGACGACTTCGACCATACTTCCAGGCTCACACCATTAAAGTTTGGATCAATCAGCCCGTAAAAGGCATTCTGCAAAAAACAGATTTAACGGGAAGAATCCTACAGTGGCAGTCGAGTTGTCTGAATTTGACCTCCAATATAAAGCTCGGACAGCCATCAAATCACAATATCTGGCTGACTTCATTGCAGAGTACACTGACACCCCAGAAATCCCTACAAATTGGAATCTTTACATGGACAACTCTTCCAATAAAACCAGGAGCGAAACAAGTGTGATAATAGAAAGTAATCAGGGAACCCAAATCGAACTCTCCCTGAAGTTTGAGTTCCCTGCTTCCAATAACTAGGCTGAGTATGAGGCGCTACTGGCTGGTTTAAAGCTGGCTAAAGAGGCTGGAGCCCAAAAAACTTATCATCTTCAGCGACTCACAGGTCATCACCTCACAAATAGCAGGGATCTACCAAGCCAAAAACCCTGCAATAAAAAAGTACTTGGACAAAACCAGAGAACAACTCGAACAAATTAAAGAATACGAGATCCGGCATATACCTCGAGAACAAAATGCCCGAGCTGACGTACTCTCAAAATTAGCCAGCACCAAACCAAGGAGCAATAACAGGAGCCTCATCCAGGAAATACTACAAAGCCCATCAGTCTCGGAGGAAAAGGTCCTAGCTATATCAGGTTAGGATCAAGGGTGGATGACTCCCATAATCAGGTACTTCAAATCAGAGATACTCCTTATAGATAAAAAGGAGGCAAAGAGGTAAAGCAGGAGCCACAGTATTACACCATCATAAATAACATCCTATACAAGAGAGGAATTACGACACCTCTACTAAAATGTATGCCGACCTCTAACACAAAAGAGGTCTTGGAAGAGGTACACAGTGGCACATGTGGCAACCATCTCGGAGCACAAGCCCTTGCCAAAAAAGTACTCCGAGCCGGATTCTTTTGGCCGACTTTGCAAAAGGAAGCTAACGAGTTTGTTAAGACATGTCCACCATGCCAGAAGCATGCTAACTTCCACATCGCCCCACCAGAAGAACTCATCAGCGTAACATCACCTTGGCCATTTGCAAAGTGGGGACTCGACCTCCTCAGGCCCTTCCCCCAAGGATCGGGACAAGTCAAATTCCTCTTGCATAATTTTAATTGCTAAACATTTTTTTCTTTTATATTTAATATCTTACATCATCTTTAGTTTTATTATTCTTTTAAATTTTTTAATTTTTATTTTCATTATTTTTTTCTTACCATTTTCCATACATATATCTATCGTCATTTTTTTCATTAAGTATAAGAAAGATAGAAAAGAGTACTACATGTACTCAGTAGAATAAAAAAAAGAAAACAAAAATAGAAGTTATATGTAAAATAAAAGAGGTAACTGTAAGAAGAAGGAAGGAAAATTAACTGATAATTATATCAGAGACAATAATAGTTATACATGTATAAAGAATGATAAGAATCAATAAGATTTTTTATCTATTAGAATTAAGGATGGAGATAAATAATGATTTCGATGTAAATTTTTAAATTTTCTTCAAATTAAACAGGATTGAGAAAATAAATAAATTTCATAATATTTAAAAATAACTAATCTTTATATAAAATTAATCCCCATAACTATCGACAAGTGCAACGAGTCGTATCAAGTAATAAAACTCACTTAGAGTGAGGTCGATCCCACGAGGATTAAAGGATTAAGCAAATAATAGTTAATTGATATTTCTAGTTAGACAATCATAATTGGGTGACAAGCATGGTAAGCAAGAAATGTAAATGACTTGAAGATAAAAGGAAATAATAAAGTGCAAGAAAGTAAAATGCTAGAAAGTAAATTGCAAGGAATGAAAAGTACAAGAAAACAAAGTGTAAGAAAGTAAAAAACGGAAAGTTAAAATTGTGGAAGTAAAAATAAAAGAAAGTATTAGGATCAAGAGATATTGCATTCTACGAATCAACACATTATCATCTCTTCCTCAATCATGCAACTCATTGATCTCTTGGCAAATCATGAGTGATTGAATCCCAATCCCTTAGTAATTCAATCTTTCTAATCTTGAACAATTGCCAATTCCTTGATCTAATTGCTCATGAGAAAAGATGAAGCTTGGTTACTGATTATACCACAGAGTCTTCTAGATCCAAGCATTGGGAGAATTATATGTCACTATATCCGACCAACCCCAAATCTAGTCAAATATGAGAAAGATTTTCTAGCATGATTCTATAATTCCTCTTCCAAGGCTCAAATAGAATCCATGTATATTCAATCTCTTTCCCAAGATAATTGAATACTTTAATGAAGAATGAAAATCTTTCAAGCAAATCAAAGAGAGATGAAGAGAAGAAGAAGAATCAAAACAAGTTAATCCATGCAATAGAGCTCTCTTTCCCAATGGAAAGAGTTAGTAATTCATAACCAACACATTTACAAAAGTAGGTATGAAGGAAAATGGAAGAGAAGAGAAGTGTGGGTGAGAAGAGAGGAGTCCGAAGACCCTCCCTGTAGGTGTTCGATTCCTTTCTATGATGAACTAAAGCCTATTTATAAGTTAGCCTAAATTACAAATTGAAATGAAATTGAGAACAAGTTATAATAAAATGGAAATTAACTATTCTAGATGCTTCATGTGGCCTTGATTGGTTGATAATTATGGGCTTGCTTGCTTGAATTTAGAGTGAACTTTGAGTAAATATAATTGAGCTAAAATGATGCTCCAGGGGTCCTTTGGCATGTGTTGGGTGCTCCTTTGGGCTTGGGCTTGTCGAAGGCACTCTTGGGGGAGAGCGTTGAGGAGAGAGCCAATGGAGAGCGTGACCCTCCAGGAGAGCGCTATGCTTGTTGGTGAGCACCCCCTGGAGAGCGTTGGGGTCAGGTTGTGGCAAGGTTGAGTGAAGTGGCGCTCTCCAGCAAGCTTGCTGGAGAGCGTGGGGTGAGTGTGGTGAGGCTTGAAGTGGCGCTTTCCAATGAGCTTGGTGGCAAGCGTGGGTTGAGTGATGAAGTTCTTTGGCAAGCTTGGGGTGTTGAGACATGGTTGATAAGTCTGGTGAGGGTTGATGGCGCCTGTCACATGATAATTAGCCTAAACTTTACCTTGCATCGTAAAGCAAAGGTTAATCAGAGGTTATGACATTTCTAGGCTCATACATATAATATATAGAAGAAATAATATTATCTAGAAGCCTGATGAAAGGTATAGCTCAAAAATAGGATTTGAAAACTGCAACCGTGTTAACGAAGCAACTAACTTAAAGCACAAGATACAGATGTCAAAAAAAGCAAAAGATAATAGTATAATATCATAAGAATCTAGCCTCGGCTCGCGGAGTTTAAGCCGGCTAGTCATATATACAGACCAACTAAAAACCTCACAGTGAAAACAGATTATACAAATTTTGTTCTCTCAAATACAAGCCTCTAGGCAAAACAAAATACAAAAGATGAGAGACATATACAAAATAAACAAAAACTACAAAAGATATCCAGATCCTCCGCTCCCGTCACCATCCAAACAACTCACCGAGGTGGGTTGCGACCTCCATCTGAAAAACATAACAGAGATATGGTATGAGAACCGGAGGTTCTCAGTATGGTAACAGTGCCCAGTCACTACTAGAAAATTAGTTATTACAAACGGATTTTTTCCGATGGATTTTATCCCACGGAAATATAGACGAAATTTCAGAGAGATTTTTTGTCGGAAAACAAAAAAAAATGAATTAGCATAAATTACAAACGGAAAAAAGAATCTGTCCGTAATTCTGTCGACAAAATTAATTTTTTTGTGAAAATGATTACAGACGGAAAATCCATCTGTAATTAAATGAACAAAACACTACAGTTTATTAAATTATTACAGACAAAAAATCCGTCTGTAATTTAAAATTTTTCGTCGGTAATATTGAGTTAAATCCCCATCCTATCGAGCTCTATTCACACCACACATTATCAAACGAGCTTCTCCTCTCTCTGTCAAGGCGTCAACGAGCTACTTCTTATCTCCGCCACTGTCGCCGCCACTCACATAGCGCGAGCTCCTCCGGCGCTGCTCACATCGCATGAGCCCCTCCGGTGCTGCTCGCATCGCACGAGCCCTTCCGGCGCCACTCACATCGCGTTGCTCCCTTCGTCACCATCGTCGCAGAGCCCTCTCCACCGCTTTCATCGCGCGTCTGCCCTCTTCATCGCCATCGTCGCAGTGCTCTCTCTGCCACACATGTTATCTTTTCAACAACTATTGTATCCATATATTCAAGTTTACATATTTTTTGTGACATATATTCCTAGCTAGGTTTTTCGATCTGTGATAGCTTGATCTGATCTATGAATTTCTTTTTCTTTTTTTTGTTGACATAATCTTTTCTTATTCCAACTCATAAACCACTTCAAATTTTTTCCTAAATCATAAAAACCCTACCAAAATCTGAAATAGAATTAACCCATAGAAGGTGGAATCAGAGCCTAACAGCAGTGGTGCAGGTTCTAGTAGTGGTGGTGCAGGTTCATGAGTTTATATTCTAGTAGTGGTGGTGCAGCTTCTAGTAAAGGCCATCATCAACATCAACATCAACATCAACATCATCATCATCAAGTAGTTGAAGAGGTTTCAGTGCAAAGGGTGAAGAAGGAAGAGGTTAATGCAAAGATATCAGCATGGTAGAATAATAAGATTGCAAAGATTAACAACAGATTCAAGAGAAAAGATGCTGTCATCGAAGGCTGGAAGAGTGAGCAGGTTTAGAAGGCTACTTCTTGCATGAAGGAAGTTGAGGTAATTAACTTTTAGCATTAGTAAAAATGGCACTGATGGTTCAATTGAATGGAAATTTTGCAAGTTCGGTTCTTTGTTTGGCTATTGCCATTGTTCAGTTGTACATTTTTGTTTTTCTGAGCTGTTGAGTAATAATCCTGTTTATGCAGACAAATAAGCTCTATCAGCTGTTGAGTAATAATCCTGTTGCTTTCTACTTGCTTGTAGCCTGGGTTGGTTCTCTCTCTAAATTTTCACTCCCTGAACTACTGTATTTGTATTTGAAATTATTTCTCTGTAATTTGATTTATAAGGAGTAAAATCATACTAGTTTCTTCTAAAACCATATTTTTACCAATTAAGATAATGAGTCCACATCAACTTGCAAAACCCTTACTGTTTGATACATTTAAAAATGTCTGTACTCAGAACCTTCTTAGCTGTATGCTTATTTACAACTATTAATCATCAAAAGGTTTAGTAGTCATTGCTGACAATGATGTATGGTGGTTTCTATGAACCAAACAAATTAAATGGTTCTCCCAATGTAAGGAATCATGTTAGGTAACTCATGAAGTGATCACTAGAATGCCAGAATTGAGAAACTATTATCTTATGAGAAGGCTTTTTACTTCATGTGAGGAAAAAGTTAATGGATTGTATTAGTTGCTTCCCAAGAAACTGGAGATTTGTGGTATCAAAGTCACACTGGATTCTTGTGTTTATGCAGAAACTTCTCTAATCTCTACTCATCTGTGTGTGGAGTGAGTGTGAGGTTGTGAGCATGAAATTTTGTTTATTTGATTTTTTATTCACTTAAATATCTTTAATTGTTTTTAAATAATATGTCCTAGTTTTTATTTCCCAAATAGTACTAGCAATAGAAATATTGGTGGTAGTATTAGTAGTAATAATAATATGATATAATAATACAAACATAAACATAGCCTATTACTAGAATTGACTCCATAAAGAATGTCCTTTGCCATTATGCATTAGTAGTAATAATGATAATCATGCCCTTTGTCAGGTGAATTTGACACAGCACATGCTGCAGCTAGATAGTTTTGTTATCGGTTCTTTTTTTTTTCTTTTTGGCTAATGAAAAATATTTCATGGATTTGAATTTTAGTGTGTAAATTTGATTTAATTTTCAGGGCATATGATCGAGCTGCAATCAACTTCCGTGGCAATTGCTATTCACTTATGTGTCATTTCATTTTAGCTACAAGCTTTCAGTCAGTCTCTATTTATTAATTCCTTATTTCATTCTCATTTGTTTAAACTATACTGAAGAGTAATGTAGTGCTTGTGAGAGTGGTTCAAGTTTGGAATTAGTGTATTTCTATCTCTAATTTTTGTTCTTGAGATAGTTACCAGAAACAAAACACATAATTTCAGAATAGAGATTTTGATTCAGAAAAATTTTGGCACCACCTAGGTATCAAATAGTTTTATTATCCAGCCCCAAGTTATTTCTAAACATGTGTCGAATGTCATTAAAGCATTGGCCGACTCTTCAAGACTCAACTTATTGCCATTTTGTAGCTACTCAGAAGATAAGGCATGTTTATGAGAAGCATTTTCTTTTAATTAAATACTAAGTGAGGTTGTGTCATAACAATGAAGTTTGCAGATTTTTTGGGATAAAGATGACAAGGTTGACGAATTGCTTACTTCACCAACTCCCAAGGCTTCTGCTAAAGCTCTACCTTTAATGAGTAAATTAGGCTTGAAAAGGATAAATCCAGAACAAAGTGTGGATTTTGACACCAATCCAATTACTCTGGGTTCATCTCCAATTTTAAAGAGAGTAAAGGATGTCCGATTGACTCGTTGTTCACATTATAGTCTCTCTTCCCTAATCTAATAATAATAATAATTTTTCTATACAAATTCTTTGAAGTTGTTTGTTGAAGCAGATATCTCCATTGCACTTCATTTAATCTTACAAAATTCTATCAATTTATTTCCATGTTCAATTTTTTTGGTGTATTTATTTATTTATTTATTTTATCCTATGGCGTATTTAAAGCCTTTTAAGTTTTAATTATCTGAGGTGAATGCCTCTATATTCAGAGAAATATTTGTGTGCTTGCTCATATTTGTGTTTATTGCTAACTTCCAGGTTGCTGGCAGTTTTGGTTGCCATAGGAAAACTGTCTTAGATGAGATGCTAAAATGCAATTAGTACTCTACTACAGCATTTACTGGAACCTTGCTTCACCAAAATTTTCAGGTCTCTAAAATTCATATTGTATCATTTTTATCTATCTGTTTTCTCATCCTAATGATTAAGTTATAAAGATTTTGGTTCTTTTTTTTCTTCTTCACATTTATATTTCTTCTTTGAGTGATGCTTTTTGGTTCATTGGTGTAGGCTGGGCTAACAGAAGACAATCCATCTATTGACTTCTTGGAAGGTTACATAGAAGTGGTATTACTTAGGAACATTGAGAATCTGTATGCTTGTGGAGGTGTGAATTTGTAGTATTGTGTCTATATATGTATCATGTATTATATTATGCACCTCAAGTGTGGAATATATCAGGAGGAAATTTTATTTGATGTAGTTATTGAGATTTTCCACTCAAATAATTCATGGGAAGTATTAATTCCTCTGCATGTGAACATTGCAGTAAATGAAAGTGATGTTCAGAAAACCTTGATTGATGTTGTCCCGAGAATATTGAGTTGGATTTTACGGTTCACAAATAAGGAGGTATGTCAAAAAAGTGAGTGCTTTCTTTTGAAACTTTCTGCTGCCAAATGTTTCTGACTTAGCATGCCTATGTTCAATGTAAGAGAGTGGTTATGCTATAGTGGTCAAAGGAGGTAGAAGCTAGAAAAGAAGTTTTAAGATATTTTGAAACTGGATTCCCTAAAATGTATTTGGAAGTAAAGTTCATATTGAAGATCCCATTTCATTTTGTATTATTGGATGGATAACAATTAATTACTTGTTATAAAATGTGTAGCTGTGAATGTAATTGGTTGGATATTATGGTAGAGTATTGAGAATATCTGCAAGTATATTAGTAGAATATTTGCTCATTCAAATCTGCAATAATTCTTTTTATATATTAATTTATCTATTTATTTAATCTCTTAGTAAAGTGTTTAATTTCTTTACTCTTTTTGTATCTTGGTTAAATGTTGTGACTGATGACGTGGAGTTTTGGCAGGAAAATGAAGATCCTAATGTTTGTTTTGGATTTCACAATAGGCCTAACAAAGTTACCATATCTGAGACAAGCTCTAATCTAACCGATTCGTTTACTGTGTATTATTATGCGGGCATAGATATGCATATTGTAGTGGAAGGACCTTGCTAAGTCTCTTGAAGCTCTTATTTTACCATAAATATGCATATGCTTGTTCAGTTTGTTTATTTTTGAGATTGCCTTATTGTACTTAAATTTTATGATCGATTTAACATGTTCAAAACATAGAAGACTAAAAAAAGATTCATTCTTAAATTTATATACGTATAAATTGTTCATTTGGGAATTGCATTTATAATTCTAAAGATTGTGACATTTTATCCATTAGGTAATGTCTATAGCTCCTCAATTCCAAATCATTATTACTAAACTTAATACCCTTGTCTAATCTAGTAAATATCATTTAGCACAGACATGCATTGTAAGAGAACTACAAATGGAATATGTCACAGTTATTGCACAATGTGTAAGAATTTATTGGTAATATGTTTATTCATTTTTTTAATTGTTTTATTTGTGGTACTTTAATGCTTTAGTTATAACACTGTTTTTACATAGGTTGAATTATTGTGAACTGCAATTGTCTTGGAAATTATTTGACTTTCAAAATTTGAACCTGTTTCTCTTTTTATAATATGTTTATCTGATCTCCTGCAAATGGATTATAATTTTTAATTGAAAATTGTTTGGCTTATGCAGTTTGGATCTTAGAAGAATTGAACAAGTCGCCAGGAGAAAGAGAAAACATTGAATGGATCTTAGAAGAAGTGAACAACTTTAACTCAGTTTGGCCTTAATTTTAGACTAGGTTTATGTTTAAATTTAGGCAATTCTGATAGTGGTTAGCTACAAGAACAGATTGTTTTATACACCTTTAGTGTATGTCACGGTACAGATTTTACAGATTTTTTTTCAATGGTATTTGTTTTGAATTATAGTTGATGTATCAATTTGTTTGTGTTTTGAATTATATTGACTTGTTTGTTTATAATACTTTTTTTCAATTTGATAATACGATGAATTTGTTTATTTTTTGAAATAATATAAATATTCAAATACAAATTAGATAAAAATTTGTATTAAATTTATATTTATTTTGTATGAAATAAGTTTATTTTGCAATGAAAAAATCTAAAAAAATATATTTTAACTTACTGACGGATTTACAGACGGATTTTCTGTCTGTAATCAGAGTGTGAGATGTGATGTGTGGAAAACGATCCAACACAAAACTCACCGGCAAGTGTACCGGGTCGCATCAAGTAATAATAACTCACATGAGTGAGGTCGATCCCACAGGGATTGAAGGATTGAGCAATTTTAGTTTAGTGGTTGATTTAGTCAAGCGAATCAAGTTTTAGTTGAGTGGGTTGTATTTTAACAGAAGCTAAATTGCTTGGAATATAAAGAGGGAAGGGAGAATTGCAGTAAATTAAAGAACAGGAAAATAAACTTGCTAAATCTTAAAGAACAAGAAAGTAAATGACTGAAACTTAAAGTGCAAGAAATGTAAATTGTAGTAACTTAAATGGCAAGGAATGTAAATTGCTTGAATGTAAAAGGGATTCGAGGACTGGGATAGCAGAATCTAAACAAAGAGAAATTGAATTGCCACAATTGATAGAGCAGAAATTTAATTGGGAGCAATGAGAATTCAAACAGAAATTGAAAGGAAAGTGCAGCAGGGTTCACAGAAGAACCAAAAGTAAATTTGGATCTCAGGACTCCAGAGACTAGGTAGCAGAGCCTAGATCTCAATTACCTTCCTAGATCCAAGTTCTCAAAGCAATTGACAAGAAAATAAAGAGGAAGCAGTAAAGGAAATTGAAATTAAACTCAATAGTGCAGAAAGATGTTTAAAGAGATTTTTCAATTATGCAGAAGAGGAATTAAAGAGATTTTGAATGGAGATTGAGATAGAATTTCCTCAATTCTTCACACCCAAAACTCAAAACAAGGAAATTAAAAAGGCCTAAGCAAGAACGAGGAAGAAGAGAGATTAATTCTCCTCCCCAATTCTCTGAAATCTCGGTGAAGTCACCAAGAGAAGCTCCCAAGTGCAAAAATAAAATTCAAAGCTCAAAGAAAGTGCAAAATTCAAAAGCAAAGCAAAAGGTCCTAATTACATCAAACTAGCTCCTATTTATACACTTTCTATTCTTGGATTTTGGGATTTGGATGGGCTTTTGATTTGGTGAAGAAATGAATTGAATTGGATTTTTAATTCAATTTTTGGCCCAAAATTAATAGCTTCCAGGAGGCTGCCCTGCCCTTGCGGAGGGCAGGGCAGGATTTGATGCTTGGTGCAGTCTTGGTGCGCTTTAGTGCGGTCTTGGTGCGCAGAACGCTGCCCTGCCCTCGCGGAGGGCAGGGCAGGAAAAATTGGTGCGCCAGATGGGTGCTGTGGTGCGCTGCTGGTGCTGCCAGAATCATGCCGCGGTGCGCCAGAGGGGTGCCTTGGTGCGCAGGATGCTGCCCTGCCCTCGCGGAGGGCAGGGCAGAAAAAGTTGGTGCGCCAGAATTGTGATGGTGCGTGCTGGTGCTGCCAGAATCATGCCGTGGTGCGCCAGAATTGAGCATTGGTGCGCCAGATTCATGCACCAACAAAATGCTGCCCTGCCCTCGCGGAGGGCAGG
>NC_029773.3:57925753-57926594 GCF_000817695.3 Arachis duranensis
TACTTATGCAACATTGGATATTTCACTTTTCAATTCAAACAAATCTCTTTTATTTAAGCATGTGGGAAACAAAACAAATTTCAAGCTAAGTGATGGATAACGAGCATTATGCAGATTTAGCATTTTTAACAAACAATTTCAATTGCAACTAGATAAACACTTTAGCAAGATATACAATGGTTTCCAGATTCAAAACATTTCACAGCAGCAAGGATTAATTTTAGATACAACCTTTAAAGTTGCAGCCCTTTGATTCTTCCTTCTGTTGTGTTCTCTTTGAGTTAAGATGCATAATGTCTTCAATTGTTGACTCATGTCCTGCATAATTCTCAAAGTTGCTTGCTTCTCAAGCCCTTAATTATATGGTTAGTATGCATAAACTGGGTGTGGTTCCTGGATTGATTTTGGTGTGGGAACACCAAACTTTATTGTTTTCCACTGCCTCTTATGCAACAATTTTAACCATATGTGAAACCTTGTGTCCTTGCTAAAGGTTAATGAAATTAAAGCTAGAAAGCAATTAAACAGTCGAATAATGTGTTTGGTTATTTGGTTGCTTGGAGCTAGCATTATGCAAGAGGTGAAAATGTGTTTTTAAATGAGATTTCTGGTGGAACACCAAACTTAGAATCTTTCATTCTCCCTTAAATTGTTTTGGTGTGCAACACCAAACTTAGCTCCTTGCAATCCATACCAATTATTCAACATTTTTATTGAAAAAGCTATGAAAGGAAACTACCTCAGGTTGGGTTGCCTCCCAACAAGCGCTCTTTTATTGTCACTAGCTTGACATCTTTTATTTTTTACTTCAAGGAGGATTTAGGTTCTGAACCTCTTTTTC
>NC_029773.3:57926668-57927829 GCF_000817695.3 Arachis duranensis
ATCTAGCAATTCAATACTCCCATAAGGGAAAACCTTAGTTACCAAGTATGGACCAGTCCACTTAGACTTAAGCTTGCCAGGGAATATCTTGAGTTGTGAGTTGTACAAGAGTACTTGTTGTCCAGGTTTGAATTCTTTCTTCAAAATCTTCCTGTCATGCCATCTCTTGGATTTTTCCTTGTATATCTTGGTATTTTCATAGGCTTCTAGCCTAAACTCATCTAGCTCATTCAGCTGCAACAACCTTTTCTCCCCTGCTGCTTCAGAATCCAAGTTTAGAAGTTTAGTGGCCCAAAAGGCTTTGTGCTCAAGCTCTATAGGGAGATGACAAGATTTGCCATATAACAGCTGAAATGGGGACTTCCCAATAGGAGTTTTGAAAGCTGTTCTGTACGCCCAAAGTGCATCTTCCAACTTCCTAGCCCAATCCTTTCTTGTGCTACCAACTGTTTTTTCTAGGATCTTCTTCAGTTCCCTGTTTGCTAATTCCGCCTGCCCATTACTCTGAGGGTGATATGGTGTGGCTACCTTATGAATAACTCCATATCTGTGGAGAAGTTTCTCCATTTGTCTATTACAAAAATGACCACCACCATCACTGATGAGACCCTTGGGTACTCCATATCTAGTAAAGATGTGCTTCTTTAGGAATTGAAGGACAATTTGTGCATCACAGGTAGTTGTGGCTATGGCTTCTACCCATTTTGAAACATACTCCACTTCTACCAAAATATATCTGAACGAATAAGAAGGGGGAAAGGGTCCCATGAAATCAATGCCCCATAGATCAAACAATTCTACTTCCAAAATGAAGTTCTGTGGCATCTCATTCCTTCTTGTTAGTCCTCCTGCTCTCTGGCATTCATTACATTGGTGGATAAACTCCCTGGCATCTCTGAAGATGGTTGGCCAATAGAAACCACTTTGTAATATCTTTGCTGCTGTTCTTTCTGGACCAAAGTGTCCACCATAAGCTGAGCCATGGCAATGCCATAATATATCTCTTATTTCACTTTCAGGAATACATCTCCTGATTATTCCATCAGAGCACCTTCTGAACAGATAGGGTTCATCCCACAAGAACTTCCTTGCTTCATTGATTAGTTTCTTCACTTGTTGCTTAATGAATTCTTGAGGTATCTTTCTCCCTACTTTGTAGTT
>NC_029773.3:57930788-57932440 GCF_000817695.3 Arachis duranensis
TTATTACTTGGACGACCCAGTACACTTGCTGGTTAGTTGAACGGAGTTGTGAGCTTCTCTAACAGTGCCTGAAACTCTTTTATCACAATTTCGTCCACCAAGTTTTTTTGGCGCCGTTGCCGGGGATTGTTCGAGTATGGACAACTGACGGTTCGTCTTGTTGCTCAGATTAGGTAATTTTCTTTTCAAAAATCTTTTTCAAAAAATTTTTCTTTTTATTTTTCGTTTTTCCAAACTATGTTTTTCGAAAAAAAAATTAATAAAAATACAAAAAAATCATAAAATCATAAAAATAAAAAATATTTTGTGTTTCTTGTTTGAGTCTTGTGTTAATTTTTAAGTTTGGTGTCAATTGCATGCTTTTAAAATTCTTCTTGCATTTTTTTCGAAAATCTCATGCATTCATAGCGTTCTTCATGATCTTCAAGTTGTTCTTGACAAGTCTTCTTGTTTGATCTTGATGATTTCTTGTTTTGTGTCTTTTCTTGTTTTTCATGTGCATTTTTGCATTCATATTTTTCATGCATCAAAGATTTCTAAGTTTGGTGTCTTGCATGTTTTCTTTGCATTAAAAATTTTTCAAAAATATGTTCTTGATGTTCATCATGATCTTCAAAGTGTTCTTGGTGTTCATCTTGACATTCATACCATTCTTGCATGCATTCATTGTTTTGATCTAAAAATTTCATGCATTGAGTCTTTTTGTTGTTCTTCTCTCTCATAATTAAAAATTCAAAAAAAAAAATATCTTTTCCTTATTTCCCTCCAAATTTTCGAAATTTTTGGTTGACTTGGTCAAAAAATTTTTAAAATTAGTTGTTTCTTACAAGTCAAGTCAAAATTTCATTTTCAAAAATCATATCTTTTTCATTTTTTTTATATAATTTTCGAAAATTTCAAAATTATTTTTCAAAATATTTTCAAAAATCTTTTTATTATCTTTATATCAAATTTTCGAAAATTAGCTAACAATTAATGTGATTGGTTCAAAAATTTGAAGTTTGTTACTTTCTTGTTAAGAAAGGTTCAATCTTTAAATTCTAGAATCTTATCTTGTAGTTTCTTGTTAGTTAAGTAATTTTTAAAAAAAAAATTAAATCTTTTTCAAAATATCTTTTTCTTAAAAATCTTTTTATCTTTTTATCTTATCTTTTTCAAAATTTTATCCTTTTCAAAATTTGATTTCAAAATATCTTATCTAACTTCTTATCTTCTTATCTTTTGCAAAATTTGATTTCAAATCTTTTTCAATCAACTAACTAACTTTTTGTTTGTTTCTTATCTTTTTCAAAACCACCTAACTACTTTTCCCTCTCTAATTTTTGAAAATTCTCCCTCCCTTTTTCAAAAATTCTTTTTGTTTTAAATTTTAATTTTAATTATATTTTGTCTTTGATTTTCGAAAATTACTAACCTCTTTTTCAAAAAGTATTTTCGAAAATTCTATTCTCTTCTCTTCTTCTATTTTAATTATTAATTACTAACACTTCTTCTCACCTCTCTTCATCTAAGAATCCAAACCTCTTATATCCCTTGTATTTGGATTCTTCACCCCTTTCTTCTTCTACTAACATAAAGGAATCTCTATACTGTGACATAGAGGATTCCTCTTCCTTTTCTTGTTTTCTTCTCTTTCATATGAGCAGGAACAG
>NC_029773.3:57936420-57936979 GCF_000817695.3 Arachis duranensis
TGCATGAAGGCAATTTACACGCCTATATGGTGAAGGAATGGTATTTCTTTTCACCTCAGGATCTGTGGACCCCACAGGATCCCCACCTACTTTTTCTTTTAATCCTAATCACACTCTCCTAATCCAAATCTCATTTTCAATGTCACACTTCCCAAAAACCTTCACCAATCACCTCAACTCCTCTTCCCAATTTCCCCATGCACCATTCACATCAACCTCCCCTTCCCCATAAACCCCACCTTCCCTCATCAAATTCAAATTCAAATTCCCACCCATTCCCACCCAAAATGGCCGAAACCCAACCCTCCCTCTCCCTATAAATACCTCTCCTTTCTTCTTCATTTTCACACAACAAAAACCCCTCCTTCTCTCCTATAGCCGAACCCCCTCCTCTCCTTCTCTACCCAAATTCCGTTCTTCTTCTTCTACTCTTCTTTTCTATTTTGCTCGAGGACGAGCAAATTTTTAAGTTTGGTGTGGTAAAAAGCCTAAACTTTTTATTTTTTTCTTTCACCATCAATGGCACCCAAGACCGGAGTTTCCTCAAGAAAAGGAAAAG
>NC_029773.3:57936998-57937368 GCF_000817695.3 Arachis duranensis
AGAATCCTCTAGAAAAGGAAAAGGGAAGACAAAAGCTTCCACCTCCGAGTCATGGGAGATGGAAAGATTCATCTCCAAAGCCCATCAAGACCATTTCTATGATGTTGTGGCAAAGAAGAAGGTGATCCCCAAGGTCCCTTTCAAGCTCAAAAAGAATGAGTATCCGGAAATCCGACATGAGATCCAAAGAAGAGGGTGGGAAGTCATAACCAACCCCATGCAACAAGTTGGAATATTGATGGTTCAAGACTTCTATGCTAATGCATGGATCACTAGGAACCATGATCAAAGTATGAACCCGAATCCAAAGAACTATCTCACAATGGTTCGGGGGAAATACTTAGATTTCAGTCCGGAAAATGTGAGGTTG
>NC_029773.3:57940773-57941799 GCF_000817695.3 Arachis duranensis
AAAGGAAGTGGGAAGTGGTCTTTGCGTGTGGCATCATTCAACCTTCTATAGTCAATACACATCCTCCACCCTGTCACAGTTTTGGTGGGAATGAGTTCACTCCTCTCATTGATAATGACTGTCATCCCACCTTTCTTTGGTACCACTTGGACTGGGCTTATCCATGAGCTATCGGAAATAGGATATATGATTCCTGCATTCCATAATTTCATTACTTCCTTCTGGACGACTTCCTTCATTGCAGGATTTAGTCTTCTCTGAGGTTGAATTACTGCTTTGGAATTGTCCTCCAAAAGAATCTTATGCATGCATACTGTAGGGCTGATGCCTTTCAGGTCATCAATGGTCCATCCTAAGGCATTCTTGTGAGCTCTGAGAACATCAAGAAGCTCTCCTTCTTCTTTCTTTGTCAAGGACGAATTAATGATCACTGGGAAGCTCTCTGAAGTGCCAAGAAATGCATATTTGAGATGAGAAGGTAATGGCTTCAGTTCTTGCTTTTGCACCTCTTCCTTCTTGCTTGGTTCCACCTCTTTGTTTATGGAAGCCTCAGCTACATGTTCCTCTATTATTTCTTGATTGTCTTTTTCTTGCTCATGCTGATTATTGTCTAACATTTCTTCCACCAGGCTCTCTATCATATCCACCCTCAAATGATCTTCATGCTCAGGAGGGTGTTGCATTGACTTAAAAACATTTATGATCATTTGCTCATTGTGTACTCTGAATATTATTTCTCCTTTTTCCACATCTATGATGGCTCTTGCAGTTGCTAGAAATGGTCTGCCCAAAATGATTGAATTGTTGCCTTCCTCATCAGTATCTAGGATTACAAAATCTGCAGGGAAGATAAACTTTCCAACCTTTACTAGCAAATTTTCCACAATTCCACTTGGTGTCTTGATTGATCTGTCTGCCATGACTAGTGACATCCTGGTGGGCTTGAGTTCTTCTATGGCAGCTTCTTCATCATGGACAAGGGCATTAAATTGATACTAGCTCCAAGATCACAGAGAGCTTTATCCA
>NC_029773.3:57941864-57942487 GCF_000817695.3 Arachis duranensis
ATCCGGCTGCGAAGATAACCGGTCCGAGCATAGCAATATATACATATGATAAAATAAGGACAACCCCAAAGGAAACCCAAAGGGACATAAATACATAAGACCTATTCTCCAAAATCTCCCATAAGAGGAGTCATCACAGTTTGTATTATTTAATGGAGATAAAAGTATCTAAACAAAACATATAAACCAAAACATAGCCCCGAGAACAAAGGATCTTCGCAAATCTAGAAGTCTTCAGCATGCATCAGCGGGACACCTCACGTCCTGCATCTGAAAACCACAAAATCCGCATGGGTGAGAACCAGAGGTCCCCAGCATGGTAACAGCTTCCACATATATAATACATAATAATGGAGGAAAGCTAAAGGCAATCCTAGAACTTCCTTCAGATAATATCAAAGCTTATAAACAAGCTAAACCATAAAGGGCATCTGACAAAAGATTCTTCAGTCTAACTAATACTTCCCTTTCCGATTCCTTCAAACCTCCCAACCACCAACAGGAGTATAATGTAACAAACACAGTTATATCAAGCAAGAAATATACAATTAGGAACAAGTAAGGCATTTAGACAATTAGCAAGTAATATGCAGTCAAATAGGCAATCTCAAACAATTCACATA
>NC_029773.3:57942661-57943264 GCF_000817695.3 Arachis duranensis
ACCTGGAGCACGTGGTGGCTAGCCACTGCTACTACCCAGGGAAACTCGTATCTCAGATAGTGGAAGTGCAAATCACAATTATCAACAATTCAGCATAAACATGCATGAATTCTCATCCATGGATCAACATCCATATCAGCCATCTGGCTCACGGTTAAATCCATAACCAGCCAATATTCATAGCATACACAGCTATTCCGGCTCACGGTTCAATCCAGAACCAGCCAATATTCATAAACAATTACGGCCCTTCGGCCAATGGCATACAAGCACTTCCTCCACCATCCTCCACATCTCACATAATCATCAATGATCCTCATTGATCATTCATTTTCCCCTTACTTCACTCGCAAGTTACCACATTCACTAGCCTTTCTTCTCATAGCTAGACATATCATAATGATTTAAGATATAAGTGGTGAGATCGGAGGCTTAGAAGTATGAGATTTGACTTTTAAAACTCAAAAATCAACTTTGGGATGAAAACAGGGCTACGCGCACGCGTGGACGGCCTCAAAAACTTATCAACGCGCAAGCGTCATGCACGCTAACGCGTGGATAAAACATTTGCCAATCGACGCGTACGCGTCAACCACGCGTACG
>NC_029773.3:57943425-57943604 GCF_000817695.3 Arachis duranensis
CTCTGGAAGATCGGCGCATACGCGCCAAGTGCGCCTACGCGCAAGGGGTTATTCTGCTAAAAATTTTCTAAGTTAAAAGCTATAGAATTCACAGATTTAAACCCCAATCTTCCAACGGACATAACTTCCTCATTTTAAATCGTTTTTCACCCGTTCTTCGAACGGCATGGACTTCCCGG
>NC_029773.3:57943689-57946564 GCF_000817695.3 Arachis duranensis
AACAGAGATCCGTAGTCCAAGTTATGTCCCACCAAAGTATGCCCAAAAACCATATTTTTCATAAAAACCACCAAGTGCCATTTTCAAAATAAGCCATTTCCAACTCTTTTCAAAATCAATCAAAACATGCCATTTTCATCCCTTTTCTTTGAAATCAATCAAAATATGTCAAATTCAACATCAAGCCTCCTCAACTCACACATTGACACTTTACCACAAATTACAGAATCACTATCTCATCATTTTAACCCACTTCACCCAAGGGGCTCAAACTCAAACATATTGACATATCATATACTCTTACTCATGCCAATTCTCAACAACACCAATTCCAATAAATCATCATTGTACATAATCAACATCATACTCACCATAAACATGGTTCAACCCACAATTCAACCATAACTAATCATCAAGCATATATCACAACATGCATATGTATCATACATACATCATACCATCAAGGCATCAATAATCATCATCACATATATGACCACATCATATATTTCAACCATTCAACAACATCAACATTTCAATGCCTATCTTAGGACCTCTAGCCTAAGTATTTCCTACCACATTACATATTAGATACGGGAAACCGATTACACTAGGGTTGAGAATCTTACCACACCCAAGGTCCAAGGAGACAAGATTAACCTTCTCCTTCAAGAGAGTTGGGTCCTATAACATCAAAGAACCTAAAATCTCAACATTTCACCCATGAAACTCGAAAATAAGGGCTGGAATTTCGAACAGCAACATGTGGCTTACCTCAAGATTAATTGTATGGGTTTTGTAGAGCTCTCCGCGTTGAACGCGTGGCCGCAAACGGAGCGGCAATCGGAGCTCTAGATCAAAAGTTATGGTGGTTTGAAGATCAACCAAGGGAGAGAACTTGAGAGAGTGTTCTTCCTCCCTTTCTCTCAAGATCAAGTGAGAGAAAGAACTTGAGAGAGAGTCCTTCCCTCCATGGCCTCCATTTCCAATGTGTGAATGTGATAATGAGGAGAGAGAATGCTGAAAACTAGGGTTTTGGTTAAGTTATGTTGGGCCAAGGGCCCACTTTGGGTCCTGTTGGCCGGTTTTGCCCGTTCGGTCCAATCTTGGTCCGAATTCTATAAAATTGGTACCGAAATTCTCGTTTCAACCTCCTCTATCACATTTAGCCACAAAAATCACATTTTGGGCTTTCTAGAATAAATTCTCATTTATGGGTTAATTAGCCATTAATTAACCGGGTTTTACATAAGATGATTGAATTGTTGCCTTCCTCGTCAGTATCTAGGATTACAAAGTCCGCAGGGAAGATAAGCTCTCCAACCTTTACTAACAGATTTTCCACAATTCCATTTGGTGTCTTGATTGATCTGTCGGCCATGACTAGTGACATCCTAGTAGGTTTGAGTTCTTCTATGGCAAGCTTCTTCATCATAGACAAAGGCATCAAGTTGATACTAGCTCCAAGATCGCAGAGAGCTTTGTCCAAGGATAGTTTGCCTATGGTGCATGACACTACAAAACTCCCTGGATCCTTAAGCTTTGGTGGGATTCCTTTTTGGAGCACGGCGCTACATTCTTCACTAAGCATCACCGTTTCCTTATCATTCCAGTCTCTTTTCTTGTTGATGAGCTCCTTTAAGAACTTGGCATACAGAGGCATTTGCTCCAATGCCTCAGCTAAAGGTATGTTGATTTCCAGCTTCTTGAAAGTCTCAAGAAATTTGTGGAAATGCTGATCCTTCGTCTCTTTGTGGAATCTCTGTGGATACGGTAGTGGTGGTGTTGAGCTCTTCTCCACTTGATGTTGTTTTGGATTTGGTTCTTCCATGATCTTCTTTCCTTTCTTTAGATTCTGTGGTTTGTTGTTTTCCTCTGTGAATTTTTCTGGGACATTCTTGCTTATCATGTCCTTGTTGATGGCTTCATCATTCTTTGTTGGCTCATTGTCACTATGCTTGGTTTCTCCTTGGTTACCATCCACTAATACTTTTCCACTTCTTAGTTGCACGACCTTGCATTCTTCCTTTGGGTTGGGAATGGTGTCACTTGGCAGTGAGCTTGATGGTTTTTCAACAGAAATCTGTTTGGAGATTTGCCCAATTTGCCTTTCCAAGTTCTTCATGGAAGCTTCTTGGTTCTTTGTTGTCAATTCTTGGTTCTTCATCATTTTCTCCATGAGTAGCTCTAGATTAGTGATCCTCTGGGATTCTTGTGAAATTGGTTGGTTTTGGGGTGTTGATGGATGATGATAGGTGTTTTGATTTGTTGGGTGGTTATTGGGTGGATAATGGTTAGAGTTGGGGTAATTATTTTGTGGGTTTCTGTATGTATTTTGGTTAATGTTTGGCTGGGGATTGTGGTTTGTGTTTTTCCAACTGTTTTGTGTTGAGTTCCTTTGCCATGGCTGTTGGTTTTGATTGTGATTGTCTCCCCATCTGAGGTTGGGATGGTTCTTCCAAGATGGATTGTAGGTATCACCATAGACTTCATTTGTTCCAGGATTTTGGTTGTGCATATACTGGACTTGCTCTTGCTGTTGTTCCTCTTGAGTTTCTTCACTTTGCACCCAAGTAGTTGGTGGTTGACTTGTGGCACTCACTGATGCAACTTGCAAGCCATCAATCCTTTTGGCCATTTGCTTAAACTGTTGTTGAATCTGCTACTGCATTATCTTGTTCTGAGCTAGAATTGAATCCACTCCTTCCAACTCCATTACTCCTATTCTTTGTGATGGTTGGCGTTGTCTTTGATGAGCAAAGAAATATTGGTTATTGGCCACCATATCAATGAGGTTTTGAGCTTCCTCTGTAGTTTTCATGAGTTGCAAAGAGCCTCCAGCTGAATGATCAAGTGCTTCTTGAGCCTTAAGAGTGAG
>NC_029773.3:57947288-57957776 GCF_000817695.3 Arachis duranensis
CGATCCAACACAAAACTCACCGGCAAGTGTACCGGGTCGCATTAAGTAATAATAACTCACATGAGTGAGGTCGATCCCACAGGGATTGAAGATTGAGCAATTTCAGTTAGGTGGTTGATTTAGTTAAGTAAACAGTTGATTATTTGAGTGATTTGTAACCAACAGAATATAAATGACAAGGAATTTAAAGTGCAGGAAGTAAAATTGCAGAATCTTAAAGAACAAGAAAGTAAATGACTGAAACTTAAAGTGCAAGAAATGTAAATTGCAGTAACTTAAATGGCAAGGAATGTAAATTGCTTGAATGTAAAAGGGATTCGAGGACTGGGATAGCAGAATCTAAACAAAGAGAAATTGAATTGCCACAATTGATAGAGCAGAAATTTAATTGGGAGCAATGAGAATTCAAACAGAAATTGAAACGAAAGTGCAGCAGGGTTCACAGAAGAACCAAAAGTAAATTTGGATCTCAGGACTCCAGAGACTAGGTAGCAGAGCCTAGATCTCAATTGCCTTCCTAGATCCAAGTTCTCAAAGCAATTGACAAGAAAATGAAGAAGAAGCAGTAAAGGAAATTGAAATTAAACTCAATTGTGCAGAAGGATAATTAAAGAGATTTTGAATGGAGATTGAGACAGAATTTCCTCAATTCTTCACACCCAAAACTCAAAACAAGGAAATTAAAAAGGCCTAAGCAAGAACGAGGAAGAAGAGAGATCAATTCTCCTCCCCAATTCTCTGAAATCTCGGTGAAGTCACCAAGAGAAGCTCCCAAGTGAAAAAATAAAATTCAAAGCTCAAAGAAAGTGCAAAATTCAAAAGCAAAGCAAAAAAATGTCCTAATTACATCAAACTAGCTCCTATTTATACACTCTCTATTCTTGGATTTTGGGATTTTGATGGGCTTTTGATTTGGTGAAGAAATGAATTGAATTGGATTTTTAATTCAATTTTTGGCCCAAAATTAATAGCTTCCAGGAGGCTGCCCTGCCTTTGCGGAGGGCAGGGCAGGATTTGATGCTTGGTGCGGTCTTGGTGCGCTTTGGTGCGGTCTTGGTGCGCAGAACGCTGCCCTGCCCTCGCGGAGGGCAGGGCAGGAAAAATTGGTGCGCCAGATGGGTGCTGTGGTGCGCTGCTGGTGCTGCCAGAATCATGCCGCGGTGCACCAGAGGGGTGCCTTGGTGCGCAGGATGCTGCCCTGCCCTCGCGGAGGGCAGGGCAGAAAAAGTTGGTGCGCCAGAATTGTGATGGTGCGTGCTGGTGCTGCCAGAATCATGCCGTGGTGCGCCAGAATTGAGCCTTGGTGCGCCAGACTCGTTTCTTGGTGCGCTAGAATCATGCCACACAAAATGCTGCCCTACCCTCGCGGAGGGCAGGGCAGTGTTTACTAACTGAAGTCCCGCGTTCGAATCCTGGTTGCTACACACGCTTATTCATTTTCTTTGGCTTTCTTGGCACGGTAATGGAACTTAGTTCCTTGCTTCCTCATGGTCCTTTGCTCAACTCTTGTAGCAAGCATTTGGAGACATTTTCCTTTGATTTTCTCCCCTTGTGAGCCCGATACTGCCCTTGTGGAGGGCAGGGCAACATTTTCTTCTTCTTGATTCCAAGGCACAGATTTGTGCTCTGCCCTTGTAGTGGGCAGGGCAGAGTTGCCTTTCAAGCTTTGTTCCCTTATGTTGCCCTCCTAGAGGGCAGTGTGCCCTTGTGGAGGGCAATGCTTGCCTCCCCCATTGCATGCGGCACACTTTTCCTTCCTTTGACCACGCTTCCTTCTCCTTGGGTCACGCTTTCTTAGGCCACGCTTTTCTCTTTTATTCTTTTCTTCACCTAAAATAAACCAAAACAACCCCTCCAAGTATCACTAAATTCATAAGGCTTATAAATCAATTAAAATTCAATTAAAATTAGCTTAAACCTCATGAGTTAACATTAATTTCATGGTGGTTGCTTGATTTAAAGAAGTTATGCATTTTCACTCTAAATCACTTACTTAGGATGCAAGAAAGTGTATAAAGACTAATAAAACAAGTGAAATTAGCTTGAAAAATGGGTATATGATGACTTGTCATCAAGATGATTTTCCAAAGTTCAAATTACAGAGGAAAAATCTGTCAGAAAATCCGTATGTAATTACAGACTGAAAATCCGTCTATAATTACAGACAGAAAATCTGTCGAAAAACTCGTCTATAATTACAGACGAAAAATCCGTCGGAAAATCCATCTGTAATTGGTAAAAATCCGTCGGTAATTTTTCGACGAAAAAAAATCCATCGGTAAATAATTTCCGACGAGGCTTTTACAGAAGGACAAAATTCGTCGGTAATTTCGTCAGTAACCAAAAATCCGTCTGTAATAAGGACTAAATCTGTCTGTATTAATTCATTTTCTAGTTGTGAGTGATGTAGGATATAAGACCCTGGGACGCCAAAGGCAATCCTAGACTCCATATCCATCACAAGATTCAAACTTAAAGCATTCTAAACCAAATAAGCATAATTATATAAATCTTAACATAAATAAATAGGGTAATCTATCTTAGGGGATTTTCTAATCTAATCAAACACCGCTGTCCCACAGCCTTCACCAACCTATCCTCCATGTGATCCCATCGCCACCACCTTCCAAACCTCCTCAATCCCAGTAGAAAGCACAATTATATACAATGCAAGTAAGACATAATTAGAGGCATATAAGGCAATTAATCCAAATAGCAATTAGACATGTTATACAAATAGGCAAACAATTTCAAGTCGGCAGAGCATACAAACAGATAGAAAATGCACATGATGAATGCCTGTCCTACTGGCTGTGATATCACATTGTCGGTTCAACTGCCAACCCGACACATCTCTATGGAGATGTTGCCCTTTGGAATCATCATATGGGAACCCCCGAGATATAGTGCTCAGATCACTGTCCAGGATTTTGTGCCTGCACGCTCTATTGATCCGAAGGGATGCGAGCAGGATACTTTTGCCACGGACCTCACATCTCAACACAAGCGGGATGAAGCACTGCCCCTTACACTGCCGCCGTTACCTAGACAGGCAGGATCCAACCGCTGTCCTTGCTAGGCGCATAGCGTCTCATAATCTCAATATAAAACAGTATTGCAGTGGTTTTTCAGAAAAAACATTTTCAATACATTAGTGATTCCTCATCACATATTCGAGTCCTCGACTCATCTCAACCACTGTCAAATCACATTTCCATTCTGAGCTTAATCGTTCCTCAATTTCCCATCTCATACATCAACCATTCATAATATACCATTGAGCCATCCTCAGTACACCCGAAACCTAGGCCTCAATTTTCTAAGTTTTTCAAATAATATCATCTAAAGCCATTAAATTCTTTCCCATGTTTTAAATGTCTAAAACTAGGCCCAAGAGTCCTAAAATGGTGTTAGAGAAGCTTACAACCCTATTGGGAAGGTAGAATAGTCGAAAACAAAGTTAAAATTTGAGAAACAGGGCGTGTGCGTACGCACAAGGGTGTGCGCGTGCACGCCCAGGAAGATTTTTAAAGGTGTGCATACGCATATAGGTGCGCATACGCACATGTATTAAAATTTCTACAGTCTGTTCACTCGCACAGGGTGTTCTAGCGCCCCAATAGATGACCCTTCCCGACTTGTGCGTGCGCACAGGGCTGTGCGTACGCACAGGTCATAATTTTGCATTGGTATATACTCGCACAAGCTGTGCTAACACTGCAAGCAGGGAGCCTTTTCCTACGTATGCGTACGCATAAGTCTGTACGCCCGCACAGATTAAGATTTTTGCAGGGTTGTGCGTGCGCACATACCAGAAACCATAGAATTCTGCAACTTTGCAGAATTTCAGATTTTTAACACCAACTTTGAATTATCATAACTTCCTCTACAAAAGCCTAAATTTCGCAAACTTTATATCAATTTGAAGGGTTTTAAATGGACTTTAATTCTAAATAAGTCTCAACAAAATTTGAAAATCGAGGCAAAAGTTATGATCAGACAAAGTTCACCAAAAATTAACTTTTTCCAAAAGTCACTATATACCACAATTTCCACATCCTCCAACCACATCCAACCAAAACAATACCAAACTCTCATTTACAGCACAATCTACCCCCTTGGGTCACAATTTACCATTCATATCATATTTCCACCACACTTCATCATTTTCAATCTCAACACCAATTATATAACACTTATAATCAATCTACATTCAATTTAACCATTTCCTCAACCTCAACATCATATATATCATCACCATTCACTTTTCAATTCACACAATCAATCATCATCATCATATCATCATAATTACTCAACCTTATCAAACATCAAAATCATCATACATCATCATACAACCAATCAACAATCATTTAATCCAAACCTATCCTATGGGTCACTAGCCTAAGTGTCCATGAATATTATATACTACATAGAAGAAACTGAAACCATACATTGGCCGATTCGCAATATGCCCTTAACCCAAAATGAGCACTACAACGATCACCAACAAGCTTTCCAACACAAGTCAAGCTTCCAACAATCACCAACAATCTCCAAACTCACAATAATCAAGCTATATACATATAAATCACCACAAATCAACCTAGGGCTCAATATAAACATAATCTCACAAAGGTTCAAGAGCTCTTACCTTTCTCAATAGCTTTGGAAGCCAAAACCCAATGCTAAGCAAGGATTAGAGTGAACCTAAATACCTAAAAATCACAAATTCTCACTTAATCAAAACCCTAAAACTCAAAATTTTGAGGAGAAGAACTAAGAAGATTTTGAGCTTTTCTTACCAGTTTCTTATATAGGTTTTGTAGAGCTCTTCACGTGGAACACGTAGCCGCAAACGGTGCAGCGATCGGAGTTCTATAGCTCAAGATATGAGCTAGAGAAGAAGAGGGTGAATAGTATCAATGGTGTTTCTCTTCTTCAGCTTCTTTTCAGCAATGTGTGTGTGTGTTTGAGTGTTGTTGCTAATTGGTTCATTAATGGACCCGTTTTATATGTTGGGCTTAGGCCCGGTCCAATCCGTTAGCGTTTTTAGCCCATTTGGCCCAACTTCGGGCCAAACCTTTAAAATTAATGCCCGGTTTTCCATTTCTAATGGTTTCTAAGGTTTTTGACTGTTCCCACATTTTCTCGCGTAGCACTGGGCTGACTTGAACCGGTTCAACTGGTTCAACTGCCGGTTTGTGATTTTTTATGGTTTTTCGCAGAAAACACATTTTCTGACTCAGAAAGACCTACTAAGTCCAAAAATGATATTTAAATCCTCAAATTCTCACTCGAACTTTTCGGAATGTAATTTGGGCAATATAATTACTTAATTAACTATTTGATTAGTTACGGTTCTTACAGCGCTTGCCAATGAACTTGAGAGCAAGCGTGGAGTGAAGGTTGGCATATTGAGGTTGGGGCTCTTTAGCAAGCTTGCTGGAGAGCGCCAAGAGTGAGCACTGGTCCTGGGTTGCTGGCTTTGTTGCTTCATGCTGGGTGTTTTTGGGGCTTTAAATATGCCAATTATTTGTGCTCCAATTTCATGTCTACTATAAATTATTATACATCATTGGAAAGTTTTGGATGTCAGCTTTCCAACGCATCTAGAAGCACATCATTTGAATCTTTGTAGCTCAAGTTATGCTCCTTTAAATATGACAAGGTCATGTTATCAGGATGCTGGTGCTTGACAGTGAGCGTGCTCGAGAGTGCCAGATGATGAGTGGATATTTTATACACTTTTTGATACTATTTTTTAGTATTTTTAGTATATTTTGTTAAGTTTTATTATGTTTTTGTAGGATTTAGTGCAAAAATCACTTTTTGGATGCTACTTTGAGTTTTTGTGGTTTTTCTATAATTTTAGGTGATTTTTGGGTGAATTTGGTAAGTTTTGGCAAAGTCTGATTCAGAGGCAACAAAAGAATAGATGCTGTCAGATCCTGACCTCCGTGCATTCAAACGAGCATTTTTGGAGTTACAGAGGTCCAATTGACGCGCTCTCAAGGCGTTGAAAAGCTAACTTCTAGAGATTTCTAACAATATATAATAGTTTATATTTTTTATTAGAGACGACTGCCCAAAACGGGCGTTTAATGCCCAAGTTACCCCCTTTCTGGCGTTCAACGCCCAAACAAGACCAACCTCCCAAGTTGAGCGCCCAAACTGGCGTTCAACGCCAGCCAGGGAGCAGGAAATGCCCAGAACTTTATTTGAACGCCAGACATCAGCCTAAACACTCACCAAGTGGGCCCCAAAGTGGATTTTAGTACTTTTTAGCTTATTTTATTTCCCTTTTTGTAATTTTTAATAAAAAAATATCTTTTAGGTTTAGCCTTAGAGTTTTTATTATAAATAAGGGACTTCCTTCCTCTTAAGGATTATGCCTCCCAAGAAGGGAGAAGCATATTCGAACCTTATACATCATTCTCTGTAGAGTATGAGCAACTAATCCTCTTAGGTTAAGGTTAGGAGCTCTGATGATTCCTATGGATTAATGCAATTACTTTTCTACTACAATTTATGTTTGATTCTATTCTATAACGCATTGTCATTCTTCAACCTTATGAAGCTCGATTCTACATGAGTTCGTTACGAGTCCTGACCTGGATAGTATTGAGCTACAGCTTGAGATGCATCACGGGTTCCAAAAGTTATCTGGGCTAATTGGTGTATGTGACATAAAACCTCGTCAGTCAAGGGTAATTGAGGTTCCTGTTGCTCTAAGGGCTAAAACCAAAAGAGCATCAGTCTCTGATCCGGAAGATCTGACCTTATCTGTGTCATTTTGAGTAGGATCAGCAAAGAGACTGAATTGCGTCCACTTCACCCTCTCCCAGATTGATCTAGTCCGTTCGGATGTTTAGTTTGGACCTGAGGAGATTAATGACCACGACCAATAGCTTAATCACTTACAGCCTTGCCATTGAAGGAATCATTCATCATTGAAGTAGTGAGTATGATGTGATAATCCAGAAGAAGAAGCATCTCCGAAGCCTTAAATGACTGCTAATTACTGTTTCTACTATCTATTGTTACTGCTTGTTTATGCACCTACAACAAACAACAACTATCTTTCTATTCGCCTGACTAAGATCTGCAGGATAACCACAGCTTGATTAATCCGGAAATCCTCGTGTGATTCAACCCTCACTCACCTGATATATTACTTGGATGACCTGGTGCACTTTCCAGTTCAGTTGTGCGAGTCATAAATTCGCGCACCAAATTTTTGCGCCGTTGCCAGGGATTGTTCGAGATTGACAAACTGCCGGTTGTCTTGCTCCTTAGACCAGGAACCTTTACTAGTTTTTCTTTCAATTGTATTTCTTATTCTCTTTTATTCAAATCTTTTCCAAAAATTTATCTTTAGTCATCTTATTCTTTTGTTTGAGTCTTGTGTTAATTTTTATGTTTGGTGTCCCTTTGATTTTTGTTTCTTTTCTTGAATCTTTGGAATTGTTCTTGCTTTTCTTTCTTTGTGTTCGAACTTTTCTTGGTATTTTTCTTTGTTTGAATTCAAAATATTTTAAGTTTGGTGTCTTTTATTGTTTTTTCTTTTTAAATTTTCGAAATTCATGTCTTTAATTTCAAAATTTTTAAGTTTAGTGTCCGTCTTGTGTTTGTATTTTCTTTTTAATTTTTAAATTTTTTGAAAAGAAAATATATATAAATTTATATATTTTTGAAAATATTTCAGTTTTAAATTTAAATTTTAAGTTTAGTGTTTCTTGTTGGTGATTTTTAAAATTTCAAATCATATCTTATCTTTCTTAATACTTGATCTTTATCTTGTTTATCTTTTAATTTTCAATTCTCACTTTAGTTATCTAATTTTTAATTTCAAAATTTTAAATTTGATATTTTCTCTTTATTTCCTTTTAAATTTTAAAGTTTGGTGTCCCGTTAGTAATCTTTAAATTTAATTTTCTTGCGTATCTTTTCTTCTTTGATCTTTATCTTATTGTTTTCTTTGATTTTAAAATTTCATTATCTTATCTTTAATTTGATTTCAAATTTTAAAAGTTTAGTATTTTTGTTAGTACATCTTTTAAATTTTAATTCTAAAAATCTTTAAATTTCTAAGATCTTATCTTATCTTATTTTAAATTCAATTTTTAAATTCAAAATTTTAAATTTAAATTTTAAAAAGTTAAGTAGTTTGTTAGCTTTTCTTTCTTTCAAATTTAAATTTCAAAATATTTATTTTACTTTCTCTTTTTAAATTTTAAATTTTTTTCAAAATAAAATCTCTTGTCTTAAATTTTTTATCTCATCTTATCTTGTTTGACTTTTTCTTTCCAAATTTAAATTTTCAAATCTTTGATTAACCCTTTCTTTTTAGAATTTAAAAATTTTTAAAATTAAATCTTCTATTTTATTTTCAAATCTTGTTAGTTAGTTATTTATTTTATCTTGTTTTAATTTTAAAAGTTTGGTGTTCCTTTGGTCTTTCTTTCTTGAATTTCAAATTCTTTAAATTTTCAAATCTTATTTTATCTTGTTTCTTTCTCTTGACTTTTTCTTTCTAATTTTTGAAATTCAAAATCTTTTATTGACTTTTTCTTTTTAATTTTTGAAATTTCTAATTATTATTTTCTATTTATTTATTTATTTTTGAATTTAAAAAAATAAATAAAATAATTTAAAATAAAATAAATAAATAAAACTTTGAAAATCCTCTCTTTTGAATCTTGCATTCTTGTTTCTTTGGGATATCTCACTAGAACTAGGAGCTCTCTAGACTTTGACATAGAGGCTCTCCCTATTTTTCTTTGTCTCTTGTTTGTAGAGGAACATAAAAATCACTATGGATCAACATGAGGGTGCTCAACGCAGAAGATTCTTGGGGTCTTATGCAACCCCCACTCTTGACTTTTATGGAAGGAGTATTTGTATACCACCTATTGGAGCAACCAATTTTGAGCTCAACCCACATTTGATTACTTTAGTGCAGCAAAGCTGCTAGTATCATAGACTTCCACAAGAAGAACTCACATAAATCCTTGCAGACTTTCTGTAGATTTCTGACACAGTATGAGCCGATGGAGTAGATCAGGATGTCTACAGGCTGCTGCTCTTTTCATTTGCTGTAAAAGGACAAGCAAAGAGGTGGTTGGATACTTAATCCAAATCAAGTTTGAAAACCTGGGATAAGTTGGTGGACAAGTTCTTGAACCAATACTTCCCCCTAAGGAAGCTAACCCAGCTAAGGCTGGACATTCGAGGCTTCAGACAAAAATAGAATGAATCTCTTCATTATGCTTTGGGGAGATATAAAATGATGTTATAGAAATGCCTCACAGAAATATTTTCAGACTGCGTAAAGCCAGACATTTTCTATTACAGACTCATAGATATGGCTAAGATGTCCCTAGATCATTCTATAGGTGGCTCAATACACATGAGAAAGACAATCGAAGAAGCTCAAGAACTCATTGAGACAGTTGCCAGCAACCAGCATCTATACTTATCTAGTGAGACGTCAATAAAAGGAGAGGTCAAGGCAGTATCCACTAAATCAGACCTTCCATAACAAAGTGAATCATTAACCCAACAGCTACACTCCTTCACACAACAGTTGCTAAGTTTACAAGAAGTGTTGCAAGAAACTCGTGCCTCTAACAAGAATATAGAGGAATCACTACAAGAAAAAAGGCCTATGGCCACGCTTTTTTTTGCTACGCTTTAAAAGCGTGGCCAAAAGTAGGCTATGGCCACGCTTATGCGTGGGTGGCGTTTGAATAGAGATTTTGCCACGCTTTTTTTTACTACGCTTTAAAAGCGTGCCGAAATCTCTCTATGGCCACGCTTTTATGAGGGTGGCAGTTAATGTGAGATTTAGCCACTTTTTTTTCTGCCACGCTTATAAAGCGTAGCCATAGAGAGATTTCGGCACGCTTTTAAAGCGTGGCAACAGAAATTTGTTATTGTGACGTTTTAAAAGCGTAGCCGTTTCCTGCAAGCCTTTTGGTACGCTTTAAAAGCGTGGCCAAAAGGTTTCCTCAGAAAAAAAAAAATTAAAGAAGCTAGCTCGCGATCGAATTAACAAACACGCTCCTAACTCTCCTTCGTTTCTAACACTTAGAGAAAAACACTCCTAACTTCTGCCCTAACTCCTCCTTCGAAACCCCCAATGGCAACTGCAACCACCAATCTCCTCCTTCTTTGTGCCTCACCGCTTCCTCCTCCGAAAGCCCTAGCTAACCAGTCTTCAATTTTTTCGCCTTAACCCTTCTTCAAAAGCCCTAACCCCTGCCCTCACCGCGATGACAACACTCCAACGAAGAACGACGAAGCCCTCCCTTCCGCGCTGCCGCTCGCTTCCTGGTTCTTCGCCTCCCTGAAGAACGACGAAGCCCTCCTTCCTGCGCTGCCGCCCGCTTCCTGGTTCTTCGCTTCCGTGAAGAACGACGAAGCCCTCCCATCCGCGCTGCCGCTCGCTTCCTGCTTCTTCGCTTCCGTGAAGAACGACGAAGCCCT
>NC_029773.3:57958757-57965222 GCF_000817695.3 Arachis duranensis
AATTTGGAAAAGAAAGGGCACTGGTTTCAAACCCAATAGAGTTGACCATCTGAAATTTGAAAAGGAAAATAACACATAAAATTTGAGTTTGTTTTAAGACCATCAGCCAAAAGATTTTAAAATTCTGCATTGGAATCAGGGTTGGTTGTTGAGCTGATTTATATTTTATTTATGTAGGGGAAGCTATTTTGTTCCTAATTTTGTTTATTTTTCTATTTTATGTCAGTAGAAGAGTTAGAATGGGTGCGAAAATGGTATTTCTAGTGAGGAATGATCTACGAGCAACTATTATAGATATGGCTCCAAATATGTTTGCCAAACAACGTGGTGAGGAAGATGAGGAAAGCGAATACGAGTATATGGAGGACTCTGATTCTGAAACATCTTGACATTCTTTCATGTAATGCTATTTTGGTAGAATTCTAGATGTCTCATTTGTTTTAGTTATTTCATGTAATGCTATTTTGGTAGAATTCTAAATGTCTCATTTGTTTTAGTTATTTTGCTTATTTAATTACTTTCTTATGTTGATTATGTTCATTTAATTATTCATAAAATAACAAATTTTTCATTGCAACTCTTTTGTGTATGCAGAATGGAGAAAGGAGAACTCACTAAAAGAAAACGGATAAGTACCTTAGCACAAAAAATGAAAGAAAAAAGTCCGAAAAAAAAGAATTCCTTTGAGGTTACACAAGTGAGGTCAAGTGCTAAATTGTTACAACAATACAATATTAAAAGAGAAAAGATCATGGCTGAAAATAAGAAGGCTAGCTTCCAAGCTCAAGACCCAAAAGATCAAGCAAGAAACCAACCTATCACAATTGTGGAAGATGCCATTGAAGAGCAAGCTAGAACTCCAAAGAAGAAAAAGAAGGTCCAACCAATGTCACTTTTTCAAGAATGTGAACAAAATGAAAACGGGACAATGTTTCAAGCTGAAAAGACCTCCAAAACTGGGAATCAAAGGACTGTTGAAGCTGATACAATGGAACAAAATGATTTAAGTTCTGATGATGAGGGAGAAGATGCAAGCGAGCTAAGTGCAAGTTCAACGAAAAAAGGAATGAGTCTTGACATGTATTTTAAGGTACATGGGATAAATTTGGAAGATGAAGAAGTTGAGGAAGATGAGGAAGATGAGCTTGATGATGCTGCAAATGATGAGGGTAATGGAGGACAAGCTAGTAATGAAGGTGCTTTTCTTGTTTTACCTTATTGTCAAAGTATAGCTTGTATTACTTCTAAGTTGATTTGAGTTAAAATTCTGTTATTTTAATCAGAATTAGGCACAATAAAGAAGAAAACTCGTGGAAAGACAATGTGCAAAAAGCTTCATGCCACTGATTTTAATGATCGACGGGAGGTGGAATTTTTTGGAGGGCAACCTGTAGGTCCAACCAAGGAGGTTGTATCTAACCTCAACCAACTTTTGGGCACAACAGTTAGAAATCCTCGTTTTGTGACTTTGCTATATACTAGTTGGCATGGTGTGCCTAAAAACATCAAAGAGGACATGTGGGACTATGCCAATGTATGTAAATATAGCATTATAGATAATGTTTTTAAAATTTATGTTACTTTATTAATGCTAACCTTTGACATTCTAATTTGTTGTCTTTCTTAGCAAAAATTCATTCTTCCAAACTCTTCAAAGCCGTGGGTAATGAAGGGATTTTGTCGTGCATGGAAAAAATACAAAGGCGAAATAAAAAAGGAACATTTCTTGAAGTACAACACAAAGAAAGAAATGATAAAGAACCGACCGTTAGAGATCCCTGAGGTTCAATTTCGCAAACTAATTCGCTATTGGAGTCTTCCGACTGTCAAGGTAATATTGTCTTTTTGTTCTTTATGTGATTAAATTTGGTGTTTTGGAAAAAGGTAGTGTGATTTTGAAAAAACAAGAAAACATGTTTATTAAGAATAATAACATCTCTTTTTCATATTTATATTTAGGCTGTGTCTACTAAGAATGCTGAAAATAGGTCAAAGCAAACATGTCCTCACCGGATGGGTTCCACAAATTTTGGAATAGTGCGCAAGCAGCTGGTAATATAAGATTGATATTTTTTGTGATTTCTCATTTATATTCATGTTGTAGTTTTCTAGTTAGTATGCTTCATGTAAATTTTTTTATATGTACTCTAGCGCGACTCTAAAGAGAATAGTGAAGAACCGTCAAGAGTTGAAGTTTTCATAGCAACTCGCACAAGTAAAAAGGGAAAAGAAATTGATGCTAAAACACAAAGCACAATTGTGAGTTTTTTGTATTTGTATTTGGATTTGTACAATATAAATTCTATAGTGATTTCTATTAATATTTAGTTAATGCGGCTTTGTATTTTATTGCTCCTCACTTTTGACAGGCTGAACTTCAAACCCGAATAGAGGCAGGGGAAAATGATGAGGATGCATTTGTAGGAGTGCTAGGAAATGACCAACCAGGTCGAGTTCGTTGTTATGGGGCTTCGATTACAAGAAGCTCTCTTAAAAAGGATGAGGAGATTCGACAAGTCAAAGTTGAATACAACAACAAGGTTGAATCATTAGAGAAGAAGATGGACGGTGTATGCAGTTTACTAAAAGTATTGGTGCACCAAGTCAACCCTGGAATGAGTGAGGAAGAGGTAGCAGCCTTAGTGCAAGCTGCCCAAAATTCTCCTTTGGATGCCTCAAGTAGCAGAGCAAGAAATACTCCTCGAAGCTCAGAATCAACTCATATTCCACCAAAAGATGTAAGTCACTATCTTTGGATATTCGATATATTTCCAAACAAAGTAGTTGACTTATTGTTGTTGTTGATTTTGGACATCTGATGATAGTGAGACAAAAGTTTATAGACGGTGCTAATAGTGTTGAATTAAAATCTGAATTCCAATTTGTTGAAGCTTTAGTGGTGTTTTATTTTGTGTCTAGTGTGGAATTGAATCTCAATTTTGGAAAACACGAGAAATCTTTGAAGATTTGCTCTTTTTCCTAATTAAATTGGAAAAAGGAAAAGAAAAGAAACCATAACTGAATTTTAATGGTTTTGTTTGTTTTTATTTTTGCAGACTCCAGAAGGAATTAATGGCTCTCATGGTAAGTATCATTTTGCTTCATTTATTTATTGGGGATTGGTTTTTTCTTTCTTTCTTTTCCCACCTTAAATATTAGTCAGAAGAAGGAATCAGTTTTAGAATAATTAACATGTTGGAGTAGTTACTTTTTCCTTCAATTTGCGGGGGTGGTTCTTATATAGTTATATTTGCCGGTTGTCATTCGATTTTGTAACTCTGGTAGGTACACTTTCGACAAGTTTTGTTGTATAGAAATTCTTGCTTTGATTAGTGTAATCTTTCTGTGTTCCCTAGTAATGCTTTATAAGACTGAATGCCAAGACAGCCTTCTGTATAGGGAATGTTTCGTATAGAACAAAGAATTTATAGCAGTTCTGAATGTATTAGTGGAATCTGAGGTTCTGGGGTGGAATTCAACCTCAGAAACCGGAAATTGGTGTGCATTACAATATGAAATAGCAGACAATAGAAGAAACGATATGTAAATTGTCCTGGGTAGTATAGAGACCCTTCATCCTCACATTCCTTTCTGAACAAAATGACCTAACTAACTCTCCTCGCTCCCTTGCATATGTAAAGCCTTGTTCTTCATCCTCAAATCTTCACATGATCTCAGTCTCCCTCCTCATCATGACTAAATTAATAGAGAAGTTTTGTACAGTATAGGGCCTTCATCACAAAAAATATATAAATTAGAGAGATTTGGCTGAAAAACGTGCCTATAGGGTCTTTTGTCATGCATTTCATGCTCGTCATCATCTATCCAAACAAGATACAAATATATAACTTGTGTTTCTGTCTCTGTCTGTTGTTAATTCCAAACAGAATACTAATACTATTCTTTTAAGTCTTTGTCTCTTATTTTCCTTTCTCTTTCTCTGTTTTGGTGTATCTGTCTCTGGATAGAATCTGAACGGAGCCTATATCAGTAACAAAAGGGGGGGGGGAGGGGGCTGTTTGATTGTTACCTTCCTATATCAGTACCCTTTCTCTTTTTTGAAAACTTTAAGAACAAAAAAAGTATAGTGGCTTTCAATGAAAGAAAAGCCTTTGCTGGTTATAATTATTGAACGATTATAACATAGTTTGTTTGATAATATGTCTTTTAATTTTTTGGTTTGGTATAAGATGCACTAACACACAACAATATTTAAAATTTTGCAGGGCAGTGCTGAAAACAATTTCTCTCACAATGATGATCAGTAATCATGAACTTTTGTATTTTGTAACGAAGTGTAAATGAAGTAGATAATGTAACCCATGTTGGAATTGTAACTCATGTATTAAGAAATTGCTAGTGGATGAGACTTTGATTTTTGGTATTTTGTTTAGAGTATATCATGTGATCAAACACTTTTTTTCTATGACAAGTTTATGAAGAAGGATTAGTTGATTTAAAGTTTGTAGTCATCTTTTAAATTTTAAAATTATCCATGATTAAGGTTTATAAAAAAAAGAGTGCAAAGATAGGTACTGAACTTACAGCCACGCTTTAAAAGAGTTGCCATATTGTACAGCAGCAATCAACAGCCACGCTTTATAAGCGTAGCTGTATCTCACAGCTATTGGCACGCTTTAAAAGCGTAGCTGTATCTCACAGCTATTGGCACGCTTTAAAAGCGTAGCCATATGTCTTGCTATCGGCACGTTTGAAAAGCGTAGCCATATCTCCATTTGTTGCCACGCTTTGAACGTGTGGCCATAACGTTACTGTAGGCAACAACAGGCACGCTTTAAAAGCGTAGCTGTATCTCAAGTCTATTGTCACGCTTTTAAAGCGTAGCGATGTGTCTTATTATTGGCACACTTAAAAAGCGTAGCGATATGGTACGCTATTCGCACGCTTTTAAAGCGTAGCCATATCAACCTATTGGGACGCTTTCAAAGCGTGGCCATATGTGTGACATATGGCCACGCTTTTAAAGCGTGGCCATATGTAAAAGCGTGGCAAAAACAAAAGCGTAGCGATAGGTCACCAAAAGCGTGGCGATATAGCAACCGGCACCCTTGCAGATGTGACCCTTTGAAAAGCGTGCCGGTATCTCAAAAAGCATGGCGAAAAGCTATCGCTACGCTTTTTTGGACTTTTCGCCACGCTTTAAAAGCGTAGCAAAAAGCTTGTTTTCTTGTAGTGAATGGTTGAACCAGGCTAAACAACATTTGTTTGAACGGATAAGAGAAGAGTGCCAAGCCATCCAATTGAGGAGTGGAAGGACACTGGATATCCATCCTCACAAAATAGAGCGCAATATGAAGAGGAAACGAAAAAAGTTGAACAAGCAACAACCCAGGGCACTATGAGGGGCGTTGAAGGCCCAGAGAGGGATGGCACTGGCGTCCAACGCCCAGGAGTGGGTAACCCTGGCATTCAACGCCAGGAAAGGACCAGTAGTGGCATTCAACACCCAGAAAGGGGAGGGGACACAAATGCCAATTCAGAGGACATCCTCCCTAGACATCCTGACAATCCCTTTCCTCCCCTAAGCAAGTTGGTAACCCTTCTATAGGCACTATGGACACTTACCATGCATCACTCATGGCCCTTGAGTACAAGGCCAAGATGCCATATCCTCAGAGACTTTAGCAGGAAGAAAAGGATAAGCAATTCTCCAAGTTCCTAGAAGAATTCAAGAATCTAGAGATTAAAATCCCCTTTGCAGAGGCTCTTGAACAAATTCCTTCATATGCTAAATTCATGAAGGACATACTGAGTAACAAGAGGGATTGGAAGGCAGTAGAGACAGTGATGCTTCTTAAGGAGTACAGTGCAGTCATTCAGAGGAATCCTCTTGAGAAACTGAAGAGATCTCTCACTATTCCAAGCAATACAAAGGTAAATCCAAGAGAAGAGTGTAAGACCCTCACTCTGGAAGGAGAGGCCATACCAAAGGAGGCAGTGTAAGTTGCTGAAGGGTCAGAGGAGAAAGAAGCTCTAGAAAAGGCTACAATTACCCTGTCACATGCTCCCTCTATGAAACCCATTCAAGAGCTTGAAACACCACACCCTCTGGTGGATGAAATTGTGATTCCTTTGTTAATGTATTTTGTAAAATTCATTGCTTTTTCAACTATGTGTGGACACAACTCCATTCAACTTAACCAGCAAGTGTACTGGGTCATCCAAGTAATACCTTACGTGAGTAAGGGTCGATCTCACAGAGATTGTTGGTATGAAGCAAGCTATGGTCACCTTGTAAATCTCAGTTAGGCAGATTAAAATGGTTTATGGTGAGTTCGAAAATTAATTAATAAATAGAAAATAAAAAGGGATAGAAATACTTATGTAAAGTAATAGTGGGAATTTCAGATAAGTGTGTGAAGATGTTGTGCTCCTCTCGTATCTCTATTTTCTTATTACATTCATCCAATCCTTCCTACTCCTTTCCATGGCAAGCTGTATGTA
>NC_029773.3:57965329-57966020 GCF_000817695.3 Arachis duranensis
GGCTAATCATCTGTCGGTTCTCAATCAGGTTGGAATAGAATCCTTTGATTCTTTTGCGCTTGTCATCACTCCCAGCCTTTAGGAGTTTGAAGCTCGTCACAGTCATTCAATCACAGAATCCTACTCGGAATACCATAGACAAGGTTTAGACTTTCTGGATCCTCGTGAATGCCGCCATCTATCTAGCTTATACCACGAAGATTCTGTTGGGGAATCTAAGAGATATGCGTCCGGCCTAAAGTAGAACGGAAGTGGTTGTTAGTCACGCGCGTTCATAGGTGAGAATGATGATGAGTGTCATGGATCATCACATTCATCAAAGTTAAATGTAACGTATATCTTGGAATAAGGATAGAAGAGAATTGAATAGAAAGTAATAATAATTGTATTGAAACTTGAGGTACAGCAGAGCTTCACACCCTTAATCTATGGTGTGCAGAAACTCCACTGTTGAAAATACATAAGTAAAAGGTTCAGGCATGGCCGAATGGCCAGCCCTCTCCATGATCAAAAGACCGAATGATCGAAGACTACAAAGTCAAAAGATGTCTAATACAATAGTAACTTATCCTATTTATACTAGACTAGCTACTAGGGTTTACATGAGTAAGTAATTGATGCATAAATCCACTTCCAGGGCCCACTTGGTGTATGCTTGGGCTGAGCTTGATCTATCCACGAGCTGAGGCTT
>NC_029773.3:57966692-57967321 GCF_000817695.3 Arachis duranensis
GGCCCTCCTATCCATTGATGCTCAAAGCCTTGGATTTTTTTTACCCTTGCCTTTTGGGTTTTAAGGGCTATTGGCTTTTTCTGCTTGCTTTTTCTTTTTCTTTCTATTTTTTTTGCCATTTTTTTCGCAAGCTTTTCTCTTTTTTTTTTCACTGCTTTTTCTTGCTTCAAGAATCAATTTCATGATTTTTCAGATCATCACTAACATTTTTCTTTATTCATCATTCTTTCAAGAGCCAACAGTTTAACATTCATAAACAACAAGATCAAAAATATGCACTGTTCAATCATTCATTCAGAAAACAAAAAGTATTGTCACCACATCAATATAATTAAATTAAATTCAATGATGAATTCGAAATTCATGTACTTCTTGTTCTTTTGAATTAAAACATTTTTCATTTAAGAGAGGTGAAGGATTAATGGATTTTATTCGTAGCTTTAAGGCATAGTTACTACATACTAATGATCATAAAGTAGAGACACAAAACAAAGATAGACATATAACATAAAAAACGAAAAACAGAGAAATAAGAATAAGGAATGAATCCACCTTAGTGGCGTCTTCTTCTTGAAGGACCAACAATGTCCTTAAGCTCTTCTATGTCCCTTCCTTGCCTTTGTTGCTCC
>NC_029773.3:57967423-57969194 GCF_000817695.3 Arachis duranensis
TCCCAATAGTTGTTGGGAGGAAAGTGCATCCCTTGAGGTATCTCAGGGATTTCTTGATGATGAGCTTCCTCATGCATCTCTTGAAAACCGTGAGGGATCTCTCTTGCTTGCTCCATCCTCTTCTTGGTGATGGGCTTATCCTCTTCAATGGAGATGTCTCCTTCTATGATAACTCCAGCTGAGTAACATAGATGGCAAATAAGGTGAGGAAAAGCTAGCCTTGCCAGGTGGAGGGCTTGTTGGCTATTTTGTAGATTTCATTGGAGATAACCTCATAAACTTCTACTTCCTCTTCAATCATGATGCTATGAATCATGATGGCCCGATCCACAGTAACTTCGGATCGGTTGCTAGTAGGAATGATGGAGCGTTGAATGAACTCCAACCATCCTCTAGCCACAGGCTTGAGGTCCAGTCTTCTTAGTTGAACTTGATTGCCTTTGGAGTCTCTCTTCCATTGAGCTCCTTCCACACATATGTCCACTAGGACTTGGTCCAACCTTTGATTAAAGTTTACCCTTCTAGTGTAGGGGCATTCATCTCCTTGCATCATGGGCAAGTGAAACGCCAACATCACATTTTCCGGACTAAAATCTAAGTATTTCCCCCGAACCATTGTGAGATAATTCTTTGGATTCGGGTTCATACTTTGATCATGGTTCCTAGTGATCCATGCATTGGCATAGAACTCTTGAACCATTAAGATTCTGACTTGTTGCATGGGGTTAGTTAAGATTTCCCAACCTCTTCTTCGGATTTCATGTTGGATCTCCGGATACTCATTCTTCTTGAGCTTGAAAGAGACCTCAGGGATCACCTTCTTCTTTGCCACAACATCATAGAAGTGGACTTGATGGCTTTTGGAGATGAATCTTTCCATCTCCCATGACTCAGAGGTGGAAGCTTTTGTCTTCCCTTTTCCTTTTCTAAAGGATTCTCTGGCCTTGGGTGCCATTAATGGTAATGGAAAAACAAAAAGCTTATGCTTTTACCACACCAAACTTAAAATATTGCTCGTCCTCGAGTAATAGAAGAAAGAAGAGAAGAAGAAGAAGAAGAAAATATGGAGGAGAGGGAGAGATGGAGGTTCGGCCAAGGGGAAGAAGAGGGGGTTGTGTTGTGTGAAAATAAAGTAGAATGGAAAGGTATATATATGGAAAGGGGGGAGTGTTTATTCGGCCATTTAGGGTGGGAATGGGTGGAAAAATGGTTTTGAATATTTGAAGGTAGGTGGGGTTTATGGGGAAGAGTGGATGGATGTGAGTGGTGAAGGGGGTGATTGGGGAGAGGAATTGAGGTGATTGGTGAAAAGTGTTGGGAAGTGTGACATGGGGAATACTTTTCACAAAAATAGGATTAGGAGGTAAGGTTGGAATATAGTAGGTGGAGATCCTGTGGGTTCCACAGATCCTGAGGGGATCCTGTGGGGTCCACAGATCCTGAGGTGTCAAGGAATTCCATCCCTGCACCAAATAGGCATGTAAAATGCCTTTGCACACTATTCTGGCGTTTAAACGCCGTGTGGTGCACATTCTGGGCGTTCAACGCTCATGTAAAGCATGTTTCTGGCGTTGAACGCCAGTTTCATGCTTGTTACTGGTGTTCAGCGCCAGCTTTTCTTCTCTAGGCACATTCCTGGCGTTCAGCGCCAGAATGTTGCTTGTTTCTGGCATTCAGCGCCAGAATGTTGCTTGTTTCTGGCGTTCAGCGCCAGAATGATGCTCTGTTCTGGCGTTGAACGCCGGCCAGATGCATCTTACTGGCGTTGAAC
>NC_029773.3:57969488-57971101 GCF_000817695.3 Arachis duranensis
TGTCACAGAGGGATGGCCATGTGCCTTAAACACAAGGTAGTCCCCATTCAATTGAAGGACTAGTTCACCTCTGTTGACATCTATCACAACTCCTGCTGTAGCTAGGAAAGGTCTTCCAAGGATGATGCATTCATCCTCTTCCTTCCTAGTGTCTAAGATTATGAAATCAGCAGGGATGTAAAGGACTTCAACCTTTACTAACACGTTCTCTACTATTCCATAAGCTTGTCTCAATGACTTGTCTGCCAATTGCAATGAGAATAAGGCAGGTTGTACCTCAATGATTCCCAGCTTCTCCATTACAGAGAGTGGCATAAGATTTATCCCTGACCCCAGATCACATAGAGCTTTTTCAAAAGTCATGGTGCCTATGGTACAAGGTATTAAGAACTTGACAGGATCTTATTTCTTTTGAGGTAAAGTTTGCTGAATCCAATTGTCTAGTTCACTAATGAGCAAGGGAGGCTTACCTTCCCAAGTCTCATTACCAAATAACTTTGCATTCAGCTTCATGATAGCTCCTAAATATTGAGCAACTTGCTCTCCAGTCACATCTTCATCCTCTTCAGAGGAAGAATAGTCTTCAGAGCTCATGAATGGCAGAAGGAGATTTAATGGAATCTCTATGGTCTCTGTATGAGCCTCAGATTCCTTTGGATCCTTAATAGGAAACTCCTTCTTATTTGAGAGACGTCCCAGGAGGTCTTCCTCACTAGGATTTTCATCCTCCTCCTCCCTTGTGCATTCGGCCACATTGATCACAACAATGGCCTTGCACTCTCCTTTTGGATTCTCTTCTGTATTGCTTGGGAGAATACTGGGAGGAGTTTCAATGACTTTCTTAATCAGCTGGCCCACTTGTGCCTCCAGATTTCTGATAGAGAATCTTGTTTCATTAATGAAACTATGAGTGATCTTAGAGAGGCTCGAAACCAAAATAACTAAGTCAAAAAGACTCTGCTTAGAGGTTCCAATATTCCTTTGAGAAGATAGGAATTGTGGTCTGTTATTAAACCTATTCTGGTTCCTTTTACCTTGATTGTTATTGAAACCTTGCTGAAGTTTCTGTTGATCCTTCCATGAAAGGTTAGGATGGTTCCTCTATGAAGTGTTGTAGGTGTTTCCATAGTGTTCTCCCATGTAATTCACTTCCTCCATGGTGGTTTGATCAGGATAATAAGCTTCTTCTTCAAGTGAAGCTTCTTGTGTACTGCCAGCTGCAGTTTGCATTCTGGTTAGATACTAAGAGATCATGTTAACTTGCTGAGTGAAGATCTTATTCTTGGGCAATATAGCATTCAGAGTTTCAACTTCATGAACTTCTTTCTTTTAAGAGATTCAATGGCTTAGAGGATTTCTTTCAGAAGTTGTTCATACCCTGGGTCAAGCTGTCCGACCTGGGATGTTTGGCGACAAAGCGACCAACCTCTTCGGGTCAGACTATCCGACCTCTTCTCAAAGAGCTCGGCCAAATTGCCAGGAAAGCCCAGAAAAGGGCCCAAATAGAGGAACATGACCCAAATCCAAAGGCAGCCCAGGCCTATAGAGATAAGGGCGGTCCCTTGAAGATAAGTTGACCTCACCCAAAGATAAGATAAGATAAGATAAGATAA
>NC_029773.3:57971229-57973498 GCF_000817695.3 Arachis duranensis
TAGCTCTGTCTCTTACAGCAAAAGGGAAAAGCATGAGTCTGTAGACTTCAAGATCAACTCCATTCGTCTTTACAGTTTCACAAATCTACAAGAACTTAAGGATCTTCAGATGGAAGTCCATAAAACTTGCAGTTTTGTTGCATTAAGGCAACTAGCTGAGGTTTCAACTCAAAATTATTGGCTCCAATGGCAGGAATGGAGATGCTTCTTCCATCAAATTTGGATGTTGGCTTTGTGAAGTCACCAAGCATTCTCCTTGCATTATTATTATTTTCGGCTGCCATCTCCTTCTCTTGTTCGAAAATTTCTGAAAGGTTACCTTTAGATTGTTGTAACTTAACTTCTCTTAATTTTCTCTTCAGAGTCCTTTCAGGTTCTGGATCAATTTTAACAAGAGTGCCTTTATCCTTGTTCCTGCTCATATGAAAGAGAAGAAAACAAGAAAAGAAAGAGGAATCCTCTATGTCACAGTATAGAGATTCCTTTATGTTAGTAGAAAAAAAAAGGGGAGAAGAATGAAGAAGAGTGGGTTCGGATATTTAGGTGGAGAGAGGTGAAGAGAAGTGTTAGTAATTAAATAATTAAATAGAATAAGAAAAGAGATAGAGAATTTCGAAAATAATTTTGAAAAGGGGTTAGTAATTTTTGAAAATTAAAGATAAGATGTAATTAAAATTAAAACATGAAACAATTAGTGAAAAGATAAGATTTTTAAAATTGAAATTTTGACGTGACTTGTGAGAAACAACTAATTTTTAAAAAATTTTGACCAAGTCAACCTAAAATTTCGAAAATTTGGAGGGAAATAAGGAAAAGATATTTTTTTGATTTTTGAAATTTTAAAGATGAGAGAGAAAAACATAAAAATGACCCAAAACATGAAAATTTTGGATCAAACAGATAATGCATGCAAGAACACTATGAATGTCAAGATGAACACCAAGAACACTTTGAAGATCATGATGAACATCAAGAACATAATTTTGAAAAATTTTTGATGCAAAGAAAACATGCAAGACACCAAACTTAGAATTCTTTAATGCATGGACTCTAACAAACGAAAAATGCACATGAAAAACAACAAACAACACAAAACAAGAAAACATCAAGATCAAACAAGAATACTTATCAAGAACAACTTGAAGATCATGAAGAACACTATGAATGCATGGAATTTTCGAAAAATGCAAGAAAATTTTTTTTTAAAGCATGCAATTGACACCAAACTTAAAAATTGACTCAAGACTCAAACAAGAACACAAAATATTTTTATTTTTATGATTTTATTAATTTTTTGGATTTTTATTAATTTTTTCGAAAAACATTATTAGAAAAACGAAAAAGAAAAGAAAATTTTTGAAAAAATTTTTTTTTGAAAAATTTTTTTTGAAAAGAATATTACTGGTGCGCGAAATTGTGAACAATACTTTTCACAACTCTCATAATCCCCGGTCATGAACCCCAAAAACTTGGTGTTCAATACAATGGCATTACACAACTTCGCACAACTAACCAGCAAGTGCACTGGGTCGTCCAAGTAATAAACCTTACGCGAGTAAGGGTCGATCCCACGGAGATTGTTAGTATGAAGCAAGCTATGGTCATCTTGTAAATCTTAGTCAGGCAAACTCAGATGGAAATGGTGATGAACGCATAAAAACATAAAGATAAAGATAGAGATACTTATGTAATTCATTGGTAGGAACTTCAGATAAGCGCATGAAGATGCCTTCCCTTCCGTCTCTCTGCTTTCCTACTGTCTTCATCCAATCCTTCTTACTCCTTTACATAGCAAGCTTATGTAGGGTTTCACCGTTGTCAATGGCTACCTCCCATCCTCTCAGTGAAAACGATTGCATATGCTCTGTCACAGCACGCGAAATTCAGCTGTCGGTTCTCGGTCAGGCCAGAATAGAATCCAATGATTCTTTTGCGTCTGTCACTAACGCCCCGCCTGCTAGGAGTTTGAAGCACGTCACAGTCATTCAATCATTGAATCCTACTCAGAATACCACAGACAAGGTTAGACCTTCCGGATTCTCTTGAATGCCGCCATCAGTTCTCGCCTATACCACGAAGATTCCGATTAAAGAATCCAAGAGATATTCACTAGAGCCTCTTATGCTTGTAGAACAAGAGTGGTTGTCAGTCACTTTGTTCATGGGTGAGAATGGTGATGATTCGTGACAATCATCACCTTCATCAAGTTGAAGAACAAATGATATCTTGGACAAAGAACAAGCGGAATTGAATAGAAGAACAATAGTAA
>NC_029773.3:57974912-57977149 GCF_000817695.3 Arachis duranensis
AGCTTTGCTAGAGTCCCCAATTAGAGGTGTCCAGGGTTCTTAAGCACACTCTTTTTGCCTTGGATCACAACTTTATTTCTTTTTCTTTCTTTTTCTCTATTTTTTTTCGTTTTCTCTTTTTTTCTCTCCTTTTTTTTCGATTTTTTTTTCATTGCTTTTTCTTGCTTCAAGAATCATTTTTTTTATGATTTTTCAGATCCTCAGTAACATGTCTCCTTTTTCATCATTCTTTCAAGAGCCAACATTCATGAACCACAAATTCAAGATACATATGCACTGTTTAAGCATACGTTCAGAAAACAAAAATATTGCCACCACATCAAAATAATTAAACTGTTATAAAATTCAAAATTCATGCAATTCTTTTCTTTTTTTCAATTAAGAACATTTTTCATTCAAGAGAGGTGATGGATTCATAGGACATTCATAACTTTAAGGCATAGTCATGAACCACAAATTCAAGATACATATGCACTGTTTAAGCATACATTCAGAAAACAAAAATATTGCCACCACATCAAAATAATTAAACATGTCTCCCAATAGTTTTGTGGAGGAACGTGCATCCCTTGAGGAATCTCAGGGATTTCATGATGAGTGGGGTCTCTTGTGTGCCCCATCCTCTTCTTAGTGATGGGCTTGTCCTCATCAATAGGGGTGTCTCCCTCTATGTCAACTCCAACTGAATAACAGGGGTGACAAATGAGATGAGGGAAGGCTAACCTTGCCAAGGTAGAGGACTTGTCCGCCACCTTATAGAGCTCTTGAGCTATAACCTCATGAACTTCTATTTCTTCTCCAATCATGATGCTATGAATCATGATAGCCCGGTCTATTGTAACTTCGGACCGGTTGCTAGTGGGACTGATTGAGCGTTGTATAAACTCTAACCATCCTCTAGCCATGGGTTTGAGGTCATGCCTTCTCAATTGAACCGGCTTTCCTCTTGAATCTCTCTTCCATTGGGCGCCCTCTTCACATATGATTGCAAGGACTTGGTCCAACCTTTGATCAAAGTTGACCCTTCTAGTGTAAGGGTGTTCATCTCCTTGCATCATGGGCAAATTGAATGCCAACCTTACACTTTCCGGACTGAAATCCAAGTATTTCCCCCGAACCATAGTAAGATAATTCTTTGGATTTGGGTTCACACTTTGATCATGGTTCTTGGTGATCCATGCATTGGCATAGAACTCTTGAACCATCAAGATTCCGACTTGTTGAATGGGGTTGGTAAGAACTTCCCAACCTCTTCTTCGGAACTCATGTCGGATCTCCGGATATTCACCCTTTTTGAGTGAAAAAGGGACCTCGGGGATCACCTTCTTCAAGGCCACAACTTCATAGAAGTGGTCTTGATGCACCCTTGAGATGAATCTCTCCATCTCTCATGACTCGTAGGTGGAAGCTTTTGCCTTCCCTTTTCTCTTTCTAGAGGTTTCTCCGGCCTTGGATGCCATAAATGGTTATGGAGAAACAAAAAGCAATGCTTTTACCACACCAAACTTAAAATGTTTGCTCGTCCTCGAGCAAAAGAAGAAAGAAGAGAGTAGAAGAAGAAGAAATGAGGGGAAAGGGAATGGCTTTTGTTTTCGGCCAAGAAGGGGAGAAGGGGTGTGTATGTTGTGTGAAGATGAAGGAGAGAAGGAGGGTATATATAGGAGAGGGGGAAGGGAGGGTTCGGTCATTTGAGGGTGGGTTTGGGTGGGAAAGTGGTTTGAATTTGAATGGTGAGGTAGGTGGGGTTTTATGAAGGATGGATGTGAGTGGTGAAGAGAAAGATGGGATTTGATAGGTGAAGGGTTTTTGGGGAAGAGGTGTTGAGGTGATTGGTGAATGGAGGAAGAAGAGAGAGAGTGGTAGGGTAGGTGGGGATCCTGTGGGGTCCACAGATCCTGAGGTGTCAAGGAAAAGTCATCCCTGCACCAAATGGCAAGCAAAATCTCGTTTTGTGCCAATTCTGGCGTTAAACGCCGGGCTGGTGCCCATTTCTGGCGTTTAACGCCAGCTTCTTACCCTTTTTTGGCGTTTAACGCCAGTCTGGTGCCCCTTTCTGGCGTTAAACGCCCAGAATGGTGCCAGACTGGGCATTAAACGCCCATCTGCTAACCTCACTGGCGTTTAAACGCCAGTGGGTGCGTCCTCCAGGGTGTGCTGTTTTTCTTCCTGTTTTTCATTCTGTTTTTGCTTTTTTCATTAATTTTGTGACTTCTCATGATCATCAACCTAAAAAAAAA
>NC_029773.3:57979742-57980075 GCF_000817695.3 Arachis duranensis
TAAGAAAGAGAAGAGAACAAGAAAATGTGGAATCCTCTATGTCACAGTATAGAGATTCCTTGATGTGTCAGAGAAAAAGAAGAGTAGAAGACAGAAGTAGAAAATTCGAACTTATCAAAGAAGATGGAGTTCGAATTTTGCATTAAGGGATAGTGTTAGTCCATAAATAGAAGGATGTGAGAAGAAGGGAAGTGATTTTCGAAAATTAAGTAAAAAAAAAATTTGAAAACATTTTTGAAAAACATTACTTAATTTTCGAAAATGAAAATGAAAAAGAAATCAAGTAATTTTTGAAAAAGATTTTGAAATTAGAAATCAAAAAGATTTGATTGA
>NC_029773.3:57980263-57981065 GCF_000817695.3 Arachis duranensis
CAACATACTTGAAATGTTGAATCAAATCATTAATTGATAGTAAGTATCTTTGAAAATGGAAAGAAATTGATTTTGAAAAAGTTTTGATTGAAAAATTGATTTGAAAAAGATTTGATTTTAAAAAGATTTTGAAAACTTTTAAAAAAAATGAATTTGAAAGCAAAATCTTCCCCCTTGTGCCATCCTAGCGTTAAACGCCCAGAATGGTGCACATTCTGGCGTTTAACGCCCAAAATGCTACCCTTTTGGGCGTTAAACGCCCAACCAGGTACCCTGACTGGCGTTTAAACACCAGTCTGTCCTTCTTCACTGGGCGTTTTGAACGCCCAGCTTTTTCTGTGCAATTCCTCTGCTGTATGTTCTGAATCTTTAATTCTCTGTATTATTGACTTGAGAAGACACAAATTAAAAATATTTTTGGATTTTTAATAATCAAAATGCAACTAAAATCAAATAACAATGCATGCAAGACACCAAACTTAGCAGTTTGTATACTATTGACACTAATGAGAATGCATATGAGACACACAAAACACTCAAGTCAAGAGAATTTAAAGGTTAGAGTAAGAAATCATCAAGAACATCTTGAAGATCACTAAGACACATGAATGAATGCATGCAATTGACACCAAACTTAACATGAGACACTAGACTCAAACAAGAAATATTTGGATTTTATGATTTTTTTTTTAAATTTTTTTGTGTTTTTCGAAAATCTTAAGTGGAAAAAGATATCAAAATTCTCAATGAGAATTCCAGGAATCAGTGCAATGCTAGTCTAAGACTCCGGTCCAGGAATTAG
>NC_029773.3:57981120-57981389 GCF_000817695.3 Arachis duranensis
CCAAGCTTTCAAGGAAAGCTTCGGTCCAAAACACTAGACATGGCCAATGGCCAGCCAAGCCTTAGCAGATCACTGCTCCAAAAGCAAGATTGATAGAAATCAACAAGCTCTTGTGATGATAAGTTGAAACCTCGGTCCAATGAAATTAGACATAGCTTCACAGCCAGCCAGATTTCAACAAATCATCATGAAACTCTAGAATTCATCTTCAAGAATTTCGAAAAAATAAATACCTAATCTAAGCAACAAGATGAACCGTTAGTTGTCCA
>NC_029773.3:57982280-57982508 GCF_000817695.3 Arachis duranensis
CGTTGAAAATACATAAGAACAAGGTCTAGGCATGGCCGTGAGGCCAGCCTCCCAGTGATCTAAGATAGCATAAAAATGAAGTTAGCTACCAAAGTCTACAAATACAATAGTAAAAGGTCCTACTTATAGAGAACTAGTAGCCTAAGGTTTACAGAAATGAGTAAATGACATAAAAATCCACTTCCGGGCCCACTTGGTGTGTGCTTGGGCTGAGCAATGAAGCATTTA
>NC_029773.3:57982861-57983118 GCF_000817695.3 Arachis duranensis
CAATCTCTGAATCAGATTTTTGCTCAGGACCCTCAATTTCAACCAGAAAATACCTGAAATCACAGAAAAACACACAAACTCATAGTAAAGTCTAGAAAAGTGAATTTTAACTAAAAACTAATAAAAATATACTAAAAACTAACTAGATCATACTAAAAACATACTAAAAACAATGCCAAAAAGTGTACAAATTATCCGCTCATCAATTACCTAATCTGAGCAACAATATGAACCGTCAGTTGTCCATACTCGAACAA
>NC_029773.3:57983568-57996484 GCF_000817695.3 Arachis duranensis
GACTTTCCGGATCCTCATGAATGCCGCCATCTATCTAGCTTATACCACGAAGATTCTGTTGGGGAATCTAAGAGATATGCATCCGGCCTAAAGTAGAACGGAAGTGGTTGTCAGTCACGCGCGTTCATAGGTGAGAATGATGATGAGTGTCACGGATCATCACATTCATCAAAGTTAAGTGTAACGTATATCTTGGAATAAGGATAGAAGAGAATTGAATAGAAATTAATAATAATTGTATTGAAACTTGAGGTACAGCAAAGCTCCACACCCTTAATTTATGGTGTGCAGAAACTCCACTGTTGAAAATACATAAGTAAAAGGTTCAGGCATGGCCGAATGGCCAGCCCTCTCCATGATCAAAAGACCAAATGATCAAAGACTACAAAGTCAAAAGATTAAACTGTCAAAAGATGTCTAATACAATAGTAACTTATCCTATTTATACTAGACTAGCTACTAGGGTTTACATGAGTAAGTAATTGATGCATAAATCCACTTCCGGGGGCCACTTGGTGTATGCTTGGGCTGAGCTTGATCTATCCACGAGCTGAGGCTTTTCTTGGAGTTGAACGCCAAGTTATAACGTGTTTTGGGCGTTCAACTCCGGATCATGACGTGTTTCTAGCATTTAACTCCAGACAGCAGCATGTACTTGGCGTTCAACGCCAAGTTACGTTGTCAATTTCCGAATAAAGTATGGACTATTATATATTTCTGGAAAGCTCTGGATGTCTACTTTCCAACGCCATTAAGAGCGCACCATTCGGAGTTCTGTAGCTCTATCAGCAGTCCTTTTGCCAGCCTTTTTCAGAGTTTTGCTCAAGTCCCTCAATTTACGCCAGAAATTACTTGAAATCACAGAGAAACACACAAACTTATAGTAAAGTCCAGAAATGTGAATTTAACATAAAAACAAATGAAAACATCCCTAAAAGTAGCTTGAACTTACTAAAAACTACCTAAAAATAATGCCAAAAAGCGTATAAATTATCCACTCATCACCCTCAAAAGTCCAAAAAGGAGACCAAGGATGAGCACCACTCACAGTTCTTGGAAGTCTTCAAGAAGATGCGAACAAAAATTCTCTTTGTTGGGATTTTGAAGCAAAGGCCTCTCTCTACTGGAAGAAACCTCATTGACGTTGAGAGAGGCAAATTGGTGTTGAGGTTACATAAGGATTACATGGTCTTCAAGGCCTTTAAACCTCTAAGCCCCCCTGACAAAGGAGGTACTTGCATGCAGAGTACCATGTTGAGGCCTCCTCCCATGGTGGAAACTCCTAGGGATAAGGGTAGTATTTCCTGCAAGTCTAATCCTGCCTCATGTAGTGAACAAGATCCTGTCTCTTGAGCATACTAAGCTGATCCATGAGAGCACAGGAAGGAAGCTCTCAGTGAGGAGTGAGCATTTATTCCTCTATGGCTATCTTCCTCCTTGAAGGAACTGACCGTTAAGCTAGTGACGGTAAAGAAGCACTTGTTGGGAGGCAACCTAACCATGAGCAGAGTACTATTGTTTTTATTTTTTTTGTTTATCTTCATTTGCTTTCATTTTAATTAATTTCCATAAGTTTCCCTTTTTTTAACGTTTGTGATCATGTGTAACAATTAGAGCAAAAATAGGAACGCATAGGAGAAAAACAGAACACCCTGGCGGGTGCCCCTAACTAGCGTTCAACGCTAGTAAGGAGAGGAGAGCATCGGCGTTCAACTCCCATGAGGGAAGCAGTCCCCGTGTTCAATGCCAAGAAGAGACCAGGTTTTCCTTGCTTGAGGACAAGTAAAGTTTTTAAGTTTGGTATTGCAGAGCAAGCTCTAGGTGTATATTATCATCAATGGCACCTAAGGAAGGTGGATCATCTTCACAAAAGATCACAACCTGAGCAACCATCAGCACTGAGGTGGTTGAGTTTCATCCCCCCCTTTCTTTCTATTTTTTAGTATTTTAGTCTACTTTCTATTTTCAATTCTAGCTTTTGCATGATCTTTTCAAAATTTTGCTTTAGTATTTTATTTTCAAAGTTTTCAAAAAATTTTATGGTTATAAGATATCTCATGAATTGCCCACTAAGCTTAAAAAGAAAATTTTTGAAAAAGAAGTAGTAAAATACACAAGATCTTGAGAATATCATAAGTTATTCCAATTATTTTGATGTGGTGTCCTTATCTTTACATTCTGAATGTATAAATTAACTGAGCATAATTGATGTTGAAGTTAAGAATGTTGGCTCTTGAAGAACAGTAAATTTAGAGAAGTATTATTGATTCTCTGAAAAATAAAAAATATTTATTCTTGAAGCAAGAAAAAGTAGCAAAAAAATTATATAAAATAAAGAAAAAAATAAGAAGCTCAAAAGAAAAAGAAAAGAGTAAGGATCCAAGGCTTTGAGCATCAATGGTTGGGAGGGTAAAAAAAATTGGCCTAAAAAGCCCAAATGAGTTGCTATCCCTAACTATATGCTTGTGGTGTGAAGGTGTCAAGTAAAAAGCTTGAGACTAAGCAGTTAAAGTCGTGATCCCAAAACTAAAAGAGTATAATTAAGAACTCTGGGCACCATTGTCTGGGAATTTAAGCAAAGATAAATTCAAATTTAAAGGGTTCCCCAGTTAAGTGCTTGTGGCATTTATGTATCCGATGGTAATACGGAAAAACAAAACGCTTGGAGTCACGGCTAGGCTCAAAAGGGTGCAAAGCACCAAAAGAAGATGTGTTCAAGAATCAAGAAGAGCTTAAAGAAGAGAATCAATATATCATCCAGATTCTAGTTCCAAGGGATGCCAAAATTGTTCAAAAACAAAGAGCTAATAGCCCCATTCAGTATTTGGAACAAAGCTTCATTGACAACTCTGAGACTTATTGTATTTTTTTATTCTCTTTAGTCCTACTTTTTTTTGGTTACTTGAGGACAAGCAACAGTTTAAGTTTGGTGTTTTGATGGGTGGATATTTTATACATTTTTTGGTACTATTGTGTTAGTGTTTTTAGGGTATTTTGTTAAGATTTATTATGTTTTAGTAGGTTTTAGTGCAAAAATCACTTTTTGGATGCTATTTTCAGTTTTTGTTGTTTTTCTATGATTTTAGGTGATTTTTGGGTGAATTTGGCAAGTTTTGGCAAAGTCTGATTCGGAGGCAACAAAAGGATAGCAGATGCTGTCAGATCCTGACCTCCATGCATTCAAACGAGTATTTCTGGAGCTACAAAGTTCCAATTGGCATGCTCTCAATGGCGTTGAAAGCTAAATTCTAGAGCTTTCTAGAAATATATAATAGTCTACACTTTTTTTCGGAGACGATAGCCCCAAAACGGGAGTTGAACGCACAACTTACCCCCTTTCTGGCGTTCGATGCCCAAACAGGACCAACCTCCAAAGTTGAACACCCAAACTAATGTTCAATGCCAGCCAGGGAGTAGGAAATGCCAAAAACTTTATTTGAATGCCAGGCATCAGCCCAAACACTCACTAAGTGGGCCCCAAAGTGGATTTTAGCACTTCTTAGCCTATTTTATTTCCCTTTTTGTAATTTTTAATTAAAAACAATATCTTTTAGGTTTAGTCTTAGAGTTTTTATTATAAATAAGGAACTTCCTTCCTCCTAAGGATTATGCCTCCCAGGAAGGGAGAAGGATATTCGAACCTTATACATTATTCTCTGTACAGTATGAGCAACTAAACGACCTAGGTTAAGGTTAGGAGCTCTGCTGATTCCTATGGATTAATGCAATTACTTTTATACTTCAATCTATGTTAGATTCTATTCTATGATGCATTGTTATTCTTCATCCTTATGAATCTCAATTCTACATGAGTTCCTTATGAATCCTGACCCGGATAGTATTGAGCTACAACTTGAGGATGCATCACGGGTTCCAACAAGTTATCTGAGCTAATTGGGGTATGTTACATAAAACCTCTTTAGTCAAGGGTAATAGAGGTTCCTGTGGCTCTAAGGGCTAGAACCATAAGAGCATCAGTCTCTGATCCGAAAGATCCGACCTTGTCTGTGGCATTTTGAGTAGGATCAGCAAAGAGATTGAATTACGTGCGCTTCACCCTCTCCCGGATTGATCTAGTTCGTTCGGATATTTGGTTCAAACTTGAGGAGATTAATGACCATGACCAATGGCTTAATCACTTATAGCCTTGTCATTGAAGGAATCATTCATCATTGAAGTAGTGAGTATGACGTGCTAAACTAGAAGAAGAAGCATCTCGAAGCCTTAACTGACAGCTAATTACTATTTCTACGATCTATTGTTCCTGTTTGTTTATGCACCTACAAAAAACAATAACTATCTCTCTATTTGCCTGACTGAGATCTACAAGATAACCACATCTTGATCAATCCGGCAATCTTCGTGGGATTTGACTCTCACTTACCTGAGGTATTACTTAGACGATCCGATGCACTTGCCGGATCAGTTGTGCGAGTCACAAATTCGCGCACCACCAGACAAGAGCTCTAGGCCTCCTTCTAGGTTCTATTTCAATGCTAGTTATTGAAGCTCAAATTAAATGTCCATCCCATACTATTATATATTGTTGAAAAGCTCTGGATGTCTACTTTGGATTGCCATTGGAAGCGCATAATATGGAGTTCTACAGCTCAAGTTATACTCCTTTGAAGATGTAAAGGTCATGCGGAGACGAAGCTGGCGCTGGGCAGTGAGTATGGGTGAGAGTGATGTATGCTCCAGGAGAGCATTGCGCTCTCACAATAGTGCCAGGTTTGCTTCCAGGGCCCATTTCAACACCAAATTTTGAAGCTCTAATTGAATGTCCATCCCATACTATTATATATCATTGGAAAGATCTAGATATATGTTTTCCAATGCAAATAGAAATCTAGAATTACCTCATTTGAAGTTTTGTATCTCAAGTTATTTTTGTTGGAGTATGAAGAGGTCAAGCTGCAGACCCTTTGAAGCTTTCTTTGTTTTTGGCGCTCCTGGAAGAAAGCATGCATGAGAGTGCCAAGAGTGAGCGTGAGTCTTTCAAGAATGCTTTGTTTTGTGCTTGTTTCTTTTTCTTATACCATTTTCTAGAAAAAAATTTCAACAAACCAAAGAGATCAAAGCAATATATGACTTAAGCACAAAATACTCAATAATTAAGCATAATTCATTAAATTTTTATATGAAAAAGCATAGAAAAACTCAACATGATGCCCATGCATCAGCGTGTAATACCACTGCTTGGTGTTACACACCCAAGCCCAAAGAACCAAGCCCAGTGCATGCCAGTGAATCAACATGATTTCAATAATACCCAACCTCAGAGATGTGATTCCTAATTGAAGATTAAAGAAGATTCTACTATGATTTAAATTTGATTTGATTCTATGTTTAGAATTTGAATTATTATGAGCTATCTTAATTATTATGATTAAGATAAGATTTAATTTTTGAATTTGAATTAGAAGAAATCCTAGGTATAATTAAGTGAATGACAATCACAGAGAGGACATCAAGCTTCCTTGACACAGTTTAGTTTTATTATTATTTATCCATTCTCTAGGAGTAACTAATCCTTTTGTCAAAGGGTTAGAAGTTCTGTTTATGTTTCTATGGATTATTAATCTGAGTTTTCTTTTATTTTAAAGTGTTGCATTGTTCTATTTCATGATTGAGTGATAAACCCCATTTTTAGGTTTTATCTTGTGCTTAATTTAGGGGATTTTATCAACTTTTCTCACATTTATTCAATGAAATGGCATGGTTTCATGATTTTCTCCTAATTTGTACTTGAGCGTGAAAACATACTTTTTAGGCCTTTAATTGCTAATTTTAATTCACTTTTGATTCCACTAGATGCCTTGATGTGTTTGTTAGTGAATTCAGGTTGAAAAGGCTAGAAATGGATCAAAGGGATGAAGAGAAAAGCATGCAAAGTGGAGAACTCATGAAAAATTAAGGATTTGGAGTGCTAACACCGATGCGCACGCGTGGATATGAAGTCGCATGGTGACGCGTACGCGTGACATGACGCGTACGCGTGGATGGAAAAATGTCAAGCGATGCGTACGCGTAACCCATGCGTACGCCTCATTACTCTCACATGACCTCATTAAAGTGAAAACGCTGGGGGCGATTTCTGGGCTTTCCAGGCCCATATCCAACTCGTTTTTGAGAGTATTTCATGCAGAATTCAAGCTTGGGCAAAGGGGGGAGCACATAGGAGAGTTTTTCATCATGCTTTAGTTAGTTTCTAGAGAGAGAAGCTCTCTCTTCTCTCTAGAATTAGGTTAAATGTAGATTAGGATTTCTTTAGATCTAGGTTTAATTCATATCTTAATCTACTTTTCATTTACAATTTCTTGTTCCTTTACCTTTGCTTTCATAGTTTAGCATTTTACTCTTTGTATTTGTTTACCATGTTGTTGATGCACTCTTGTTTCTTTTATTTTCCTTTAATGCAATTTATGTTTGCTTTCTTTTATTGTTGATTTGAGTTGTTGTTGTTAATTTCCTTGCAATTGGTAGTTGTAGATTTACATTTCTTGCAATTTTATCTTGCTTTCCTTTTATGCCTTCCAAGTGTTTGACAAAATACTTGGAAGGATGTTAGAGTAGATTTTTCTCCTCTTGGCCTAGGTTGAGTAATTAGAAACTCTTGAATTATCAAACGCTTTTGTTGATTGATAATTGGAAGTTGCTAGTCGATTTAAATGTCACTAAAGCTAGTCTTTCACTATGATTTGGCTAGGACTTATGATCTCAAGTTGATATCCACTTGACTTTCCTTCATAATTAGAGGTTAACTAAGTGGAGCAATGGACAATTCTTGTCACAATTGATGATGATAACGAGGATAGAACTTCTAGTTATTATCCCTTGCTAAGAGCTTTCTTAGTTGTTGGTTTATTTCTTTTGCTATTTATATTTCTTGTTCCTTATTACAAAAACCCCAAAACATTCCTTCCTAGCCAATAACAAGAACACTTCCTTGCAATTCCTTGAGAGACAACCCGAGGTTTAAATACTTTGGTTATTTTTATTGGGGTTTGTACTTGTGACAAACAAATTTTTTATTGAGGAATTATTTGTTAGTTTAGAACTATACTTGCAACGAGATTTCAATTGAGAAATTCTATACCATACGAACAATTTCCGTTCATCATTGAGTTATTCGTTCTTCATCCTTAACGAAGTGGTAGCATTGAAAGGTGTGCTAATCCCATCTTGAATTTGTTTATTGCTTCCACATAACTAATATTTGAATTATGCTTGAAAACTCTTTTTCACATGACTTTTTGAATCGACTAGACATAGTGGTTTTCAAAGTGTGCGATATATACATGATTTTCACTCTAGTTTTGAATACGTAACATATTATTCAGATTAAAACAAATTTTGAAAATTGTGTTTTCTCATAGGATTCAATCGGACAGGACTAGCTTGAATACGTGACATATAATATGGCCTAAGGACTACTTTTAAGTCTTATGATAAACTAAATCGGATTTATGCTTAACCTCTTCAATTAATTAATTGACCAAGACATTAGCGGTTGATTAATTGAAGAAAAACGAGTAGCTAAGACATTGAAAATAGGTTAATTAAGATTCACCGTGAAAAGATATTTTCATACTTTAAAATAGGAAAACAAGGTTTGATTTTTCTAGGTCTTAAATATCTCTGAAGCCCTTTACATTCTTCATTATTGATTTCTCTCAATTTCAACATCACTGCCTTATAAACACTCAATTCTCAAGTTCCATCAAGACAAGTTTTCAACCCTAATCAATCTCTGTTTCACTGATCTAATTAGTTATTTAACTCTACATTTGCGTGCTCAATCATTTAATCCTCATGGGAATGATGTTCACTCAATGTGATATTAATTAAATGATCTGGTGCACTTGCTGAGGATTAACTGAGATTGACATCATACGTTAGGTTAAATTGCTAAATTAGACCTGTCTTTTTTTGTTTTTGTTTTTTGTTTATTTCCTTTTCATTATTAGGTTTTATTTTTATTCTATTTTTTCTATACCACTGGTGTCTTTGATTTGTTTCATTGTGTATGCAAGGGAGTGACAATTCTAAACCTCTTCAGTATGATCCTAAGATTGAATTAACTCTATTCCAATTAAGAAAGCAAGCAAGAGCCAGGAAAGAAGAGGAAAAAAAGATGGCCGAGGGACAAAAAATTGCAAAGAAAATCCTTGGAAACTCCACCATACCCACCACTGATAGTTGTGGTAGCAACATAGTGAGACCCACTGTGGAAGCTAACAATTTTGAGTATAAACCCTCACTCATACAATTGGCATAGGAAGACCAATTCAGTAGTAATCTTCAAGAAGATCCGAAGATGCACATATCTAGCTTTCTTCAAATATGTGACACGGTCAAGAGTAATAGAGTCTTCCATTTTCTCCCATTCGATGTCTTGATATGCTTGTTTGAGTGATTTAAAGTTTTGAAGGCAAGAATGGCTTGAAAGCAATGGAAAAAAAACATGCAAAGTGGAGAATTCATAAAGAAATGTGGGTTTGTTGAATTCATGGTGACGCGTAAGCATGACCCACGCGTACGCGTGAGTGGGAAGTCTGTCATACGACGCGTATGCGTGACAAGCATTACGGGAGCCACGTCAGCTTTTTTCGTTGGGTATGACGGAGGCATTTGGACGGAGGGACTGATCCGTCTAACTTTTAAGGACGTCAAAAACTTAAAAGTATTTTCAATAATCAGGGACGAAAATGTCTGCGGAAAAAAAGGTTAGGGATGAAAATATCCTTTACTCAAACTAATTAATCAAGCTATCCATATATGCTTTGTTGTGTGGATGAAATCTCAAATCCTCAAAGGATGAAAATCTTCTGTCCCATCAAATGTGTTCTGCCAAATGCCAATTGAAATGTATGTTTATTTCTATAGTTTCCTATTACATTTTTTATTTTATAAAGTATAATTTTTTACCTATGTTCAATTATGCATGTATCAGACTAGAAAACATTGTGATTAGTGGACACAAAAGATAATATAGAGCTTGTTTCATGAAACAAAACACTTGGTAGATGTAATTATCATATATATTTCTTTAATTTGATACCAAAGGAGTAATAATCTAATATACATGGGTTTTGTGACACAGCGTGCCATTTTGGGTTTAAATTTTTTGGGTTATTAAAATTAAGTAAATGTGATATTATATTTTATATAGTTAGTTCCAAATCTTGCAAGATAATAATAATAAATCATCTAGTAAATAATAAATTCATGAGTGTTATAAAAAAAGAACCTTCAAAAAGTCTTAAAACTGAACTAAGCAAATGTAAAGTATTGACAAAATTAATAATATAATAACCCATATGATAGTTATCAATTTATGGATTAGAGATAACTTAGGATGGATATAAAGAGGTAAGGAGTTTTAAACTGCTTAATGAGTTTATGTTTTCTTATGCAGTATCTATTTGGTACTTTTACCGTACTGAAAACTCATAGGCCAGGGATTCTCATTCCATATATATTTTCTGTTTTTCAGATGCAGGTTTTGGTGCTCAGCAGTGATCGATGATTCATCTGAGAGATGGCGAAGTTATTGGACTTCTGCTTTAATTTACTTTTGTTTAGATCTCTTCGTATTTATTTTGAAAAACATATATGTATGTGTTTATTTCTTTTAGAACTTGCCTATAGAGGCCTTGATGTATATTTTGGGAAAGATAGGGAAAAATACTATTGTCAACTAGTTTTTATTTCTGTAACCATAGTCGGCCTAAACTTTGCAGGTCACAACTGGTCATGTCTTTATTCTATTATACCTTAAAATTTTATTTATCTCCGCTTTTCGACCGCACTTTATCTTTCCTTTTTATCGATGCGTGAGTGTTTCCGAGTTCGCGATTTTATTTTACTCCTTTTCAGGCTTCTTGTTTAATAATTTCTTTCAACATATATTTATATATTATAAATTCACCTTGAGAGTCGTACCATCTTACTATCATTGACTTATGACTCAAGCATAAGGATTTGAACATTAAGGTGTTACACGAAAAATAAAAGACAAAACTTTCTCAAGCAGCTTTATCCTTGGATAACGAGGGAGACATTAAGGCATCAAAGGAAGGCCTAAATATGCCAGATGATTACACTATTTGGAACGAAGTAATGACAAAAGAAAAACAGAAAATTTGGTTTATGTTCTTTTGGTTTAGATTTCTCTTCAAAATTGGGTTCCAAAACTTGTTCAGAGACATCCAAAGACGATCTAAATATTGAGCAAGAACTTCACATGTGGAAAGAAAATACAAAGGAGCAAGAAATGATCAATGAAGAGTAAAAGGTTAAGTTGGATGATGCTGAGCATAAGTTAAAAGATCAAGGACGTCAACTAAAAGCTCAACAGAAAAGAATTGGTTCTACTAAAAAGACACTTCATGCTTTATATAAAAAGTTGAATCTCCCACTTCCTTCAACCTTGTTTGTTCCTACGAAAAATGAGTTTGGAACAGGTTTTAATGATGATGAGGATGATAACATGAGTGATTGATATTTGGAGTAAATGTTTTCTTTGATTCAGATTAAAAAAATTTTAGGTGAATTAGTTAGTGTATTTTAATTTATTCATGATTTGTGACCTTTTTAAAGGCTTTTTTGTTTTAGTTTAATTATTTTTTCTTATTTTAGTATAATTATATTTATGGATAAAAGTATTTTAGTAATAAATCTTTTTTTATGTCTTTTATTGTAATTAATTTTTTCACGACTTTATTATATGTTTATAATTTTAGTGATATAATATGAAATTTCTTTTATTATAACGGTCTTAATATAGAAAGAAGATCGTATACAATTTATTTTTTAAAATATTTATATAGCAAATAGCAAATTATTTTGTATGAAAATTATTTAAAATATTATATTAAATTTGTAAAATATTTGTTTGAGAATAATTTTTTATTTTGTATGAGATTTATTTGAAATATGCAAATTATATTAAATTAAATTAAATTTATCTGAAATTTAATTGAAAAGAAACATTTAATTTATCTCAAATTTGTGCAAAAAAATCTGTTATATTTGATTAAATTTATTAAAAATTTGTCTAAAATGAAGTATATTTTTTGTTTGAAATTTATCTAAAATAAAATATTTTTACGTTTGAAATTTGTCTGAAATATATTTTTTTATGTTGGCTACTCTATTTAAAATTTGTCTAAAATACATCATAATAGTTAGAAATCTAGCAGCCAAATGCCTATTCGAAATTTGTCACAAAATCGTCTGAAATAAATTTCGGACGAAATTTTGAACAAAATATAAATTAGCAACAAGGGTTTTTGAGATGAAAAAAATCATTTAAATTTTGTTAGAAATAAAAATTTTGTCTCAAATTTATTTGAAATTTATATATGAATTTTATCTTAAAATTCGTCCAAAAATTATTAATTTCTTGTATTATATGATTGTTACATGTTAACAATATGTCAGGATATAATTGTACGTTCTGTTAACAGTGTTAACACTTAACGATGTAATTAAAATATATTTAAAATGTTAAATATAAAATTGATATAAATTGAATCTTAAGAATATTTTTAAAATTTTAAAAATAGAATAAAAAATATATTTTATTTTATTTAAATGAACTACTTTTCTTCAAAGTAATTAGTAACATTGTCCTTGTATCAAGACCTGTGAGATACTACATAGGTTGTGCTTGAGTTTGAAATTTGGCATGTTACATCAAGAAGATTTGAAACTATTAACATTGGATAAAAGTTTGAGGGTTGCTACATATATGCCTCCTCCATCAAGTACAAAATTGCGTGGTTCATGCCAACTTTGTACGAAGAGCCGTGTTATTTTGCATTAGTATCTAATTATCCAAATAACATTTCTGCTAAGCGAAATAATGATTTTAAATAGGGGTGGCAAGTGGAGAAGTCCATCCTGTCCCATCCCGTCTCGTCTCATGAGACAATCTTAAAACTTCACCTTGTTCTGCTTAACAATAGGTTGGCGGGTTAGTGGGTCAAGTATGTAAAATTTGTTTTTATTAAGTATTAAATAATAATATAATTTCACAACAATTTAATTATTTATAATTTTTTAAAATATAAAAAAATTTATAATTTCTAAATTCACAAACAATATTGTTCAAAATATATAATTAAACATCTACAAATTTAGATTATAATCAATGTAACACCCTACTACACAGAATCTTATGCTTAAGTCATAAGACAGAGGTGGCGAGGTATTACGACCTCTAAAAATAAAATATAGTATGTATAGTATTGCAAAAATGTTAATAACTAGGAGCCTTTGAAGAAAAGTGGGTAAATCAAAACCGATAAATCAAGAAGCGCAACACTCCGATCGATAACGTAAACGAACATATAAGGAGTAAGCTAACACGAAGAGATATACAGAAGAGTGACAACAATACATATATCAAGGCTCAAGACTCGGTTTCCGAAGATATTCAGTCCGAGCGTAACAGTATATATACATATATAGTAAGGAAATCCCCAAAAGAACCTGGTGTACGAAATTGCAATCACACTTTTTGCAATCCCGCACAACTAACCAGCAAGTGTACTGGGTCGTCCAAGTAATACCTTGCGTGAGCAAGGGTCGATCCCACAGAGATTGTCGGCTTGAAGCAAGCTATGGTTATCTTGTAAATCTTAGTCAGGATATCAGAAATTATCAGGATTGATTGTGAAAAGCAAAAGAACATGAAATGATTACTTGTTTTGCAGTAATGGAGAATAGGTTGAGGTTTGGAGATGCTCCATCTTCTGAATCTCTGCTTTCCTACTGTCTTCTTCATCAAACACGCTAGTCTCCTTCCATGGCAAGCTGTATGTAGGGTTTCACCGTTGTCAATGGCTACCTCCCATCCTCTCAGTGAAAGCGATTGCATATGCTCTGTCACAGCATGCGGAATTCA
>NC_029773.3:57997613-57998352 GCF_000817695.3 Arachis duranensis
AAGGTTCTTAAGCACACTCTTGTTGCCTTGGATCACAACTTTATTTCTTTCTTTTGCTTTTTCTTTCTTTTCTTTTTTTTTCGAAAATTTTTTTTTTTTGGATTATTTTTTTTTTGATTGCTTTTTCTTGCTTCAAGAATCACTCTGATAATTTTTTAGATCCTCAATAACAGTTCTCTTTCTCCTCATTCTTTCAAGAGCCAACAAAATTTTTTAACATTCTCAAAACAACAAATTCAAGAGACATATGCACTGTTCAAGCATTCATTCAGAGAGCAAGAAGTATTGTCACCACATCAAACTAATTCAACTAGTTTCAATGATAAATTTTGAAAACCCTGTACTTCTTGTTCTTTTGTGATTAAAGCATTTTTCATTTAAGAGAGGTGATGGATTCATAAGACATTCATATCTTTAAGGCATAAAATTTCAATTTTATTAATTATGAATTAAAACAAGACTCAAAAATAGATATAAAATGAGACTAGAAAAACAAAAAATAAAAACAAAACAAGGGAAAAAAAAACGCAAACATAGGCTCCTAATGATAGAGGTTTTCACAGAGTTAGGACTCAACAACCTTGATTTTGAGAAGTGGATGCTGCCTCAGCTTGAGAGGAGAACTTTTGGCGTTTCAATTCTTGGAGTTCACGCCCCTGCTTCTCTTGCTCCTTCAGCAATTTGCAGAGCATGCAGTTCTGATTCTGCTGTTCTTCCTTCAGTTGCTCCATAGTCTCTT
>NC_029773.3:57999388-58000047 GCF_000817695.3 Arachis duranensis
ATATGTCCTCTAGAATCTTGTCCAGGCCTTTATTTGTTCTCATCATTCTCCTATTAAAGGAGTCTGGGTCATCTTTCAGCTGAGGTAGCTTAAATATCTCCCTCATTTTATCAGGGTGGATGTGAGCAATCTTTCCTCTGACCAAGGTTTGATAGTCATAGAGGGCAGTTCCAGATACTCTCTGCCTGTCTATTTGCCACAGATTTGCATAGAACTCCTGAACCATATTCCTTCCCACTTTTGTTTCAGGATTAGCTAGGATTTCCCAGTTCCTCTTTCAAATTTGCTCTTGGATCTACGAATATTCATCTTCTTTCAGATCAAATTTAACTTCTGGGATCACTGACCTCTGACCCATTATTTTGTGATAATGGTCTTCATGTTCTTTGGTTAAGAACTTCTCTTGATTCCAAAGATTCTTTGGATTAGTCTCTTTCTTTCCTTTTGAGTTGGTTTGTTTTCCTTTAGGAGCCATGATCTTGATGAATCTTGGCTTAGTGATCACGGAAAAGCACACCAAACTTAGAGGTTTTGCTTGTCCTCAAGCAAAAAGAGAAGAAAGAAGAGAAGAGAGAGAAAGGAAGAGGAAATTCGAATGGTGTGGTGGAAAGAGGAAGCCAAACACGAATTTATAAGGTGAGGGGGAGAGTTTTTTCGAA
>NC_029773.3:58000147-58000659 GCF_000817695.3 Arachis duranensis
TTATCTGTTAGCCACAGATTAGAGTAGAATTCCTGAACCATGTTCCTTCCAACCTTTATTTCAGGATTGGTTAGAACTTCCCTTTGCTCTTGGATCTCCGGATATTCATCTTCTTTCAGATCAAATTTAACTTCCGGGATCACTGACCTCAGACCCATTATTTTGTGATAATGGTCTTCATGTTCTTTGGTTAAGAACTTCTCTTGATTCCAAAGATTCTTTGGATTAGTCTCTTTCTTTCCTCTTGAGTTGGTTTGTTTTCCTTTAGGAGCCGTGATCTTGATGAATCTTGGCTTAGTGATCACGGAAAAGCACACCAAACTTAGAGGTTTTGCTTGTCCTCAAGCAAAAAGAGAAGAAAGAAGAGAAGAGAGAGAGAGAGGAAGAGGAAATTCGAATGGTGTGGTGGAAAGAGGAAGCCAAACACGAATTTATAAGGTGAGGGGGAAAGTATTTTCGAAAAAAAGAGAGATTTGAAAGGAGAATTGAGAAGATATGGAAAGAAATTGAAA
>NC_029773.3:58003668-58003878 GCF_000817695.3 Arachis duranensis
TAGTCTCTTGGCACCTTTTTAGAACAAGTGTCAGGTGATCAAGACAGGAGCTGAATGAGTCTCCAAATATTGAAAAGTCATCCATGAAGACTTCTAGAAATTTCTCTACCATATCTGAGAAGATAGAGCGCATGCACCTCTGAAAGGTTGCAGGTGCATTGCACAGACCAAAAGGCATTCTCCTGTAGGCAAACACGCCAGAAGGACAAG
>NC_029773.3:58004283-58004797 GCF_000817695.3 Arachis duranensis
AGGGATGGTGGTAGTGGTTTGAGTTCAGGCTTGGGAGGCTTATCCTCCTCCTGAGGAATTTTCGAAAATTCCTTTGCCTCCTCTAGTTCTTCTTGATCAGGCTGAACATCTTTGAAGATGTCCTCAAGCTCTGATTCTAGGCTCTCAGCCATATTGATCTCTTCTACCAGAGAGTCAATAATGTCAGCGCCCATGCAGTCATGTGGTGTGTCTGGATGCTGCATGGCTTTTACAGCATTCAACTTGAACTCATCCTCATTGACCCTCAAGGTTACTTCTCCTTTTTGTACATCAATGAGAGTTCGTCCAGTTGCTAGGAAGGGTCTTCCTAGAATGAGAGTTGCACTCTTGTGCTCCTCCATTTCCAGCACCACAAAGTCAGTTGGAAAGGCAAATGGCCCAACCTGACAATCATGTCCTCAATTATGCCTGATGGGTATTTAATGGAACCATCAGCAAGTTGGAGACATATCCTGGTTGGTTTGACTTCTCCAGTCAACCCAAGCTTTCTGAT
>NC_029773.3:58006427-58007101 GCF_000817695.3 Arachis duranensis
TTTTCGAAAATTTTTAAGGGAAAAACACAAAGAGGACACCAAACTTAGAATTTTTATAAATCAAAAAGGGACTAAGAACATGCAAAAATCGAAAATTAAAAGAAAAACAAAAGCATGCAATTGACACCAAACTTAGAATATGAACTAGACTCAACTAAAAGACTCTAAACCAACAGAAATAAAACAGTCCTAATCTAAGCAACAAGATAAGCCGTCAGTTGTCCAAACTCAACAATCCCCGGCAACGGCACCAAAAACTTGGTGCACGAAATTGCAATCACACTTTTTGCAATCCCGCACAACTAACCAGCAAGTGTACTGGGTCGTCCAAGTAATACCTTGCGTGGTCGATCCCACAGAGATTGTCGGCTTGAAGCAAGCTATGGTTATCTTGTAAATCTTAGTCAGGATATCAGAAATTATCAGGATTGATTGTGAAAAGCAAAAGAACATGAAATGATTACTTGTTTTGCAGTAATGGAGAATAGGTTGAGGTTTGGAGATGCTCCATCTTCTGAATTTCTGCTTTCCTACTGTCTTCTTCATCAAACACGCAAGTCTCCTTCCATGGCAAGCTGTATGTAGGGTTTCACCGTTGTCAATGGCTACCTCCCATCCTCTCAGTGAAAGCGATTGCATATGCTCTGTCACAGCATAGCGGAATTCATCTGTCG
>NC_029773.3:58008060-58021962 GCF_000817695.3 Arachis duranensis
TATATATATAGTGGAGAATATAGGTATCTAAGCAAGTATATAAATCAAAATAAAAATCCCAGGAGCTAAGGATCTTCGCCAAAAGAGAAGCCTCCAGCGTGCCTCAACGAAGAGCCTTCCGTCCTGCATCTGAAAACCATAAAATCTGCATGGGCGGTTCTCAGTAAGGTAACAATGCCCTAATATCTAACATGTAATGTCCTGGAAAAGCCGAAGGCAATTCTAGAACTTGCAGATTATCATCAAAGCGTATAAACAATTCTAATCCGTAAGAATCAAAAACAGGTAACTAACTAAAGGTCTTCAATTCTAACTAAATGTCCCCTTTTCAAATCCTGCAAACCTCTCAACCGCCAACAGTAACAGATGCAAAACACAAGTATATCAAACAAAGAAATGCACAAGTAGAAAACAGATAAGACAATTAAGAAATTAGCAAGTAATGATGCAATCAATTAGGAAATCCAAACAATTCACATATAATGCATATGATGCATGCCTGTCCTAGTGAATGATGAGTCTCATCTGTCGGTTAACTAGCCAACTCGATGTGTCCTGGTAGCTAACCTGGACACTGTCTCTTTGTTGTGCATCAACATCATTAGAGGGTATATGCGCCCTGTCGCCATTAGAAGGTATCTGTGCTCTGTTGCCATTTTACCATTAGAGGGTATCCGCGCCCTGTCGCCATTAGAGGGTATTTGCGCCCTGTCGCCATTACAACCAGAGAGAAAGCACACAAACATACTCACATCCAACCCTTTCTATTCATCGTTCATTTACTTTATTCATTCATGAATTACACATGTATTTATCCTCAGCCATAACTCAACCTTCATCTCAGCCATCCGGCTTAAATCCATAATTCACACTCAGTCATAAACCATCATCACACACAGCCATTTGGCCCATATCATATACAACACTCCACCATCCTTCTCAACAACTCATATCATCATCTTTCATTATAACTCATTATGACATTCCCTTTCTTCATCCACAAGTTACCCTCTCCCCTAGCTTACTCTCATTCGTTAGGCATTCTATATTAATTTAAGATTTAAGGGATGGAATTGGAGGTTTATAAGTGTGAAATAACATTTCGGAAGGTTACAAGCTTGTTGGGAATGGGAAGAATCTGAAAATAAAAGCTTTTAAAAGAGAACTGCGCCACGTGCGTACGCACAGGGGTGTGCATGCGCACACCCAGAAGTATTTTTAAAAGTGCACGTACGCACAGGTCTGTGCATACGCACATAAGGCAGAATCTTCAGGGTTGAGCGCGTGCACAAGATGTGCTAGCGCCACCACCAGCATGCCATTCCCAACGTGTGCATACGCACAGGCCTGTGCGTACGCACAGCTCAGAAGACTTCCTTGGCCATGCGTGCGCATAAAGCGTGCTAGCGCTCCTAGTAGCAGCCCCATTTTCTATGTGTGCGTATGCACGGTGCTGTGCGTGCGCACAGGCTCCAAAATTCCATGGGTTGTGCATGTGCACAGGGCTGTGCGTGCACACACAACCCAAAAATCACAAATTCTGCAGAAGTTGTAGAATTCATATTTTTGGCCAAAATTTCCAACAATCATATCTTCTTCCACAAATTTCAGATATCAACCAAATTTGAACCATTTTAGATATTTTGAAATTATCTTTGATATAAAAATCATCAAATTCCGAAAATAATTGCTCAAGATATGATCTGTTGAAGTTCGTCAAAAAGTCATTTTTACCAAAACTTATAAACTCCCATTTTAAAACATACACTTGCCAAACTCATTTAAACCCAACCAAACTCAACCATTCCAGCATCAAACATATCTAACCTCTCATCCAATCATCAACCCACCAATGTTTCCACATTTAACCAATTTTCAAATCAATAATCTCAATTTACAATCACCACTCCATAATTCAACTTTCCAAGCATTTATTCAAGTCATCAATCCTCATGATCATACACATATCAATATCATACACCCAACCATACTCACCAACACAAGCCCCAACCTTACCATCAATTAAACACAATAGTTCATATCCCATACAACATCACATGTTTTACCAACTATTATCACCATTACTCATATATCCCACCAAATTCAAATTATCCAAACAACTACATCAACATTTCACAATCCACCAAAATACATACATAATAACACAATTCACATCATCCATCAATCACATCAATATGTCACAATTCACTAAGTTCATGCATAACAACATTGTACATTATTCATCAACTACCTCATTATTTCAAAATCTTATCCTAAGGCCACTAGCCTACGTTTTCACAACAACATTACATTTTAGATACAGGAAACCAAAACCATACCTTGGCCGATTCCTGTTCCACCCGGAACACATAGATTTTCACCTTTCAAGGATCCCAAAGACTCACCAACAGATTTCCAAGCTTGGTACTCCACTCCAAAGCTTTTCAAAATCACCAATCAAACTCTAATACACATATATATAATGCCTAAGCTACAATATCACACCAAAACACAATAGCTCAATACCCAATACCTCAAATTCAACACTTTTACTAGGTTTGAAATCTCTTACCTTACCCAAGGGTCAAGGAAGCAAGAACAAGCCTTCCCTTCAAGTTAATTTGATCATATAACACAAAGAAGCTCAAAATCTCAACATTTTTGCCTAAGAAACTCAAAAATCAAAGCTGGGAATTTGAAGAAGAAAACATGGCTTATCTCAAAATTTCTTGTATGGGTTTTGTAGAGCTCGATGCCGCGGTTGCAAGGCTGCAAATGGTGCGTTAATCGGAGCTTTGGATCAGAATTTATCAACCATAGAAGATTGAGATGATGCAAGGGTTTTCTTGTTTCCCTCTCCAGAACCAGCGTGTGTGTGTGTGTTTTGAAGAGAAAGAGAGATGAGCTCTCTTTATTTAATGAGGCTTGGTTGGGCCCTTGGGTCCAGTTGGCCTGGTTCGGCCTGTTCGGCCCAATCTTAGGCCGATTTCTTTAAAATTGGTGTCGAAATTCTCATTTTAAATTTCTCTACCACATTAAAACATAAAAACCTCATTTCTCACTTTCTAGAATATATTCTAATTTATGGGTTAATTAGTCATTAATTAACTGGGTTTTACAATCAATCAAACGTAAAACATAACCCAAAATACTAAATTAGAACATTTTCAAAAGAACCCTGAGCCCGACGAGGATGTCCGTCCTATCCCGCCAAAGTCCACAATTTAAGCAGTGCGAGTTAGATAGATTTTTAATGTGTGGCAATCTCAAGTTTTCAGTCCACTCTGATTTTTTTGCGGATTACACAGACCGGTCTAATAGATTTTACTACACCAAATTTAAAGTATAGTTACACTTGATCTGTGACCCTTATTTTAAGGGTCTCTATTCATTAATATAGTGACATTTATACTTATAATTTTTAACCGTCACCATAGTAGAGTCTCACTCTTTCTCTTTTACTCTGTTTTTACAAAAATCCTTTCACGCTACAGTCATGGAGATGAGAGGAGAAAAGATGAGAAAGTAACAACCATTCGCCGTTCAAGTCCACAGTTGCGGTTCGAGTCCTCCTTTCGTTGTTCTCGCATCATAGTTCGAGTTCACCTTGTAAAACCCGGTCAAACCGTAATTAATTAAATAATAAATTAAATAGGAGCGAATATGGTTATAAAATCTAGCAATCGGAATTTGATAATTTAAATATGATATTTGGACTCAGTGGATTTTTCTGAGTCGGAAAACATAGTTTTCTGCGTAAAAATGCGCACTGGAATTTTGAATGGCAGTACCGACTGAGATCTGTCTGGTATTGCAGCTGAAAAAATTAATTATAAGTGAATAAGGCTAAGAAATTTGGATTTATAATTAGGGATGGTAGAAATATTTAAAATACAATTTAAAACTCTAATCTTAAAGGTTTTGGCCCAAAATTAGGCCAACGAACAAAAATAAGTGAACCGGGCCTAAGACCCAACATATATAAACATTAGTTATGAGTATTTTAGCTCATTAACCCTAAATAAAAAGGGTAGGGGCGCTAAAATAGAAGAGAGGTGAGAGGCAAGGGTTCTAACTTCAATATCAATTTTCAAATCACCATAACTTTTGATCCAGAACTCCGCTTGATGAGCCGTGTACGACCATGCATCGCTTTTGTCATCATTACAATTCTATCTTAGTTTTATGGTGAGTATTCCATTCATCTCTATTCAGTTTTTGAGATTCCCCACTGTTATGATTTTTTGGGTAGTTAGTGTTAAAATCTTGTGATTTTGGTTGTTTAGGGATACTCTAACATGGATTCTAAGTGGATTCTATCCCTATTTATATGGGCTGAGGTAAGAAGTACTCAAACCCTTGTGATTTATCATTTTCATGAACCATAGGTTGATGTATATATGTGAATTTGGTTATGTTAGTGTATTTGGTAATTTTGGTGCATAATGGAAAGATTCAATTTGCTTGTGGAGCTTTGGTAAGACTTGGAGCTAAGGGTTGGTGGAGACTTCCAAGAAGAAGCTCAATTATTTTGGCTACAAGAGGTACGGTTTAAATTTCATTTAAGTACCGTATGGTGTGATGAGAATTCCTAGGCTAGATGCCCCTAGGATTAAATTTGGATTGTGTAAATGGTTGGTACTAATATGCATAGTTGATATGTAATGGAAATTAATGATTGGGTTGAGAATTGTGTGAATTTGTATGTTTGGTGTGTTAAGAATTTGATTAATTGAATAATGAATATTGGTTTGTAGAATATGCATTTAAATTGTGAATTTGGACCGGAGGCCATGAATTTTGGGCTGGAGGCTGGAAAGAAGTAAGGAAGGTAAGTTGATGTGTGTATTGTATGATGATATAAGAGATTGGATGGATTTTAGATATTGAATATGTGAATAATTGGTTTGGTTATTGAATAATAAGGTTTAAGGAATTGAGGTGTGGGATTTGATAGTTTTGGATGAAATTATGTAGATGAGCTAGGTATGATTTTGGTTGAGGGTAATTATGTGAATGGGGTTGGGTTGTGGTCATTTGGATGAGTGGAAATGATTTTGGCTTGTGAACATTTGAAAAATTGGTGATTTCTATGTTTGGATAAAAATTGATTTTTGACCATCTTTGGTGGTCCGTAACTCGATCCACGGAGTTCGGAATTCTTCAAAAATAGATTTTTATGAAAGTTTATTCAAAGGTCTTTCTAATGGTTCAGAAATGGTTGAAAAAGAAATTTTGTAGAAGAAGTTATGTGTGGTGGAAGTTTGAGGTTTAAAAATAAAATTTTGTAGCTTTTTAACTTAGTAAAAATTTTGGCAAATCATGCTTCCACACACACGCATCACTCTCAAGTTTTACTCCCCCACACATGCGCCTGGCCGACGCGTACGCGTCGCTGCACTGATGCGAATGCCTAGCAGAGAATCCCGAGAGTTATGCGGGAACTGCACTGGTTTTGTGCGAGGAGCACAAAATGCACCCACGCATACGCGTGGTTGACGCGCACGCGTCACCCTGCTTTTTCTGATTTCCACGCATGCACATGGGTGACGCACACACGTGGCCCTGTTTTCAGCAAAAGTTGATTTTGAGTTTTCAAAGCCGAATTTCAGACTTTTAAGCCTCCATTCTCGCCCTTTAAGTCCTAAATCCTTATAGTATGCCTAGTAATGGAAAGAAGTTAGAACATGTGGTAACTTGTGGATGAAGTAAAGTGAGAATCAATGATGAATGATGAGTAATGATGATTGTATGAGTTGCTGAGGGTGATGATGGAAGTGTAGTGTATGCCGTGAGCCGAAGGGCTATATTTAATAATGATTATTGGCTGGTTATGGGTTATGTTATGAGCCAAATGGCTATGATAAGTATTTATTTATGGATAGAAATGAAAATATGGCTTTGAATGATTGTTTTATCTTGAGCTCTCTTTCTCGGAAGTGCGACCCCAGAGAGATGAAGGAAGGTGAGGATCCCCTTTCTTGTTCCTCCTGGTATTGTAAAATCGCCCCCAGCGAGATAGTGGGAGGTTAGGATCCCCTCTTTGATTCCTCCTGGGCATATGAGAACGTACCTCCTAGGTAAATGCAAGGGTTGTGGTTCCACCCCACTTGCTCCAGGTTGGTTAGAATAGAGGCTCCCTAGGTGGACGCAATGGTTATGGTTTCGCCCCACTTGCCTCGGGTTATGATGAGTGATGTATAAAATGTGCAATCATGTGATGCATAAATGACGATATGCTCATGATGAATGATTGTGGAATGTTATGAATGAATGTGAAATGATTATCTGAGATATGAGTTTCCTTGGATGAAAGCAGTGACTAGCCACCACGTACTCCGGGTTGAGACTCAATACTCTGCTGACCCTATGTCGTAAGTGTGGCCGGACACTGTGAAAGTTTCGGATGAGCTCGCCCCCATGGATAAATACCAGTGTGGGTGTTGTATGATTATGATTATGATCATGTTTATGTTTGAGAATAACTCGAGTTGGGGATGCACAACAGAGGAACAGTCCAATGGTTAGCTACCAGGACTTGTCGGGTTTGCTTTATAACTGATAGATGAGACTTATCAGCCATAGGACAGGCATACATAATTTGCATATGTTTAAATTGTTTGGGTTTGTCTACTTGTTTTGGATTGCTATATCATATATGCTATGTTACCTGATTATGTGCTACTTGTTCTACTTGTACTTTAATTGTGTATTATTTGCCTGTATTGCTTGTGCTTATACAACTGAGAGGTCCCTTATGCTGGTTTCGGTGGACGGTGAGGGCTGTTCTTGATGAGATGACATAATTTGAGCTCCCTCGGTAGATGCAGTGAAGTGATTTCACTTGCTCCAGGTGAGGATATGATGTATTGATATAGAATTGCTGAGACAGAATAACTAGTGATGGTTTTGGTTATGATTCTGATTCTAATTTGTTGAAGAGTTAGAAAGTTGGGAAGCATGAGAAAGGTGAATTAGACTTAGCATCCCTTTATGACTGTTGCTTGTTTATGGATTAGCGAGAACATATGATGAATATTTGGTGAAAGGAAGTTTAGGATGCTTAGTGAGTTTTTATAGCAGTGCATTGTATTTATTTGGCAATTTTACTATATTGGGAACCCATGGGTCGGGGGTTCTCATTCCGTATATATCTCTTGTTTTTCAGATACAGGTCCAGGTGCTCAAAAATGAGCTGTGGTTCATCTGTGAGACGGCGAAGATCTTTATATTCTCCACTTTATATTTTGATTAGAATCTCTCCACCTTTATTTTGAAAAGTTTATATCATGTATTGAACTCTTTGGATTTGCCTATAGAGGCTCTTATGTTAGTTTTGGGAGAGATTAGAAAATACTGTTGTCAACTACTATTATTCGGTACCCTAGCCGACCTAAACTTCGCGGGTCGCGACTAGTGGCTATCTAATCATGGTATATATATCTATATGCTATCCTTCTCTTATTCTCCTTTATGCTTTTATCTGTATTTCACTTTTGACCTCACGCTTTATCTCCTAGCTGTCGATGCGTGAGTGATACGACTTTGTGATTTTATTTTTACTCTTTTCAGGCTTCTCGATTAATACTCCTTTCAATTTTACTTATAATTATGTATTAAAAATCCACCTTGAGAGTCGTACTACTTTATTATCATTGACTTATGACTCGAGCATAAGGATTTGAATATTAGGGTGTTATATTATGGTATCAGAGCAGTTCGTCCTTGTGAGCCTGAGGGATGGAACTGCTTATGCTTCAATGCATACTCTGAGTTTGTGCCTGTGCTAGTTAGGGTATCTGACTGATACATCTAACATAAAGTTCATGAGTGTAGCTTTGGTAATTTGAAGCACTTGACTTGAGATATTGAGTCTGATCACCTCGATATCGCTTGGCTAGTGTGGACAAGACCCGAAGGGTGCCTCATGGACATGAATAAAGTAACCGAAAAGAGGAATTCCCAAGAACGAACCAGTGAGGGAACATCGTGATAGGAATCTTGGCAGTGGTAAATATAAGAATAGTATGTTGATTTTGGGTTGATGAGTGGAACACATGGAGGTGGATAGTTACTTGAACGATTTGTTTAGTTATGCTTGAGTTTATTGAATATGATGATTTTGAGCAGAATGGATTGATATTGAAATAGTTGGATTTGAATGGGAATGAAAGTTTGTGAAAATTGAGCACTTGTGTAGAAATTGGAAGATGACAAATTGTTAGGCAGCGGATATTATAGGTTTTGAATGATTAGGTAATGTGAGTATAGGGATCAAGGACTTTTAAGAGGACGTGATTGAGTCTCACGATGAGCATAAGCATTGTTTCTGTCGAGTTGAGAAAACTTAGAATTGGGCCTAGGTTTTGTGATTCAATAGGGGGAATATGACATGGATTCATGATTGGATTCGTAGTGGATGAAAATCAGAGTGACACAGTGAAAGCTTGCTGAACTGTTAACATAGTGTGGTAATAAAAAGGAATAGTAGGGTATGATTAGAAATGCTTTATGCTTCAAGCACTTAAAAGGTTAGTGAACTAATGCAGATAATGATTCCAAATAATTGGGATAAATTGTGGCTATGAACTTTGATGGTTCTGAAATGGATGAGGAAATGATTGTTGATGCGTAATTAGATTTAGATGATGAGTGAATGTAAGTCATCGTGATTGAGAGATGAGTACTATGATATTTGGTCATGGTGGCCTTGGGTTTAGATTGAGATTTACAATGATTGGTTTTGAAAGACGAATTCGGAAACCATTAAATTGAAATGCTGATGTTGTACTAAGATTGGTTTGAGGGAACCTGTGACGGGTGGTGATAAACCCCAATTTTGTGGTTTATCTTGTGTTGATTTAAAGGGATTTTATCAATACTTTCTGCACTTATCCACATAAAATGCATGGTTTTGTGTTTCCTTCCTTATTTTGCCTCATGATTGAAAACATGCTTACTTGACCCAAAAATGCTATATTTTGATCTCTTCTATTACCATTCGATGCCGTGATGCACTTGTCAAGTGATTTCAAAGTTTACAGGGTAAGATTGGTCTAGAAGATGGAAAGGAAGCATGCACAAATGGAGGAAACATGGAGCTTTGGAGCTTTGGAGTTTAAGCATTGACGCATATGCGTACCTTGCGCGTACGCATGGATACGTGCTACTGGGAATCGGAGCGCACAGCTGATGCTTTCACGTGCATAGGAAAAAAATCGCACCGACGTGCATGCGCACCTTGCGCGTACGCGTGGATTGAGAAGCCTATCGACACGCGCGCGTACTTGGTGCGTACGCGTCACGTTCAGCATGTGACCTCATTAATGAAATCGTGGCTGGAAATTTCTGAGGCTTTCCAGGCCCAATTCCAAGAACACTCTGAAAGGAAAAGACCCAAGGATTGTAGGGGAAAAGGGGGATCACTCATTACACACTTAGACACAATTTTTGCTAGTTTTTTGTTCTTGTTCTTCTAGAGAGAGAAACCCTTGTTCCTCTCTAGATCTAGTTTGATTTTGATCTCCCATTGTTGAATTTCTGGATTGGATTTTGTTAATTGCTAGTTATGATTACTTAATCTGAATTCTCTAGTATAATTTTGCTTAGATCTTGTGTCGAATTATGTTATCTTGTTATTCTCCAATTTTTTACCCATTTCATGAATATTATGGATCTTGAATTCTATGAGTACATTGATGTTTTCTATGATCATTAGTGTTATTTGAGTTGTTCTTTATAGATAATTGTTAGTGGGTCCTTATAATTTCCAATTTAATTTCAATTTGAATATGTTTTTTATTAATGCATTCCATGTGTTTGATAAAATGTTTCCTTTGATTATGGAGTAGTTCTCTTTACTCTTGGTCTAAGCTATGAGAATTGGGTGACCTTGAGTCATTGGGTCTCATTGGATTGTTGATTAGAGAACCCTAGTGGTCAAGTTGACACTTATTGACACCAATCCACTACTAATCTAATCAGTAGATTGGTTGGGACTTATGGGTTGAAATTCATCAAACCACTTGACGTACCTCAAATCTAGGAGTAGATGTTACGTACTTAAGGTTCTTGGAGGTAGATTTAGTGAGTTGGTTTCCTCATAATTGGCAAATCATGGTTGTAGACAAGGATGGTGACCCCAATTCCCATGTTTAGTCAAGAGTTCTTTTTATTATTCATATTTGAAAACCCAAAATCTCACTTGTTTAGTTCTAGCTTAGTTCATTGCTTGATTCTAGAGTAGAAGTAGATTATATGTTCTCTTGATTTAGTTACTTGATTTAGTTCCTTGCATTTTAAGTTTCCTTGCATGATAAGTATAGTAGTTTAATTTTGTGTTATGACTTCCAACCCCGGATTTCTAACCAATGTTAATGCACATGTTTGCCCATTCTTCGTGAGAGGACCCGAGGTTCGAATAGTTCGGTTAAACTTTTATTGGGGTTGAACTTGTGACAACCAATCTATTAAAATTTAATTCGACTGGTCATTGGTTGGGAACTATAATACCAACAGAATTATTTTGTGTGAAATTCCTAACCGATACTTGCCCTTGCCCATCAGGTGGCAAACTCCAGTTTTTAGGGGAGGTGCTGTCAAAATTTTCCCAAGAATTGAAGGAGTGTTGGTTATGGTTTTGAAAATGATTTTTTTGATTTGGGTAACTTTAACAAAAGAGATTTGTTTCGAATGTTTTTATAGATTATTAAAGAAAATCGGATTCTTATGATTTTGTTAACTTGTTATTTCAAACTCATTTGATTTATAAAAACAAAGAGAGTTTTGATTAATTAGTCAAAGACTTTAAAACAGCAATTTATATAGAAATTTGAGGGTTTGGGAATAAGAGAGTAAGTCTGGAGGTTATGCTTGGTGTTGAGCTGTGATTAGTGGTAATTGGCTTGACAGAGAGAGAGAGGATAAGGATGGAGTATGATTAAGGCATGATGATGATTTTTGGTTGATTATAGTGATGTGGGATGATGACTATAATTAATGATGATGGTGATATTATTGATGACATGATTTGAAATTTAATAAGATGTGAGTTGATGAGATGATAAAAGTAAGGAACAAGGCTGTTGGTCGGCGTTGAAGGGATGGTCGAGATCCTTGGAGATAAAGGAATCAAAACACAGCAACGGAAGTGCGCTGACTAGAATGACCTTGGGACTACTATGCATTGGATATAAAGGCAGACTATACTCATGTGATACTATATCCTAGCCAACCTAAACTTTGCGGGTTGTGACTCGTGGCTATCTAATCATGGTATATATATCTATATGCTATCCTTCTCTTATTGTCCTTTATGCCTTTATCTGTATATCGCTTTTGACCTCATGCTTTATCTCCTACCTGTCGATGCGTGAGTGATACGACTTCGCAATTTTATTTTTAGTCTTTTGAGGTTTCTCGATTAATACTCCTTTCATTTTTACTTATAATTATGTATTAAAAATCCACTTTGAGAGTCGTACCACCTTATTATCATTGACTTATGACTCGATCATAAGGATTTGAATATTAGGGTGTTACACACCTTTCACTGTCGTACTTCAAGTTCGTTGTTCGCTGTTCCCCTATCGTGGTTCGAGTTTATCGTTCGCTGCTCATCACCGTCGCGGTTTGAGTTTGCTGTTCTCCGTTCATCACCATCACGATTCGAATTTGCCGTCTCTGTCCCCATGATGTCCCTTCTCTTTCTATCTTTTGTGAGTGCAAACCCTAATCCCCTCTTTTTGGTAACCATTTCTTCTCTTTCAACCATAATATTGAACATAAGTAGTGAGTATTTGATTGTTCTTCTACTGTATATTTTCTCTTCGAATTTCTTTATTGTTACTTAGGGTTTGTCATGCTGAAGTTATTGCAATTGTTTGTTGTTAGTATTATATTTTGCTATAATTTATCATAATGATTATATCCTCAAGTTCTCTTTGCTATTTTTTCTTTACACTCTCTTATTTCCTTATAACTTTATTAGCACTCAACATATTCGATGAAATGCTTCAACCGAATTCGCTTAGGTTTGTCCATATGTATGTGTGCAGAGTGTAGCAAATTGCTTATGCAGATATGGAGCCATTTTTCTGTTCATGAATATTCTGGTCAATTATTCAATATTAGATTCATATCTTTGGGATTTGGTGGAATCATACATGCTGTTTCTTTAATAATCTCTCATGATTTATGTGGACATTTTCCATTTTTCTTGTCTTGTCTTAGCTACCATAACCAAATTCAGCTAGATTTTTTATTTTCTAAGAATACAATACAGCCATTTATTGCCTAAAGAGAGGTTTCCTTCATTATATTGTAAAGAGTAGATACATTTTCTTCATTACCTATTTACCTCCCTATGCCAAAATTAATCCTTCATATGTTAACTTTGCTTTCCTTGCAGATAGAGCGACTTGCCATCATGATTAAAAAGGTATCAATTGGAGCTACTTGTTAATATTTACATAAAATATTTTCCTCTTCATCTTTTTATATTTATGTGATATGCTTTTTTAATTTGATATTCATTCTTCTACTTGCAGAGTAAGCACTTAATGCTCTTTATGAGTGCACGAATATCAACTTCTTGTAGTATACCTAATTTTAGAGGTCCTGAGAGAATTTGGACACTTTAGGTGATGATTTTGAATCTTGCAAATGCTTATTCTCTGATGAAATTTAGTTTTTATTCCCATGATTTATCCTAATTCCTACACTATATCTTGTTGAATTTGAAATCAGACCCAAAATTTTATGTTAAATGTAGGTTTTTCTACTGAAGAGTCATAAAGTACGGTGATAATTGATATTGTTGGAGAAAGCTATTAAAAATTAAGTCAGATGCTGCTATCATTTGCAATGCACTCATTTCTCATAAAGAATTTTCAGCTTGCTCCTGTTATGCAGAAGCAACATAACCTCCAAGTGAGTATATTTTTAATTATGATTTTCTTCTTGGTTTGCTTTTTGGATGGTTTATATCAGTCAACTACAAATTCTTATTTTTAAAGACATGATTTAAAATTCTCATAATCTAATCATCTGATTTAAACATCTGAAGGTATTTTCGTGACTTTGAGGTAGAAATTATTGGTTTAAAGGAGACATCATGATTCTGTTCAGATGAAAAATATGGAGCAAGACTCGGGGATTGGTGGACGAAATTGTGATCACTTGTTCTTTTTACTTGTAGGATGTATACTCTGAGGGCATTGTTTATTTTCACAACTCCGTTCAACTAACCAGCAAGTGTACTGGGTCGTCCAAGTAATAAACCTTACGTGAGTAAGGGTCGAATCCACAGAGATTGTTGGTATGAAGCAAGCTATGGTCACCTTGCAAATCTCAGTTAGGCAGATTAAAATAGTTTATGGGTTTTCGAAAATAGAAATAATGAAAGGGATAAAGATACTTATGCAGGTTCATTGGTAGGAATTTCAGATAAGCATGTGGAGATGCTGTAGAGCTCTTGGACGCCTGCTCTCCTACTGCTCCTATTCAATCCTTCTTACTCCTTTCTATGGCAAGCTTTGTATAGGGGTTCACCATCAACTGTGGCTACTTTCATTCCTCACGGGGAAATAACCTGTGCGGCTGTCACTCGCACAACTAACCAGTCTGGAGGCATCACCCATGGCTAATGGCTACATCCCATCCTCGCAGTGAAAACTAATGCTCACGCACTCTGTCACAGTACGGCTAATCACCGGTTGGTTCCCGCTCCTACTGGAATAGAATCCCTCTTTTGCGTCTGTCACTAACGCCCAGCAGGTTAAAGTTTGAAGCACGTCACGGTCATTCATTACCAGAATCCTACTCGGAACACCACAGACAAGGTTGGACTTTCCGGATTCCCAGGATCCTCGCCAACTATCTAACTTATACCACGAAGATTCT
>NC_029773.3:58022183-58043890 GCF_000817695.3 Arachis duranensis
TCCACGAGTTAAGGCATTTCTTGGCGTCAAACTTCAGTTTATGACGTGTTTTGGGCGTTCAACTCTGGATCATGACGTTTTTCTGGCGTTTAACTCCAGACAGCAGCGTGTACTTGGCGTTTAACGCCAAGTTACGTCGTCAATCTTCGAATAAAGTATGGACTATTATATATTGCTGGAAAGCCCTGGATGTCTACTTTCCAACGCCGTTGAGAGCGCGCCAATTGGAGTTCTGTAGCTCCAGAAAATCCATTTCGAGTGCAGGGAGGTCAGATTCCAACAGCATCAGCAGTCCTTTTGTCAGCCTTCTTCAGAGTTTTGCTCAAATCCCTCAATTTCAGTCAGAATTTACCTGAAATCACAGAAAAACACACAAACTCATAGTAAAGTCCAGAAATGTGAATTTAACATAAAAACTAGTGAAAACATCCCTAAAAGTAGCTTAAACTTACTAAAAACTATATAAAAATAATGCCAAAAAGCGTATAAATTATCCGCTCATCAGGGATACAGTCCTTGATTGGGAGGTAAACAATGTTAATTAACTTGATTGCAATTTGATTGAAGTTTAACTATTATGATTTATTATGGTTGTCTGTCTAGTGGATCTTGTGTTTTCTTTGGTATTAAAATATGATATCGAGTCAATAATATTATCAGAATTGTAGTTCTGTAGATGTTAAGTTTGGTTGCTGCAGAATTTTTTTCCCCGTGATTATGGTTTTTGATGATAATGACTTCTTTTTCCTTCAAATATTGAATTGTAGACAACAACATCCATTATTTAGTTTCTTCATTTCTTCTTACTTTTGCCTATACATGCACATCATGGCAACCATATACATTTTTTGTACGCAATAGATAATGGTCATTGTTGCTTTCATAAGCATGCTAGTCTTCTTTTACATTATATATATATATATATAAACGAGTAACACACTACAACTACATGCAGTCACACTTAATCTCACTAAAGAGTGGAAAAGTAACAGTGTTATATTTGCCAATCGCCGATCGCCGTCCTCCTCGTCCTCCTTCTCTTCCCTCTTTTACGAGTATGAACTCTAATCTATTCTATTCTTTTCACATTCTGTAGTCAAATCGCGACCCGATCATTCTAATTCAGAGCTATCATTCTGTAGTATAATTACCACGATTAAAATTGATTCTGTGAATTTGGCAACCAGTAGATGTTATCAAAAGAAATCTCCCGATTACCAAAATTTTCAATGTAATATCTGCTCGCTCTTTTATGTTTTTCTCTTTGTGATCATGGTTTCATAGTGATCTTGATCGAGTCTGAATCCAAAGTGTTTGGAATTTTGTGGTATAGACTTTGACACCTTAATAATTGGCCATCTATTTAAATAATGCATGTGCATGAACAAAATTACATGCAGTTTTAAAAAACTAGTATATAGAGCCACCTTTTCTATCTTGGGAACTTACTTGTATTCCTTACACCTCCTCCTTTTCTTGTGTTAAATATGGAGCTTTGCAAAGCTTTCTTAGCTTTTGTGTTGATCTTGGTTCTTTCCTTATTGTATGGCGGGGTTAAGGCATTGAGTAGAAGGGACTACTCTTTGGTAGAGAAGAGTGAGAGGAGACCTTTAGTTGTTTCTGAATATGGAACGGTCTCCGCCGTTGATGTCCAAGCCGGGCATGGTGCACCGTTACACAATCTGCGAATTTACTTTTTAACTAGTCTAACTAGTTTATAATTAAGCTTTCTTTTAATGCCAAATCCTTCATTAGGTGCTTACTCAAAGGTCAACGAACTCATCAAAGGCTTTGACAAGAGAATCATTCAAGCAGCATTTAAGGTGTCAATACTCAATACACACTCATCTTATACTCATATTGCTTAGCATTAAGTCAGTAGTGTAATTCTGATATTGTGAATTTTAAAGGTTCTGGAGGATTTGGTTGAGGTGATCACAAAGAAGAGCAACATCCCAGGTATAGTGCATAGCAAGAATGCGACCTCAGAGGAGCAGTATACTCCAGAGATAGACCTGGAGGCTTCTCTTCATGTAAACATTTTAGGGATTCATAGCAGCAACAAAGAGAAAACCAAATACAACATCTTTAAACATGACCCTGATTTCAGAAACCGCCATGGTTGGACCCTACCCGTCACTAAAAAGCAGCTCAAAGCATTGAAGCACACCAACCTTAGATTTCTCATGGTCAATTTGACCGCGGTAATTATACTATATAGTATATACTCATCATACTATATAGTATATACTATGTAATGATGAGTTTAAGTCAAAATTGATTGTGTGAATTTGGCAACCAGTAGATGTTATCTAACGGCAATTATCTAACAACAATTATTTTTTATGAATAGCTCTGCTCTCTGCTCCATACTCCCTGCTCCGATCCCCCAGTCTCCATCACTGCCTCTGAACTTTCTCACCTTCGGTCAGTTCTCTCCACTGATCTGCTCTCATCTAGTTTATGTGCCTCTCTCAAGATCTTGTTTTCTGATTAATCAATTATTGATGACTTGATGTGTTAACATATATGGATTCAACTTTTTAACTTTCTTTGTTCATCGACCTATTTTGTTAGATTAGCTTTGATATTGCCTCTTTATGAGATGTAAATTCAATGTGTGATTAAATTCAACAGGAGCTCTTTAATCTCTGGGCTCTTTTCGGTAACCATTTCTTCTCTTTCAACCACAATATTCATGTTTGATGAAATGCCTCAACCAAATTTCTTTGATTTTTTTTCTTTGCATTCTCTTATTTCTATTGCTATTGCAGTACAAGTTTGACATTAAAAATGCTCTTATCATTAGGTTTTATTATAGTCTCCGCTTTGATGTTTTACTTTTGTTCATATTATATTGTGAATTAGCTCTTCAATTGAGTATTTAACAATGCTTTTAGTTGGCTCTGAGTTTATATTGTGGATTAGTCATAGGTAGAATTTGTGTTTTCAATCTAATCTTGTAACTAACTTCAGAGTTGCAGCTCTAGTTTTGTGCAATGCAAAATTTATTGTATTAAAGTTAAAGCATTGAGTTAGTGTAAGAGGAGGGTGGTTAACGTTAAGTGTGGATTACTGATTTTTTGCAAGAATTGAAGATATAGAATTTATAATTTAAAATCTAAAAACAAAAAAAAAATTGTAATTTAGAGTTTAAAATTTAAAATAAATAAAATAATTTTAAAATATTGATTGATGTTGGTTGAGAAAAATTGACTTCCTAATATTACTCTTTTGTTTTTGCCATAATCAATGAACTAATACAAATCATATTTATGCTTTTGATTTTCATTAATTAGTGTCAATGGGACAGAAAACAGGAAAGGTTAATATTAGAATCACTATGCATTTGTCTTAAATATCAAAGCCAAAATATTTAAGCTTCTGTGCATTCATGTTGTCTGGATATAAAGACAAATTAAATCACTTTTTCTGTTTCTAACTTGTTACATTATCGATTTTCATTTTCAGTCCCATGTTAAGGAAATTCGTATTGTAGTTATTGTAACCAACTTCAATTATTTTATAGTTTTTTAATGGCTCTGTTTTGACTGTTTCATAGTTCTATATGGCATTTCAAGCATTGATAGGAAATCTTGTAGTACACACTTGACCATTTATTGTATTAAAGCATTAAAGCATTGAGTTTTGAACTTGGGATATAGACCATAGTTATTCTTTGAATGAGTTCAATCCTTCCATCAAATGTCTCCTTTTTAGTGGATTTCAACTCCTCATTTTTCAACCCAATATATATTCCCCTAACCCATTACCAATAGTGTCTTTCACTAACCTGACCATTAATGCTTTAATTAGCTCTTCTGCTTATTATTATTATTATTATTATTAGTTTTTCTGGAAAAATAATATAAAATAAAAAATTACTTTTGAAGTGATTTATGATTTATCAAGTCTTGAAGGTTCTGGATCCTGATAGGAAGAGATTGAAATCAGTATGGTAAGATAAATTTGAATAATGAGAAAATGGAAGCAGATTTGAAGTATTAGATTACCTCCGTCATTGTATCTGCTATCTTTTAATAGGTTTAGTATTGACATAATGATGGTAACATATAAATGGAGAAGTCTTGGAACTTGGGCGGTTAAGGTTATATTTCAATTGTGTCATCTGATGATCACTAACGTTTGATTTCATGATTTGTAGAATATGTAACAGATTTTGATTTACCATGGTCTAGGTATAAAGGTGGACCAGCATTACCGAGGAAGTTGATCTCGCAGGGTGCTACACAGAAGCAATATAGTGTTGAGGTTCACCCACTCATTTTGAAGTTGACTGATGCCAGAGATAACAATGTGTTAACTGTAAAATTAAGCAAAAAGGTACCAATACATTTCATATGGGGTTGTCTTGTTGGTATTATTATTATTATTATTATTATTATTATTATTATTATTATTATTATTATTATTATTATTATTATTTAATATTTTATTACAAACGCAAATTTAATTAGAAACACCATTCAGCAGATGCGCTTTTCCTGAAGCAGGTTACTTCAAAGCAACAAAAAAGGCACGCTTTTTCTATGTGTCTAATATATCTTTGGTCATTTCATATGATCTGTGATTGCAGATGAGCATCAGATGCAAATATCAATTACATTCGTCATGCTAGTGGAGCAAGTGTTACGGTTCAAGAGACAAAGAGCGTGCCAGTGGAGATGATTGTTGAAATAAGTGGGACTACTTTAGAGATACAGACAGCCCCAATATTGTTATTTTTGTAAAATTTGTGAGATTGAATTTGAATTTGTTGAAATATAATGTCATTTTTGGAGAATTCAATTTTTGATAATAGAAATCTTTGATGTTGAAGAGATTATAACATTTTAAAACAGTCACTAAATATAGGAAAAAAACTGTCACAGGAATAAATAATTTAGTAACGGTTTTAAATAAAAAAAACTGTCACTAAAAATATTGTGACGGTTTAAATAGTCACTAAATATGTCCAAACACTGTCATAAGAACTAATAACTTAGTGACAGTTTCAAATTGTTGCTAAATATTATGACGGTTTAAAATAACCATGAAATATAAGAAGAAACTGTCACAAAATTTAGTAATTTAACGACAATTTTAAAACGTCGCGAAATACAGTATAAAAAACACCTTTCAAGTGTTACAAATTAGTGATGGTTTAATATTTTAAAAACCGTCACAAACAATTTAGCAACACTCTTTACCAACAATGGTTCAAAACCGTCACTATGTTAGCTAACGATCCTCAAACTTGTGGCGCTTTTTTTAATCGTCGCAAAACTATTTAGTCACAGTTAAAACTGTCACTAAACATTAAACAAACGTCGCTAAAATGCTGTTTTATTGTAGTGTTTAGGTCCGTTTGTAACCCTAAGTTCAGATGATCCAACTAGTAATTAATATGATTACGGAATACAATAAAATGTTCAACAAACATATTTTTCTATTCACAATAATTGTTGCTTTGAGTATTTGAAATATTTAATTACAATCAATATATTGAAATCGTTGTTTATTATGTCCTTTTTCTATTTTTAATTTCTCAAGTTGGGGATAATTTAGCCAACTAAGAAAATGACTATTATTATACTAGCAGGTAGTACATTGGCATGACGAGGAGTAGTCAATTAGTTTATCTGTTTTTAAAAAGTTTGAAAATAAAATGCACATACTATGTCACATAATTAAAATTTTATTATTTTGCAATAAAACATCCAGTACATGTCATAAATTGTGGTCCTCATTAAATTAAGTAAATATATATAAAGTTGATGGATCAATTGAGTTGGGTTAGTCTAATAATTTATTTATTAATCTGTTTAAATAAATTGTTTGAGAGTTCAAATTTTATTTTGTGCATATAATAATTTAATGACAAACAATAAATCTTTAAATGAATTCAGATTAATTATTGACTTATCAATTAAAAAATATCATAGGAAACTAAAAAATTAACAGATCCTTAAATTATTTTATCAACATTATATTTGTATTTTTTGAAGTGATTAACGATTTTGTTTTTTTGTTATTGTTTCTTTAATTCAGTCATGCTTAATCAATAACTATTATTAATCAAATCAATCCACAACGTCATATATTTAGTGGTCCTGAACGGAAATAATAGGGGTTCCCAAAATCAAGCAATGACAGATTAATAATGGTTATTTATTTATTTGTTAAATACATCAATAAATATTGAGAACCATACCAAAAAACAAAACTACTATATTTGGAGGACACATTAATTACTATAACCTCACAATATTTATTTATTTATTTATTCAGTTATATTTTATATAACAATTAATTTGAGCAGGTCGAGTGGTTAAATTTATCATTTACTTAAATAGATATTAGGAATTTGGATCTCATCTTATGTATACAATAATCTATTAACTAATAACAAACCATTAAATGAAGTTCAAATTTGTAGTGAATTAATAGGGGTTTAAATCTGCTAGAGAACCAATAAGGGTCCAACCAACAATAAACTAACAACCATTTTTAAACTACACTCTATACTAATTAATTATAATTAATTAGTAATTATTTAAATTTTATTTTTTAAAAAATAAAAAATTTAATGATTATTAATTACCTCTTCTTATTCTAATCCACATTTTATCATTATTACGCAAACCTTAATTCCTCTTTCTCAAAAAAAATTTTGAAATTCTAAAAAAAAACACCAAATAAAACATAAGATAAAAAATCATCTAAATTCTAAGAAAAAAACATACAAAACATATGAAAAGAATCATCCAAAACTAATAAAAAGAATAATCCAAATCCTAAGAAAAAAGCATACAAAACATAGAAAAAAGAATCATTTAAAGTTAATAAAAAGAATCATCCAAAATTTAAGAAAAAGAAATATAAAAAACAAGTTAAAAGAATCATTCAAAACAAAATAGGAGGAGGAGAAGAAGAGTCGTAGGGTGGCTGGTGACAACGTCTTGGATGGCGCTGCGTGGACGGTGGAGGACTCGCGGTGGCGCGTTGAAAGGAGGAAGCCACGGAGGCTGCGCATCGCAAGTAGAAGAGTCGCCATGGATCGGAGTAGTTGATCGCGTGTCACGAATAGAGCCCCACAATAGCTGCGTCGCGACAGAAGGAGAGCCGTGGGATGCAGAGGCCGCAACGCGATGAAAAATGCGGCAGTAGTGGTCGGTGGGTGAAAACTCCATGAACGATGCTTTTTGCCGGAAGCCTTGCACCATAACGACAGCGCTTACAGCGACACGAACGGCGGAGCTCCGAGGATACGTAGAAGAGGTTGCTCGGGTATTGAATTCTTCAGCATAATTGGTCAAGCACAAGCATTGAATGCATACCAGATGATGGAAGGGTAAGGGGGTTTCGTGAATGACATTGATACGTGCTTCAAATGTTCGAGATATGAAGAGTTCAAGTATTACTTAGAAGATATTAGTTTACATTTTTAGAATATTTTAATTTAATGTATTTTGATTTTGTTTACTTAATTACTAGATTGGGCCTTATGTTTATGGGCTTTAGGGTTTTTCTTTGTTTTAACCTAATAAGAGGTTATAAATACCTCCTTAGCTATTGTAGTCGTAGTATAGAATGATTTAGAGGTTTTAAACCTTTTTTGGTTTCGTGATGAAACCATGGTGTGGACAATTGAGGTTGATGAGTCTCTCTCTTGTTGCATCGGGGAATTGGTTAGAAGGTTGAAGAGTCCCTTCGAATCAATTCTCAAACCATGGCGTTGACAAGTTAGATTGAGGAGTCCCTTTCTTATTATGTCAAGAAATTGGGTAGAAGTAAAGTGATTATCTTTATACTCAATTTCAATCTATCATTTTTGTTTCTATTTCAATTTCAATATATCTTTTTTATTTAATTTCAATTCTTATCTTATTTATCCTTTTATTTTCGTATCAGACGCTCTTGTTGCGCGGTTAATATCAAATCTTAATTTTTTAAAATAATCATTAATGATAATTATTTAAATTATAATTTATTAAAATAAATTAAAATTATTATAATTAAGTGAGTTGTACAATAAGTTGGCTGGTTAAGAAGTTGGTTCCTATATTTTTCCATACTTAAATTAATGGAGTAATCAAACTATAATATCAAGTGATAATATAAATCATCAATTTTCTCACACTCACATATTCATGTTTTCAATTAGGTAATTGATCAAACATAATGGGATCCCAAACAGAAACCCATGATCTTCCTATTGTTGACTTAACCGATGAAACGCTGAAGCCTGGAACTGAAGCGTGGGTTTCAGCATGTAAAGTAGTTCGAACTGCGTTGGAGGATCATGGTTGTTTCATTGCACGTTACAACAAAATTGGTGAAGAGCTTTGTGATTCTGTTGTCTCTGCATTGGAACAACTATTTGGTCTGCCATTGGAGACAAAGAAGCAAGAGACTAGTGAGAAATTGTTTCATAATTATTATGGACAAATTCCATCTCTTCCATTATATGAATCACTTGGGATTGATGATCCATTAAACATTAAGGGATGCCAGAAGTTCACAAACATCATGTGGCCACAAGGGAATGATCGTTTTTGGTAGGTACCATTTTTTCATGAGTTTATTAAAATTTATGTAAAATTGTTCTATAAATTCTTTTACATTGATATTTAATTAGATGTAGTCATGAGTAAGTAAAATAGTTTTCCGTATAGTACATATGAAAGCATATTGTTTTTTATTTATGTGATAATTTTTAACTAATTATATGTTAAATAATAGATATATCAATCTCAAACTCCTCATTTAAAGATATAGATTAAAAAATATTACGTGTGGAAGGATCCAAATTGCACAAACGAGGCACTAATTATTTTTTTATCTATTAGATATATAATTATTTATATATCTTTATATAATAACTTCAATTTTCGGATAAATAATTTTGTATGGTATGATATCAGAATTTTTATAATAAAAAAATTTAAAATTTAATTTTTAATATCCAAAAAATTTTACCACAAAAGAATTCTTCCATGAAAAAGCATGTTAGATACATAATATATAATTTATATTCCTTTACCTAATTGCATAAATTTTTCAAATAAATAATTTGATTACACAATCAAGGACATCTATTATGGTTTGTGTAACAAACTTGATTCCAAACTTATGGTGAAAAAGTTTTGTACTACTATTACTTATAAGTAATAAAAAAAATATTATTTTAATTTTAATAATATTTTTTAAGTGTGGTTAAAATTGTATAATTATAATGAGCATAGCATCCAGCATAAGGTAGATTAATTGTGTGAATTTGTGTTAGCGAAAGCGTGAATGAGTATGCAAAGGTATTGGGAGAAGTAGACAAAGTGACAAAGAAGATGGTATTTGAGAGCTATGGTGTGGACAGTGAGCGATGCAATTCATTCATAGAATCAGGAAATTACCTTCTTCGGTGCCTCAAATACAGACCACCAGAGAAGAATGAAACTCATTTGGGAATGCAATCTCACACTGATTTGACTATGCAATCAGTATTGCATCAGCTGAATGGTGTGGCAGGTTTGGAAATCAAAATCAAGAATGGGAACTGGCTGCTTGTTCATCCCTCCCCTTCCTTCTTTCTCGTCATGGCTGGAGATGCTTTCAAGGTGACTCAACGTTTCTTACTCATAATTATGTGAAACTAATTCAATATTCAACCATGATAAGTATTTACGATTCAGAAAATTGGATAAAAAAATTAAGATACTTAACAAAAATATCTTTTATGTAAAAATGATATTATGAATTGTTAGATAATTTAATCAAATATATCAAATTTTTTACTGGTTATGTGATTCATAATAATATTTTTACATGAAAATATATTCGTAGTAGCTACCAAATATTAAACTTTCTAATGGTAAAAAATTTGAGACAAATACATAGTATTTCAATAAAAATTGGAGGCATGCATTTCTTAAAAATTAATTGCAATTGTCCACGTAAGAAACTAGAGACACTAGTAGAAAAAAAAGTATGATTATGTTTAACCGTAATTATAAATAAAAAAAAGATATTTAGAGCCAATACTAATATAAAAAACGATATTTTCTACAAATAAACTAACCAATAAGATATGGTGTGATTTCTATGTGTGAATTTATATAGAAAACTCAAAAAGTTTTATACTAAATAAATGATATTCCTGAAGTTTTATATGAAGGTTGTTGTTCAGAAGTATTAAGTTTTTGTCTAGATACCCTTAAGTTTAATTAACAGAAATTATTAGGAGAACATCAGAATTTATTATTTTTTGTTATTATTTAGTTATCAACTTATTTTTTTTGTCTTATTCCTTTAGTTTAATATCTAATAATATACTTTATCTCATACTTTTAAATATTAATGGCTAACTCATAACTAAAAATAATAAATTCTAAATGTTCTCTAACATTTTTGTGTAATTAATTTTAGGGTATAAAGAGCTTCGTTTTTTTTTTTCCATGTTCAACTCCTTTAAGCTTGTATACAGTTAATTTCATAACATTTTCTTTAACAGAGAAATGATAGAAATCATTATAACTCGTAAAGATGAATTATTAGGTACTATATTTATTGATGAGAAATTATTCTTATTCTCTTTTTTTATAATTCAAAAGCGTAATATCTTAGTTTCTTTGGAATTATTTGAGACAATTCTCAATTATCAAATTGGGACTTAGAAATTCTCATAAACCCGATTCTTGGCATTAAATCTAGAAAAATATTTTAGAATAGTTATTTTTTTTACATTATGATAAAAATTATTTTTAATAACAAATTTTTAATGGTAACAACATAATGATCACTATGTCTTATTTAATTAATGTTTTTGTAACAATTATATATTTATCATTATTACTATAGGTTATAGTGACAATTATATACTTTTTGAGACCAGTTAAAAGATCTTTACCTGCAATTGTGTAATTGTCACTAAAACTTTAGCAGTAAAACATAAGATGACTATTATTTAATTGTCGGTGAACATATTAATAGCTATTTTTATTGCTACTAAAAATAAAATAAATTATCCCTAAATATGATTTTTTTAGTAGTGTTATTAAATTAATTAGTTTCTATTTCAAAGTTTGATTGAAAAGTATTCACAATTATTAAATAAATGAACTACCCTTACGTGATGCGTAATTGGTATTGGTACGACAATTATTATTTAAAATTATCCATAAAGCATAAAATATAATCTTTATATAGGTTTGGAGCAATGGCAGGATACGTCCGTGTGAACATCGAGTGATAATGAATAACGCAAAGGAAATTAGGTATTCTATGGGGCTTTTCACTTTTAATGGTGACATTGTGCAAATGCCAGAAGAGTTTGTTGATGACAAAAATCCTTTGCGCTATAAACCATTATTTGACCATTTTGATTACCTTCGTTTCTTTGATAAAGAGAAGATCATAGACTCTGATTTGCGAGTCAAGGCATACTTTGGAGTATGAACCTTTTATTACAAAGGAACAATTTCATGCCAATAATGGTTGTATTGTGCTAAAGAATTAAATTAGTTTTGACAACTATACGTGATCATTATAAAAAAGTAAGAGAGCCGTATATTAAAAACTTTATATGGCGAGATAAAAATAATATATATCTCTCTCTTGCTTTTGATGTCGTTATCAAATATATTTGTCAAAACTAATTTACGATGAATTTTATATTACATGTGTGAAGTGTGCATGGTTTGAAGTTATCTTAACATTATCGTTGTATCGTAAGATGTATTCTATCGGTTTCTTGTAAAAATAAATAACAGGGTATTGTTTTATTTAATAATATCTCTCTTCTATATGAGCATTTTTATGAGATTATGTTTACGACAGTTAAATTAGAAATGAATAAAGAATCACAAGTTATAAATTTAGAGATTAATTTAGTTATTTTTAAAAAACTAATTATTTTGAAGAGAATTAAAAATTTTAAGGATTAAATTAAACATTATTACCTCTATAATAAATATATACAACGCCCTTTCTATAATCTCTTTTAGTTTCTAACAAGATTGTGATTGTACCCCAAACAAAAAGATGGTGATTATTTTACAGGTTTGAATAAATTGTAAACAGGTATAAAAGAATTTTTAAAGTTAACTTAGCCGCTAATTGATTTCATATAAATGTCTGAAAGTGATCTTATAATTATTTGCGATAATAATATATAATTAATTATATTCATTAATTAATTAATGGCTTGACTTAATATGTTATAAAATGTTAACTTTAAAATTAATCATATAAATATTTATTTGGTGTTAAATTAAAAGAAATTGTAGTTACCAAAAATGAAAAAGAAAACATACGACAATGATGATGATTATGAACATCAATAGCCAGTAGTGTTATCGAGCAACAGATAGTGAATACATTTTATTAATTGAAACACAATTAGAAATAAATATATAATTTTTTAGTCTTCCTAGTATTAAGAAAGAGATATATGATCATTTGAGAGAATACTTTAAAAAGGCCTATATATGAATGATAAATCATAAACTAGGAAAGGAGAGAGGTTGCAACGATTGAAGGTTATATTGAGGTGAGGGCAAAAATTAAGAAGGAACAGAGCGAGAGAGGCACGAAAAATAGCAACGGACTGAATCAGAAACTGAAAAACGAATCTAACTCCGAAATTATTTTAAGCGGCAATTTTTATTTGTCTTTCTCTTTTCATAGCTGTGGCCATAATGACAAAAGAAAATTATTATAAAGATAATGAGATTTTCAATTTTTGATTTAAAGTATTGGAAAAGGGCGTTTAAACGTAATTTTTTATTTGAAGCACTGAGAAAGGCGCTCATGTGCGCGTTTTCAATTTTTTGAATTAAATATTTTTTAAATTAATATAACTTGTTTTATTTTTTGAATTACTAATTTTTTTTAATTTTTATTCTGATTTTTTTGAAAAAAAAATTAAATTTTAAAACATCTTTTATAAAATAGATAAGATTTTTGTTTTTTTAATAAACACGAAAAATATTTATGCAAATATCAATTATCTTATATTAAAATAAAAAATTAAAAGAAGTTATATTATTCTTTTAATTTAAGAATATTTTTATATTTTATAATTTATGTTTTCATAACCAAAATCTTACAAATCAGTTCAATTTAAATATACATTATTGGATACTTTGTATATAACACAATTTATTTAAAGCATAATTTATAGAATAATATATATCATATAAACAAATAGTAAGTAAGTATTTGGCATTTAAAACTTATCTCGTGTATGCAACAATTTATTGATTAATGACAAATTATTAAATAAAATTTTGGTCAAAAAATATCATAAAAAATAAAAAATAAAATATTTAGTTAAATATATTAAACTATCAAATTAATTTTAGCAAGGGTTTTTTCGTATACATAGGTATTGATTATTTCTTGTATTATTATAGTTTTGCTATTGAAAATTGAGTTAATATTCAATTTGACCCATGAAATTTGAAGTCGAATTCAAATGGATCTCTAAAATTATAATTGACTCAAATTGAATCCCAAAATTTACCATAGTAATTCGCGTTACTCCATGAACTAATTTTTGTAAACATGTTGATTTTGCACATTAATTTATCAAAATTTGGTCTCATCGTCTAAGTTTCATGTAACTGAGATCTACTAGACCTTCCCTAAATTTGACGGATTCCCAACATCCTCACGAAGACGACAATAACAAGTTTAATTTAAAAATTTTGGAACTCTTGAGCAGCAGTCAAGTTTCTGAAAACTCTAATAGGTCTTAATCACGTGGAATTTGAATGAGGAATCCAAATTGTAGCAAGTTAATGTATCAAATCAACGCATCATTAACAAAAACCAGCTCAATGGCTTAGGCGAGTTACGATTATAAATTTTAGGGTCCAATTTAAGTCCATTAAATTTTTGAAGGTCAAATTGAGTCCGACCTCAAATTTTAGGAGATTAATTGAGTATTAATTCTAATTTCTTTATTTATGGCCCTCGGTTTTCTGGCTATCCTGGACCATTTATGGCTAGGGCCTAGCCGATTAATTTTTTGTTTTTTTTTTTATTTTAAATATTGAAAAAAAAACAACAAATTTTTGGATGAGCAATTTTGAAAAAAAATAATATTAGCCACAAAAAAATACTTTTATGTTAATCGTGTTATTTTTTTTAGGGATTGGTCGGATTTTAAGATGGGTCCACGAAAAAAATGAAAAAATGTACTAGTTTATTTTACACACACAAAAACAAGAAAAAAAAATAGAGGCATCCGTTTGGTCCGGGAGTCAACCAACTTAATTCGCTATTTTTTTGGTTAATCAAACTAAGTCGTTTAGGCTTATATTACATTTTACAAGTTTAGCTTTAGAGTTAAATACCTATCTATTTAAGTCAAGCAAACAAATTAGTTCGATAGATTTGGCTCATTTTAACAATCCTAATTAGTTCAAGAACTAACTCATATTAATCTTTATTAAATGAATTCCGAAATAATTCTAAGTAATAATAAAACTTGTACTATCATATGCAAATAAATTCTTATATATAACAATTTAATTGTCTTATGCATTATATATTTTTTATTATATTTTGTAATTGAAAATTATTAACATTATGCTCCCATTTGTTAAAAACATTAAATTTTTAAACTAGTCTTTAAATCATATTAATTTTAAACTTCCATTTAAAATCTTTTTTAAGAAAAAAATTTTGTTTTGAGTTGTTTATGAATTTTTTTAGAATTAACATCTTCCTAGAATATTATAAGTTATTATTTATTAAGAATTAGCTAGCTAATTATTAGTCACGACTTTGAGACTTTAATTATTCTCTCGTTTAAAATAGTTTTAGATTAGTGACATAAATGGAACAAATTACATTAGCATTCTTTGACCTATGTTGTGTTGAAGGGATATCTACACGATCCGATTGATTGCGTAAAGGGCATGGTAGCAACAGAACTGGGAAGAATACATATAAAAGATGGTTATATTTCTATTCTATTAGTATTCTATTAGTATTAGTTTAGTATTAGATTAATATTAGTTAGTGTAGTATTAGTTTAGTATTAGATTAGTATTAGTTAGTGACTTTGCCTCATTGAATTCTTTCTTTTGTGATGAACTGTTGGCACCAGTCCTACATTTTGTCTCTATTCTGTGGACCGAGGAGAAAGGGAGCTCAGTGACAAGAGGATCGTAACACGAGAGAAGCAAGGAGGTCAACCTCTTTCAAATATACAACATGGGTTCTGACAATGCAATGTGGTTGGATTCTCATGTCGATCCGAATAAATTATCCTTTTCATAGAGGTAAATCTTTCAAACTTTTCATGAATTTTTCGTGGATTTATATAAAGGTTAGCGATTAGTAGTAACATAAAATAAAGACAGAATAAGGACTAACATTTTTCCTCACAAATTAGTAGCAACATGAAATAAGCGAAAAAAGTCTATTAGTTATTAAGCGGTTGATAATTCCTCACTAAATAAACTTTTCATTAGTGAGTCAATTGCGACTAGTTACTTCTAAATTTTTTTCGGTTAACTTTGGATTTGTTATAATTTTGCGACGAATTTTCAATGAGATTAGCGAGTAATTTGAAACAAATTATAGGTAGGGTATAGCTTTTGTTCTGTGACAAGATTGCAGTTGCCAAATTGCTCGCTAAGTTAAAATTGTGACAAGTTAGCGACAAATGTATTTTGCCTACTAATTAGCGACTTGAAATTACCGAATGAAGTGTGTCAGTTATTAAAGGATCACAAATTTCTCGCTACTAAGGTCCTAGGCGCTTAATATTCATATTCCACTTTAGCGACTAATTAGCAAGGAACACTTCCTTAGCTAAATGATTTATCCATTTCAACAAGTTAGCGATGATTGTCTTCCGTCGCTAACTTAATTTTAATTTTACAAATAAAAACTACTTGCTCGCTAAATAAAAAGTTTAGTGACAAATTAGCTAGAAAATTTTCCATCGCAAAATGCATTTCAAGTCTTTGTGATGAATTAGCTAGGAACATTGTTCCTCACTAATTAGTCTTTTCACACAAGGTTTATTTAGCAACGAATTAATATGTGAAACTGTTTCTCGCTAATTGTATATCAAAACTTGCAAAGAAATAGTGACAAAAATATCCCAAGCTACTTTACTTTTATTCCATTGAACTCCTAAGTGACTAATTTACTAGAACATTGTCACTCGCTAATTAATTTGTGACAAATTAGCGAGAAAATTTTCTTCGCTCTTTTTTTTAGCTATAAAACTCAATTTGTGAGAAACAAAATTACTCGTGAATCTCTTACTAATAAGTTGATTTTCTCAAGTTTGGATATTTTGTGACCGTTCATTAATTTTGTCGTTACTGCGTCACTAATTTCTCGCTAGTTAGTGACGGATTAGTGACAAAAAATATTTCTCGTAAAAATCCGTCTCTAATTTGTCAAATTCTTGTGGTGAGTTAGGTATCCTTAGGTTGTAAAAGTAATAATTAATTAAGGTAACATTACAAGCCAAATGCAGAATTATTATAACTAACATTATTATGTATGGAATATGTAACACCCTCACCATCAGAGTGTCACGCTTCCGACTGTGCCACTCTAATAACGAAGATATTACGATGGCTTCTATATATATACTAATAAGTAGGAGCCTTTACCTGAAATTTTGATAGACCTTTTTTTTTTGAAAAACCGGAAAATATATTTTTCTTTAATACATACATACATACATACGAAGCTCCACTACACTTTTATATATACATGAAACATATATACAAGTAATATACTAACATGTAATATAAAATTACAAATTCTATCCCTCTTTACAAAAATGTAAATAACAATAACAAAGACAAAGAAAAAATGTCTAAGATAACACAACAAATAAAGCACAATCAAATGCTCAGTAAACTCTTCATAGACTTCCTCGTCTATTTCCTGAAAAGTATATGGTTGTAGGGGTGACAAACAGTAATCACAATCACAAGCAATCAAACATTCAAACAAACAATCACTCACATGTTAGTTATACTGTCAGATCTGACACATCTAGTAGCTAACCCAGATATCAACTCTTTATTGTGCATCACCAGGAGGAACATCCCAGACTTATCACAAGCTGGTCTTAGGAGGGAGAGTTCTCTATCATGTCTTGGAAGGGAAAGTGCCATATCACCTTCTCATTGGGGATATCACTCGGACTTATCACAAGCCGGTCTCAGGAGGGAGAGTGCCCTGTCACAACTTGAGAGGGAGAGTGTCCTGTCACCTTGCAATTAGAGAGAATGTGGGAGAATATATCCCAGACTTATCACAAGCCGGTATCGAGAGGGAGAGTGCCCTGTCACATCTTAGGAGGGAGAGTGTCATGTCACCTTCCCCACATCCACACCGTAATTTATCTTTAAATTCACAAGTTTCAACCACTTTCTGAAGATATAACTCATCAAAACCCCATTCATTTATTAAAGTAATTGATTGCATCGATTCGTGAGCAGGACTATGCCACCGTCCTTACCACGAACAGGACAAAACCACCATCCCACAACATCAAAATAATCGTTTAACAAGTTTATATCATAGAATTACTTAATTCAATCCATTATACCGACCCCGCAGCAGATTCAAAGCCTTTGAAATGATTATTTAACTCCATATGGAGGTTAAAGAGGATTACAAACTTGCTGAAAAGGCTTAACAGTTAAAAATCAGCATTTTTGTAAGATCTACACCATTTGAAAATTCCTAAATTCTTTTTCCCAAGTTGGCATCCATTGAATACCAACCTAGCCAAATCCATGTTTCCAAATTAACTTCAATTTCATTTTAAGTTTAAACCTTTCCTAAAAAAAACTCGAGAATCATTTTATTTTTCAATTATAATCTTAATTGAAACAAAAGTCATTTATTCTTAAATAATCACTTTCATTACTTTAAATTCAATAAAAATCCTCGAGACATAGTCCTGTAATTTGAATTAACCAAATAAAATACCAAGACAAGGTTTTTGGTCCTTTGAAAATAACAAAAATTCTCATCATTCTTATTATTGAATTTTATTCAAAATCTTATAAAAATTTTGACAAAACCTCCCGTAAAATTCAGGCATTTTCACCCTTGAAGGGTTCCATCCAAACCAGACATCTCTCAAGCACTTCTCAACTATTTTCAATACCAAACCATTTCTCAACGTATATAAATCAATTTATAACACCCTATCATACTAAGCTTCACCTTATAGTCATAAAGCAAAGGCGATAAAGCATCACGATAGTTTTAAAGCTCATACAATAATATATAGTCCAAGAAAGTATTACAAACTAGAAGCCTGATAAGAAGAACAGAAGATCAAAGAGTAGAATTAGAAGACACAAAGCGCGAAGCATTCACACACGAAAACTAAGGCGTGACGGCACGAAATGAAACAAAATATCTATAAAAACTTGCAAAAGCTTCAAGATATACAAGGTAATAAATATAGGATAAATAAATTATACATATGTACAATAATCAAAAGAAAACTAGTCACTGTCCGCGGAGCTTATGCCCACTAGTTCAACAAAAGATACAAAAGAGTTTTTAAGTTAAAACAGGCTACATCCTATCTCTCAAAGTTTTCAAAATAAAAGTCTCTAAGGAATATACACAAAAGTGAGAGAGATAAATATAACAAAAGAAACAAAAGTAAAACTGGGTGCACCCTACGCTCTGTCACCATCCGCAAAACTCACCGAGGTAGGGTGTGACCTGCATTTGAACAATAACAACAATATATGGTATGAGAACCGGGGGTTCTCAGTATGATGACAATGCCCAATAGATAAGATATAAGGTTCCGAAAAGTCAAAGGTAATCTTAGAACTTCCCATATGCATAATATCTAAACTAAAAGCACATTTTAAAATCCATAAAAGGGTTATCTAACTTAAGAGATTTCTACTCTAACAATCACCACTGTCCCATGGCCTTCGCCAACCTATCCTCCATGAGATCCCATCGCCACCGCCTACGAACATCTTTAATCCCAGCATAAAACACAATTAAATGCAGACAAGTAAAATACAGGCAAATTTCATATACAACAAGTAACTCAAGTAGCATTTAAGCATATTATACAAATAGGCATAATGCAAGTAATCAATCTAAACAACACACATAGAATGTATATGATAAATGTCAGTCCTATTGGCCATGATATCACTTGTCGATTCAACTGCCAACCTGACACATCCCCTCGAAATATCGATTTGATTGCCCTATCAAACCCTAAGATATAGTGTCCTAACACACTCTTACGGGATATAGTGTCCGAGCACACTTTTGTGACACGAATGGATGCAGGCAGGAGACTGCTTCAGACCCCACATTTGAATGTAGGCGGGATTAACCACCGTCCCTACGCCGGCACCATAACCTCGACAAGCGAGATTAACCACCGTCCTTGCCAGGTGCATAACGTCTTACCAATAATCTCAAGAGTCTTAACCTCGATAAGTTGGATAAACCATCGTCCTTGCCAGGTACATAACAATTCACCAACGATAATACCTTATTAGCTTTCTTTTTCTGAAATCATCATCAACATACCAATCCACCAACCCACCCTAGTTATTCCTTCCACAGTACGTTACAAACCTAAGTCACAGTCTCTAAACTCATAACAGAAAATACCCTTTTTAATTCACCCAATACACTCTAGCACATCCCAAAGCCTAAATACTAGTTAGAGAATCTTAAACAATATCTACGGAGGTTTATAAGACTAGAAGAATGGTTAAAAACTCGAAAATTTAATTTTAGCAAAACAGGGTGGTCATGCATATGCATGCCTTCCGCCTAGGTAAGAAGTTCAAAAATTTCATGTGTCGCGTATGCGAGCCACTTCCGAGTATGCATGGATGTTGAAACTGCAAGTGTCACGTACGCGAGCCACCTCCTGCGTACGCGAGCATTTGAACAGAATGGCTGGCCCGTGTTGCGTGTACCTGCCGCTTATGTGAGATTTCAAAAATGTCCATTGTCGTGTATGCAAGCCAGTGTCACATACATGAGAGTACTGGGCAACATCCTATACTCACGTCACGTGACACTGCCGTATATGCATGCATACCAGATTTCCAGAAAGCTGTTTTGTTGTAGAAAACTCATTTTTTCGACCAAACTTCAAATGCGCATAACATTTCATTAAAAATCATTTTTCGTCCGTTCTTCAAATATCATAAACTACACGAACCACATTAAAAACCATTTTTACCAAATTTGAGAATCCGAAAACCAAGTTAGAACACATCCAAGTTGGGTTAAAAATAGATTTTTATCCAAATCCTCTAGTTTGAAAACTCTCAAAGGAAACCAAAATTTTCCATACCAATCTCAATACTATACACTTATGCAAATATCAATTACTTCTCAATCATTTTCCAACCATCAAAATCTAATTTACCTTGCTTCCTAAATAAATCACCCTTATCCTCTATTATCAACTACCTTCACATTCTTACTGGTGCGTGAAATTGTGAACAATACTTTTTCACAACTCTCATAATCCCCGGTCATGAACCCCAAAAACTTGGTGTTCAATACCATGGCGTTACACAACTTCGCACAACTAACCAGCAAGTGCACTAGGTCGTCCAAGTAATAAACCTTACGCGAGTAAGGGTCGATCCCACGGAGATTGTTAGTATGAAGCAAGCTATGGTCATCTTGTAAATCTTAGTCAGGCAAACTCAATTAAATATGGTGATGAACGAAAATAACACAAAGGTAAAGATAGAGGTACTTATGTAATTCACTGGTAGGAACTTCAGATAAGCGCATGAAGATGCCTTCCCTTCCGTCTCTCTGCTTTCCTACTGTCTTCATCCAATCCTTCTTATTCCTTTCCATGGATAGAACAGAGTGGTTGTCAGTCACTTTGTTCATAAGTGAGAACGATGATGAGTGTCACGGATCATCACATTCATCAAGTTGAAGAACAAGTGATATCTTAGAACAAGAACAAGCGGAATTGAATAGATGAACAATAGTAATTGCATTAATACTCGAGGTACAGCAGAGCTCCACACCTTAATCTATGGTGTGTAGAAACTCCACCGTTGAAAATACATAAGAACAAGAGTGATCATTGGTTTCGGCCCCAGAGAGGGAACCAGAAGAACCAAGATGAAAGTACAATAGTAAAAGGTCCTATATATAGAGAACTAGTAGCCTAGGGTGTACAGATATGAGTAAAAGACATAAAAATCCACTTCCGGGCCCACTTGGTGTGTGCTTGGGCTGAGCAATGAAGCATTTTCGTGTAGAGACTCTTCCTGGAGTTAAACGCCAGCTTTTATGCCAGTTTGGGCGTTTAACTCCCATTTTGGTGCCAGTTCCGGCGTTTAACACTGGAATTCCTGAGGGTGACTTTGAACGCCGGTTTGGGCCATCAAATCTTGAGCAAAGTATGAACTATCATATATTGCTGGAAAGCCCAGGATGTCTACTTTCCAATGCCGTTGAGAACGCGCCAATTGGGCTTCTGTAGCTCCAGACAATCCACTTCGAGTGTAGGGAGGTTAGAATCCAACAGCATCTGCAGTCCGTTTTAGTCTCTGAATCAGATTTTTGCTCAGGTCCCTCAATTTCAGCCAGAAAATACCTGAAATCACAGAAAAACACACAAACTCATAGTAAAGTCCAGAAAAGTGAATTTTAACTAAAAACTAATAAAAATATAC
>NC_029773.3:58045056-58045238 GCF_000817695.3 Arachis duranensis
ACTCCCAATAGTTTTGTGGAGGAAAGTGCATCCCTTGAGGGATCTCAGGGATCTCATGATGAGTGGGATCTCTTGTGTGCTCCATCCTCTTCTTAGTGATAGGCTTGTCCTCCTCAATGGGGTGTCTCCCTCTATGTCAACTCCAACTGAATAACAGAGGTGACAAATGAGATGAGGAAAGG
>NC_029773.3:58045548-58046076 GCF_000817695.3 Arachis duranensis
AACCTTTGATCAAAGTTGACCCTTCTAGTGTAAGGATGTTCATCTCCTTGCATCATAGGCAAGTTGAACGCCACCCTCACACTCTCCGGACTAAAATCCAAGTATTTCCCCTGAACCATAGAAAGATAATTCTTTGGATTCGGGTTCACACTTTGGTCATGGTTCTTGGTGATCCATGCATTGGCATAGAACTCTTGAACCATCAAGATTCCGACTTGTTGAATGGGGTTGGTGAGGACTTCCCAACCTCTTCTTCGGATCTCATGTCGAATCTCCGGATATTCACCCTTTTTGAGTGAAAAAGGGACATCAGGGATCACCTTCTTCAAGGCCACAACTTCATAGAAGTGGTCTTGATGCACCCTTGAGATGAATATTTCCATCTCCCATGACTCGGAGGTGGAAGCCTTTGCCTTCCCTTTCCTCTTTCTAGAGGTTTCTCCGGCCTTGGATGCCATAATGGTTATGGAAAAACGAAAAAGCAACGCTTTTACCACACCAAACTTAAAATGTTTGCTCATCCTCGAG
>NC_029773.3:58051616-58056466 GCF_000817695.3 Arachis duranensis
AAAATACAATAGTATAATGTCCTACTTATAGAAAACTAGTAGCCTAGGGTGTACAGAAATGAGTAAATGACGTAAAAATCCACTTCCGGGCCCACTTGTTGTGTGCTTGGGCTGAGCATTGAAGCTTTCATGTGTAGAGACTTTTCTTTGAGTTAAACGCCAGCTTTTGTGCCATTTTGGGCGTTTAACTCCCATCCTTGTGCCAGTTCTGGCGTTTAACGCTGGGATTTCTGAGGGTGACTTTGAACGCCAGTTTGGGCCATCAAATCTTGGGCAAAATATGGACTATTATATATTGCTGGAAAGCCCAGGATGTCTACTTTCCAACGCCGTTGAGAGCGCGCCAATTGGGCTTCTGTAGCTCCAGAAAATCCACTTCGAGTGCAGGGAGGTCAGAATCCAACAGCATCTGCAGTCCTTTTTAGTCTCTGAATCAGATTTTTGCTCAGGTCCCTCAATTTCAGCCAGAAAATACCTGAAATCACAGAAAAACACACAAACTCATAGTAAAGTCCAGAAAAGTGAATTTTAACTAAAAACTAATAAAAATATACTAAAAACTAACTAGATCATACTAAAAACATACTAAAAACAATGCCAAAAAGTGTATAAATTATCCGCTCATCACTTACCTCCCCCAATCATCATCCAAATTTAATAATTATCATCAATCATCACCAAAAATAAGAATTTTTCATTCATTCCATAGCCTCATAACAAATCTCAATCATATACATCAATTTCATTCACATGCTTATATCAAACCTCCATTCCACTAATCACACACATTCCATAAACCAAATCATGAAATTCAAACCTATCTTAAAGCCTATTAGCCTAAGTTTCACACAACATTACGTATTACCTAAAGAAAACCGAAACCATACCTTAGCTGATTTCTTCCAAACTTCCAAACAAGCCACCAAACCAAATTAACAAGTTCCAGCTATCAAAGCTTAATTTCAGGCACTGCAATTTGCCAAATTAACCCCAATCAACATGAAATTAATCTAGGTTAATAGCAATTCACCATAATCAACACTAGTGTTCACAAAATTGACAAAACACTAGGATTTAGAGTTTTCTGACCTTACCCACTAGTACTTGAGGTGAAACTTAACAATCATCCAAGCTAGATAACACCTAAATAACCAAAATCGTAAAAACTTCAAATTTTCAAAGCCAAAATTCGAATTTGATATAGAACAGAGGATTAGAGCAAGGAATTCGAGTTGCTACCACTTTGTTCAGATAGAATAGAATTGAAGAGCTCGGCGAGATGAACGCATGGCCACAAACGGTGTAGCGATCGGAGTTCCAGATCACAAGTTATGATCCAAAGAAAAAGAATATGAATAGTAGTAAGAGTTTCACTCTCTTCTTCTCAATCTCAGTGTGTGTCTCTCCCTCTCATTAAGGAATGAAGCTGAAATGCCTCTAAGCTAAGCTTAAGAAGCATGGGCTTGGGCCCAGTTGAGTTTTTGTTTGTTTTGGCACAACCTCAAGCCAAAACCTATAAAATAAGTGCCCGATTTCTATTCTAAATATTTTCATCTTCCCAAATTATAAGAATTTAATTTCTTAAATTTATTCACTCATTAATTAATTTTTTCAGTTCTTACACAATTTTCATAATCCATTTGCAATTACTCATTCATCCTTATTATTTGAGCATTTAATCAAATCACATTCATCCAAACTGTCCAACTTAATCCATAAGTACTGCACAATCACAAAAATATATTTTTCACATCAATATCGATTTATAACAATTTTTTGAAAAAAAAAGTTTAAGAAAAAGCCCCTACCTCGAATATTCAAAACCCAGAAATTAAACGCGACACTCCCTTTTAATCTTATTTCGCACTAGCGGCATTAATTCTGACCATTTTCATAGCAGCAACAACCATTAAACATATCATGCAGTTACGATAACTCAACCCTAAGATATTAACGTCGTGAAATCCTTAATAATTTATAACAGAACAACAGCGGCAAGAGTATCGAAATAAGAACTACTCACAGTACCGAAAAGGAATGAAGGAACGGAGGAGCAGTAGCCCAGGTGATCCATTTTCAGTGACAACGACAGTGACAGAGCTCCGGTGAAAGCCGTGAAAACCAAAAATAGAGGCAAAACTGGCAAGCCTTCCCTTCCAGTCCTCCAATCGCAGCTCCAGCAACGACATCCGGTGAGCAAAACTGTGGTAGAGAGCTCCAGCGGACGTAGTAGCTTGATGATAACGTACCAGCCCTCTTTCTCGAATGCTGCGGCGTTGATGGAGAATTTGGCAGCGGCAATGACGAAACACGATGGTGACATAGGCTTCAATGACGGTGACGACGAGGATGAAGCTTCCTTCTGTAAAACCCGGTTAATTAACGGCTAATTAGCCTATAAATGAGAATTTATTCTAGAAATTCCAAAATGTGATTTTTGTGGCTAAATATGATAGAGGAGATTGAGACGAGAATTTCGGTACCAATTTTATAGAAATCGGACCAAGATTGGACCGAACGGGCCAAATCGGGCCAACCGGACCCAAAGTGGGCCCTTGGCCCAACATAACTAGACCAAAACCCTAGTTTTCAGCATTCTCTCTCCTCACTAAACACACTCACATGCTGAAAATGGAGGCCATGGAGGGGAGAACTCTCTCTCAAATTCTTTCTCTCTCTTGATCTTCAAACCTCCATAACTTTTGATCTAGAGCTCCGATTGCCGCTCCATTTACGGCCACGCGTTTACCGCGGAGAGCTCTACAAAACCCATACAATCAATCTTGAGGTAAGCCACGTGTTGCTATTCGAAATTCCAGCCCTTATTTTCGAGTTTCATGGGTGAAATGTTGAGATTTTGGATTCTCTTGAAGGAGAAGGTTAATCTTGTCTCCTTGGACCTTGGGTGTGGTAAGATTCTCAACCCTAGTGTATTTTGTTGTTTTATGATGTTTGGGTTTTGAGATGTTGTGTATGGGTATGATGATTGTGGCTTAGGTTGTGTATATGTGAATATTGGAGCTTGATTGGTGATTTTGAAAAGCTTGAAAAAGGGATTTAGTGGTGAAAAATCTGTTCTTAGAGGTGTTGAGGCCTTGAGAGCTTGTGGATAAGTGATTTGGAAGTGCTCCGGTGGAGCTTGGGAAAATCGGCTAAGGTATGGTTTCGGTTTCCCGTATCTAATATGTAATGTGGTAGGAAATACTTAGGCTAGAGGCCCTAAGATAGGCATTGAATGGTTGATGTTGTTGAATGATTGAGATATATGATGTGGTCATATATGTGATGATGATTAAATGATGCCTTGATGGTATGATGTATGATAAATATGCATGTTGTGATATATGCTTGATCGAATTTGATATATATTGATTGATTTCAAATAAAAGGGATGAAATTGGCATGTTTTGATTGATTTTGAAAAGAGTTGAAAATGGCTTGTTTTGAAAATGGCATATTGTGGTTTTGTATGAAAATATGGTTTTTGGGCATATTTTGGTGGGACATAACTTGGACTAAGGATCTCCGTTTTGTGCCAAATCTGTTTAGAAATGAAATTTGATCTGGGATGTCCATGCCGTTCGAAGAACGGATGAAAAATGATTTAAAATGAGGAAGTTATGTCCATTGGAAGATAGGGGTTTGAATCTGTGAATTCTGCAGCTTTTAACTTAGAAAATTTTTAGCAGAAATACCCCTCGCGCGTAGGCGCACTTGGCGCGTACGCGCCGTTCTTATAGAAAGCGCCATCCACGCGTACGCGTGATGTGCGTGGGCGCGCCGATTGTGCTGCACCCAATACCCAGCCATTTTCCAAAGAGTTATGCTAGAACTGTGCCAGTGTTGTGCCTGGGGCACGAGAACACCCACGCGTACGCGTGGTTGACGCGTACGCATCGATTGGCAAATTTTTAATCCACGTGTTAGCGTGCATGACGCTTGCGCGTCGATGAGTTTTTAAGGCCATCCACGCGTGCGCGTGGAGTGCGCGTACGCGTGGCCCTATTTTCATCCCAAAGTTGATTTTTGAGTTTTAAAAGCCAAATCTCATACTTCTAAGCCTCCGATCTCACCATTTATGTCTTAAATCATTATGACATGCCTAGCTATTAAAGAGGGGCTAGTGAATGTGGTAACTTGCGGGTGAAGCAAGGGAAACATGAATAATCAATGAGGATCATTGATGATTATGTGAGATGTGGAGGATGGTGGTGGAAGTGCTTGTTATGCCATTGGCCGAAGGGCCGTAATTGTTTATGAATTGGCTGGTTCTGGATTGAACCGTGAGCCGGAATAGCTGTGTATGCTATGAATATTGGCTGGTTATGGATTTAACCGTGAGCCGGAATGGATATTGGCTGGTTCTGGATTGAACCGTGAGCGGTAATGGCTGTGTATGATATGAATATTGGCTGGTTCTGGACTGAACCATGAGCCGGATGGCTTATATGGATGTTGATCCATGGATGAGAATTCATGCATGTTTATGGTGAATTATTGATAATTGTGATTTGCACTTCCACTATCTGAGATACGAGTTTCCCTGGGTAGTAGCAGTGGCTAGCCACCACGTGCTCCAGGTTGAGGCTTGATACTCTGTTGACCCTATGTCGTAAGTGTGTCCGGGCACTGTGAAAGACCCGGATGAGCTCACCCCCGTAAATATTCACCAGTGAAGGTGATGGATATAGATCATAATTATGATCAAGTTTATGATGAGTATAACTCGAGTTGGGGATGCGTGACAGAGGGACAGTCCAATGGTTAGCGACCAGGACTTGTCGGGTTGGCTCTATAACCGACAAGATGATATCATCAGCCACTAGGGACAGGCATTCATCATATGCATA
>NC_029773.3:58056650-58059562 GCF_000817695.3 Arachis duranensis
TGAAGGAATTGGAAAGGGAAGTATTAGTTAGACTGAAGTATCTTTACTCAGATGGCCCTTTATGGTTTAGCCTGTTTATAAGCTTTGATACTATCTGGAGGAAGTTATAGGATTGCCTTCGGCTTTCCTCTATTATTATGTATTATATATGTGGAAGCTGTTACCATGCTGGGGACCTCTGGTTCTCACCCATGCGGATTTTGTGGTTTTCAGATGCAGGACGTGAGGTTTTCCGCTGAGGCATGCTAGAGACTTCTATATTGGTGAAGATCCTTTGTTATCGGGGCTATGTTTTGGTTTATATGTTTTGCTTATATATTTTTATCTCCATTAAATAATACAAACTGTGATGACTCCTCTTATGGGAGATTTTGGAGAATAGGTTTTATGTATTTGTGTCCCTTGGGTTTCCTTTGGGGTTTTCCTTATTTTTATCATATGTATATGTCGCTATGCTCGGACCGGTTATCTTCGCAGCCGGATCTTGAGTCTTGATATTCCTGTTTTTGACACTCCTTTGTATATATATAATCACGCGTTGGTTATCCTTGTTCGTTACGTTATCAATCGGAGTGTTGCGCTTTCGAGTTGCGATTTTTGTTTACCCCTTTTTTCTAAAAAGGCTCCTAGTTATAATCAATCATTCATACTACTATACGTACTAAGTTTTTATTTTAGAGGTCGTAATACCTTGCCATCTCTGAATTATGACTTAAGCATAAGACTCTGTATGGTAGGGTGTTACATTATGGTATCAGAGCAGTTTGTTCATGTAGAGCCTGAGGGATGGACTGACTATGCTTCTGTGCATTCTCTGTATTATGTGTTATGTGCTATTAGTATATCTGCTTGATATAATTGGCATAAACGTTCATGAGCATGCATTTGGGACTTTGAAGTACTAGACTTCCGATATTGAGACTGATCAACTTAATATCGATTGTTTGGTATGTATAGGAACCAGATGGCGCCTCATAGACGCGGTAGAGGTAGTGTGAGAGGTCGTATGAATGCTCGTGCGCCAGAGAATAACCCTAATAACCCGGTGAACTTTATGACTGCGTTGGAGAACATGGCTGCTGCTATGCAAGCCACTGCTGAGGCTCTTGGTCAACAGATGAACAACCATGGTAATGATGGAGGTGGAGTTCAGGGCCCGATGACACTGGCAAACTTTATGAAGGTTAATCTGCCTAAGTTCAAGGGAAGTACTAGTCCGACTGAGGCTGATACATGGTTTCAGGCTATAGAGCGAGCACTGCAAGCACAAGTGGTACCTGAAGGGCAGCGTGTCGAGTTTGCTACCTATATGCTCACAGGTGAAGCGTCGCATTGGTGGCAAGGTATCCGACGTCTTCTGCAGCAGGGTGATGACTATATCACTTAGAATGTTTTCCAAGAAGAGTTCTATAAGAAGTACTTTCCGACTTCTGCTAGGACGGCTAAGGAACTTGAGTTACTGCAGCTGAAGCAGGGTACTATGTCCATATCAGAGTATACTGACAAGTTTGAGGAGCTGTTCAGGTTCTCTCGTATGTGCCAAGGGACTCCGGTGGAATATGAGGAATGGAAGTGTGTTAAGTATGAAGGAGGACTCCGGAGTGATATTTTCAGTTCAGTGGGACCAATGGAGATTAGGACCTTCTCCGAGTTGGTAAACAAGTGTAGGGTTGCTGAAGAGTGTGTGAAAAGGGCAACCGCTGAGGAAGGGAGTCACAAAGGATCATTCCTACAGAACCGAGGGAAGAGCTTTGCACCTAGAGGTCCATCTTTCAAGAGGGGAAGCTCTTTCAAGAGGCCCAACAACAACAACTCCCAAGGAAAAAGGTATGGGAAGCAGCCTCAGAATGATCAAACTTGTACTAGGTGTGGAAGTCACCATCCGGGAGCACCATGCAAGGCCGGATGGGGTTTGTGCTACAATTGTGGAAAGGCGGGGCATAAAGCCGCAAATTGTCCTGAGAAGCAGAAACAAGGTGCTGGGAAAGCACAACAGACTAGTCGGGTGTTCACCACTTCAGCTGTACTAGGCTAGGATGCCTGGAAGTTTCCTTTAGGTTCAAGCAGCGTGATTTTGTTCATAATTTAGTCTGCTTGCCGATGATCGGTCTTGATCTTATCTTGGGATTGGACTGGTTATCTAAGAACCATGTCCTGATTGATTGTTCTACAAAGTCGGTGTACTTTATGCCGGAGGATACTGAAGGGCCGGTCGTGGTGAATAATTATTACTTGAATTCGATGATGGTGAACTGTTCCGGAAACGAATGTCAGGGTATCATGTTGTTAACCGCGGGTGTTTCGGGTGATGATCAAAGGTTGGAACAGATTCCAGTTGTGTGTGAGTTTCCGGAAGTGTTTCCTGATGATATTGATGAGTTTCCACCTAACCGAGAGGTTGAATTTGCTATTGAATTGGTGCCTGGGGCAGGACTAATCTCAAGTGCTCCTTATAGGATGTCACCGTTAGAGATGAACGAGCTAAAGTCTCAGTTAGAGGATTTTTTGGGAAAGAATTTCATACGACCAAGTGTCTCTCCGTGGGGTGCTCCAGTATTACTTGTAAAGAAGAAGGATGGGAGTATGCGACTCTGTGTGGATTACAGGCAGCTGAACAAGGTTACAATAAAGAATAAGTACCCATTGCCGAGAATTGATGATCTCATGGATCAGTTACAAGGAGCTGGAGTTTTCTCCAAGATCGATTTGCGATCAGGTTATCACCAGATAAGGGTGAGGGGTGAGGATATCCCTAAGATCGCTTTCAAGACTCGTTATGGTCATTACGAGTACACTGTAATATCTTTCGGGTTGACGAACGCTCCTGCAGTGTTTATGGACTACATGAATAGAGTTTTCCGTCCGTTTTTGGATAAATTCGTTGTTGTCTTCATTGATGACATACTGATTTA
>NC_029773.3:58060055-58060663 GCF_000817695.3 Arachis duranensis
CTCTTTGATCAGAAAGAGCTTAATATGAGGCAGAGAAGGTGGATGGAATTGTTGAAGGACTACGACTTTAAGTTGAATTACCATCCGGGAAAGGCGAACGTAGTGGTGGATGCGTTAAGTCGGAAGTCGTTATATGCGGCTTGGATGATGCTTCAAGAGGAGAAGTTGCTCAAGGGATTTGAGAGTTTGAAAATTGGTGCTCGAGAAGTATCTGAAACTTTGTGTTTGAGCCGATTAGAGATCTCAAGTGATTTTAAGTCCAAACTCCTAAAGGCTCATCGAAATGATGAAGCGTTATGGAAGGTGTTACCGGCTATTGAGCAAGGAAAACAATGGAGAGTGTCGGAAGAAAAAGATGGGTTATGGAGGTTCAAGGGTAGGATCATTGTGCCGGATGTTGGCACTTTGAGGCAGGATATCTTGAAGGAGGCACACAAAAGCGGATTCTCCATTCACCCGAGAAGTACTAAGATGTACCATGATTTAAAGGCGATGTTTTGGTGGCCGAGTATGAAGAATGATGTGGTGGAATATGTTTCAAAGTGCTTAACTTGTCAAAAGGTAAAGATTAAACATCAAAGACCTTCCGGGATGTTGCAACCTTTAGA
>NC_029773.3:58060764-58061616 GCF_000817695.3 Arachis duranensis
GCTGGTTTTGATGCTATTTGGGTGATTGTGGACCGACTGATGAAGTCAGCTCACTTTTTACCCATTCGGATGACTTACACCCTTGAGGAGCTAGCACGGTTATACATAAAGGAGATTGTGAGACTTTATGGTGTACCTGCTACTATAATCTCTGATAGAGATCCTCGTTTCACTTCAAGGTTTTGGGGTGCATTTCAGAAAGCTTTTGGAACCCAATTAAGCTTGAGCACGGCTTACCATCCTCAAACAGATGGTCGATCCGAGAGGACGATCCAAACACTAGAGGATATGTTGAGAGCTTGTGTTTTGGACCAACTGGTGAGTTGGGATCGGTATATGCCATTAGTGGAGTTTGCATACAATAATAGTTATCATGCAAGCATCGGAATGGCTCCGTATGAGGCCTTGTATGGGAGGAAATGTCAATCTTCGCTATGTTGGTATGAAGCTGGAGAGAAAAGCTTGTTGGGGCCGGAAATGATAGCCAAGACTACTGAACAAGTCAAGAAAATTCGTGATAGGATGTGGTGGACGAAATTGTGATCAATTCTCTTTAAGTTGTTTGTCTTTGTATGAAATCATTATTATGGCACTGGTTGAATTCACAACTCCGTTTAACTAACCAGCAAGTGTACTGGGTCGTCCAAGTAATAAACCTTACGTGAGTAAGGGTCGAATCCACAGAGATTGTTGGTATGAAGCAAGCTATGGTTACCTTGTAAATCTCAGTTAGGGAGATTAAAGGGTAATTGTGATTATTGGAATAAATATATAAAAAGGAATAATAAAAAGGGATAGAATACTTATGCAGATTCATTGGTAGGAATTTCAGATAAGCGGATGGAGATGCTG
>NC_029773.3:58061716-58061904 GCF_000817695.3 Arachis duranensis
GGTTATGACGTGTTTTGGGCGTTCAACTCCGGATAATGACGTTTTTCTGGCGTTTAACTCCAGACAACAGCATGAACTTGGTGTTTAACGCCAAGTTACGTCGTCATTCTTCGAATAAAGTATGGACTATTATATATTAATGGAAAGCCCTGGATGTCTACTTTCCAACGCCGTTGAGAGCGCGCTGA
>NC_029773.3:58061958-58063712 GCF_000817695.3 Arachis duranensis
TTGGAGTTCTGTAGCTCCATAAAATCCATTTCGAGTGCAGGGAGGTCAGATTCCAACAGCATCAGCAGTCCTTTTGTCAGCCTTCTTCAGAGTTTTGCTCAAGTCCCTCAATTTCAGTCAGAATTTACCTGAAATCACAGAAAAACACACAAACTCATAGTAAAGTCCAGAAATGTGAATTTAACATAAAAACTAATGAAAACATCCCTAAAAGTAGCTCAAACTTACTAAAAACTATATGAAAACAATGCCAAAAAGCGTATAAATTATCCGCTCATCAGGATGCTTACGGCGCAAAGTCGTCAAAAGAGTTATGCAGATCAGAGGCGAAAGCCCTTAGAATTTGAGGAAGGAGATCATGTTTTCCTTAAGGTTACTCCGACTACAGGAGTAGGTAGGGCGATTAAGGCAAAGAAGTTGAATCCTCGATACATTGGTCCATTTCAGATCCTGGAGAGGATTGGACCGGTGGCGTATCGGATGGCTCTACCACCTTATCTTTCGAACCTGCACGACGTGTTTCACGTGTCGCAGCTTCGGAAGTACACTCCTGATGCTAGCCATGTGTTGGAACCTGAGTCGGTTCAGTTAAGGGAAGATTTGACGCTTCCAGTAGCTCCAGTCAGAATTGATGATACTAGTATCAAACGGTTGCGTGGAAAGGAGGTTTCATTAGTCAAGGTGGCATGGAGTCAAGGCGGTGTTGAGGAACACACTTGGGAACTCGAGTCGGAGATGCGAACGGATTATCCGCATTTATTCCTAGGTAATTGCATTTGAATTTTGTGGGCAAAATTCCCAATTAGGTGGGTAGAATGTAAAATCCGGTTAATTAACGGCTAATTAGCCTATAAATGAGAATTTATTCTAGAAATCCCAAAATGTGATTTTTTGTGGCTAAATATGATAGAGGAGATTGAGACGAGAATTTCGGTACCAATTTTATAGAAATCGGACCAAGATTGGACCGAACGGGCCAAATCGGGCCAACCGGACCCAAAGTGGGCCCTTAGCCCAACATAACTAGACCAAAACCCTAGTTTTCAGCATTCTCTCTCCTCACTAAACACACTCACATGCTGAAAATGGAGGCCATGGAGGGGAGAACTCTCTCTCAAATTCTTTCTCTCTCTTGATCTTCAAACCTCCATAACTTTTGATCTAGAGCTCCGATTGCCGCTCCGTTTACGGCCACGCGTTCACCGCGGAGAGCTCTACAAAACCCATACAATCAATCTTGAGGTAAGCCACGTGTTGCTATTCGAAATTCCAGCCCTTATTTTCGAGTTTCATGGGTGAAATGTTGAGATTATGGGTTCTTTGATATTATAAGACCCAACTCTCTTGAAGGAGAAGGTTAATCTTGTCTCTTTGGACCTTGGATGTGGTAAGATTCTCAACCCTAGTGTATTTTGTTGTTTTATGATGTTTGGGTTTTGAGATGTTGTGTATGGGTATGATGATTGTGGCTTAGGTTGTGTATATGTGAATATTGGAGCTTGATTGGTGATTTTGAAAAGCTTGAAAAAGGGATTTGGTGGTGAAAAATATTTTCTTGGAGGTTTTGAGGCCTTGAGAGCTTGTGGATAAGTGGTTTGGAAGTACTCCGGTTGAGCTTGGGAAATCGGCTAAGGTATGGTTTCGGTTTCCCGTATCTAATATGTAATGTGGTAGGAAATACTTAGGCTAGAGGCCCTAAGATAGGCATTTAATGGTTGATGTTGTTGAATGATTGAGATATATGATGTGGTCAT
>NC_029773.3:58063837-58065786 GCF_000817695.3 Arachis duranensis
TGTTGAGAATTGGCATGAGGAAGAGTATATGATATGTCAATATGTTTGAGTTTGAGCCACTTGGGTGAAGTGTGTTAAAATAATGAGATAGTGATTTTGTAAATTGTGGTAATGTGTCAATGTGTGAGTTGAGGAGGCTTGATGTCGAATTTGATATATATTGATTGATTTCAAATAAAAGGGATGAAATTGGCATGTTTGGATTGATTTTGAAAAGAGTTGAAAATGGCTTGTTTTGAAAATGGCATACTGTGGTTTTGTATGAAAATATGGTTTTTGGGCATACTTTGGTGGGACATAACTTGGACTACTGATCTCCGTTTTGTGCCAAATCTATTTAGAAATGAAATTTGATCCGGGATGTCCATGCCGTTCGAAGAACGGATGAAAAATGATTTAAAATGAGGAAGTTATGTCCATTGGAAGATAGGGGTTTGAATTTGTGAATTCTGCAGCTTTTAACTTAGAAAATGTTTAGCAGAAATACCCCTCGCGCGTAGGTGCACTTGGCGCGTACGCGCCGTTCTTATAGAAAGCGCCATCCACGCGTACGCGTGATGTGCGTGGGCGCGCCAATTGTGCTGCACCCAATGCCCAGCCATTTTCCAAAGAGTTATGCTAGAACTGTGCCAGTGTTGTGCCTGGGGCACGAGAACACCCATGCGTACGCGTGGTTGACGCGTACGCGTCGATTGGCAAATTTTTAATCCACGTGTTAGCGTGCATGACGCTTGCGCGTCGATGAGTTTTTGAGGCCATCCACGTGTGCGCGTGGAGTGCGCGTACGCGTGGCCCTGTTTTCATCCCAAAATTGATTTTTGAGTTTTAAAAGCCAAATCTCATACTTCTAAGCCTCCAATCTCACCATTTATGTCTTAAATCATTATGACATGCCTAGCTATTAAAGAGGGGCTAGTGAATGTGGTAACTTGCGGGTGAAGCAAGGGAAACATGAATAATCAATGAGGATCATTGATGATTATGTGAGATGTGGAGGATGGTGGTGGAAGTGCTTGTTATGCCATTGGCCGAAGGGCCGTAATTGTTTTTATATTGGCTGGTTCTGGATTGAACCGTGAGCAAGAATAGCTGTGTATGCTATGAATTTTGGCTGGTTTTGGATTTAACCGTGAGCCGGAATGGCTGATATGGATGTTGATCCATGGATGAGAATTCATGCATGTTTATACTGAATTATTGATAATTGTGATTTGCACTTCGACTATCTGAGATACGAGTTTCCCTGGGTAGTAGCAGTGGCTAGCCACCACGTGCTCCAGGTTGAGGCTTGATACTCTGTTGACCCTATGTCGTAAGTGTGGTCGGGCACTGTGAAAGACCCGGATGAGCTCGCCCCCGTAAATATTCACCAGTGAAGGTGATGGATATAGATCATAATTATGATCAAGTTTATGATGAGTATAACTCGAGTTGGGGATGCGTGACAGAGGGACAGTCCAATGGTTAGCGACCAGGACTTGTCGGGTTGGCTCTATAACCGACAAGATGATATCATCAGCCACTAGGGACAGGCATTTGGTGCACGAATTTGTGATTCGCACAACTAACCAGCAAGTGCACTGGGTCGTCCAAGTAATACCTTACGTGAGTAAGGGTCGATCCCACGGAGATTATTGGCTTGAAGCAATCAATACTTATTTTATTAATCTTAGTCAGGAGGCTAATGAAGTTATTTGGATTTATTTGTAAAAAGCCAAACTACAAACTACTTAAAATTGTAAGTTAAAATAATAGAGAATAACAGCGTTACTTGTTGTGCAGTAATGGGGAATATGTTGGAGTTTTGGAGATGCTTTGTCCTTTGACTTCAACTCTTCCTTGAAATCCTCTTTTCACACGCACGGTTCCTTCCATGGCGAGCTCTATGTAGGGTGTCACCGTTGTCAGTGGCTACTTCCCATCCTCTCAGTGAAAACGTTCCTATGCTC
>NC_029773.3:58066009-58066472 GCF_000817695.3 Arachis duranensis
CATCTATCTAGCTTATACCACGAAGATTCTGTTGGGGAATCTAAGAGATATTCATTCAGTCTGATATAGAACGGAGGTGGTAGTCAGGCACACATTCATGGATTGAGGAAGGTGATGAGTGTCACGGATCATCACCCTCTTCACAGTTAAGCGCGAATAAACATCTTAGATAAGAACAAGCGCGTTTGAATGGAAAACAAAGGAATTGTATTAAATCATCGAGACGCTGCAGAGCTCCTCACCCCCAACAATGGAGTTTAGAGACTCATTCCATCACAAAGTATGTAATTCAGATCTGAAAATGTCATGAGGTACAAGAAATGTCTGTAAAAGTTGTTTAAATAGTAAACTAGTACCCTAGGTTTACAGAAAATGAATAACTAAGATAATTGGTGCAGAAATCCACTTCTGGGGCTCACTTGGTGTGTGCTGGGGCTGAGACTAAAGCTTCTCACATGCTTGG